>NC_064271.1:40527916-40830833 GCF_003254725.2 Canis lupus dingo
ACACTATTTCTCACTGGCCTTGCCACCTTGCCACACCAAGACCTTCTAAGACTAATTAAAGCAGTAAGGTGTTTTTTTTTGCTTTCATCCCTGGATTCTGAAAAATTTTATTTGAGGTACAGAGTGCTTCTTTCTTTATATTTCTAAGGAAGCTTTCATAACATGACGGCCAAATTATTTGAAAAATGTTTCCCTGTGGTGATGTCATTTTGAAGGAAAAACATACTTGGGATATGAAGTATTCCCATCAGAAATCTCTGAGATCTTGCATCTGTACTCTTAACCCCAAGAGGTTATCAAATGATAGTAGATGATTGTAAAAGGGATGACTTCTAATGGGGTGTTGGCAGGCAGGCTGGCCAACAGTCATAGGTCACTGAACAAATATTTATAGGGGAAGTGAAGCCTTCATTTTTGCTTTCACTATCAGACAGCTTTCAAAAGTCTACAAAGAAAGACTAATGCTCAGGATTTAGATACCCTTGTACATGAGAAAAACTCAGAAACCAATAGCTTTGTTGCAGGTTTTTATATGATGTCAAATACCAACCTATAATAATACACTGCACTGCCTAAAGGATTTCCACAATGAAGGGGTAAATATCCCATAAGTAAACACAGCCAGACCAAGAAGTTTAAGGAAAAATGCATCACCTGCCCAAATAGACCACGAAGAACCCTTATAGAATGTGTAGATATTAATTATAAACTGTGAGGAAGCATTTATTCATTGATGATTTCAAGGTGGTTGCCAAGATCACTCTCAGTAGACAAAATTTTTATTCCCACCTGGTCAAAGGTATATTATGGCAAGTTTTCTTATCAGCTATTCCTTCACAAGGCAAGATCTACATGCTTGTAAGTACAGTTGGCCGACAAAAATGGAAAGAAAAAACAGATATTTGGGTTCAGGTGGTCCTTTAATTGGCTTTTGGCTCATTGGGGAAGCGTCACAGAGTTGCAGCTAGGGCGTAGGCTTTGAAGCAAGAAAAACTCAAGTCAAAAACCTTTTCCTGCTTTTGGTTATCTCTATCCCTTTTTTATATTTTGAGATTTTATTTATTTTTTCATGAGACACAGGCAGAGGGAGAAGCAGGCTCCCTGCAGGGAGCCTGACATGGAACTTGATCCCGGGACCCCAGGGTCATGCCCTGGGCTGAAGGCAGATGCTCAACCACTGAGCCACCCAGGCGTCCCCTTGTTAGCTCTATCATACCCAAGTTCTTTAACTTCTCTTAGGCTCTGTTTTCCCCTTCTATAAAATGGGTACAATCCACAGGGTCACTGTGAGGATTCAATGAGATCATGACAATTAAATCTTTGGCACGTTTCCTGGCATTCAAACATTGTTCCCAAATATTTAGTTATTGTACATTCGAATCAGTGACTAGAGGGATAGGTTACCTTCTATTTCATTCAGCTTATAGAGTGAAACCTGATTTTTCTGGTAGTGTTGACAAGTCTTCCCAGGGACTGGTGTCAGTGTTTTCAAGCCCATAGGAGAGCCAGAAGAACCTAGACCCAGGACTCCCCAGCTGTAAAGGAGGAGAACGGGCTTTTAAGGCCAAGAACTGCTAGCAGCAGAGGCTATGAGTCTGACTTGCTAAACAGTTTATGTTGATACTTTGATTCATTGCTATGGGTGATGACAACTGCAGGAAGGACAGGACCATGGTGATGGCAGCAGGAATGAGAGTTCTAAGATGAGTCACAGAATAATCACAACGATCCACATAGGGTTGCACACTCCTGCCAGACAGCTGCCTTCTTTCATTGGACAGATTGAAGGACTGCATGTGAGGATTCATTAGTCTACTTCTGGGTATCACAGAGAAGACCATCAATGAATGGTAGGACTTACAACTGGTCGGCAGCCCATGGGTTTCTCATTTTGATAGTGTGAAAAGAACCACAAAATACAAGTTTCATATTGCAGCAAACTCTTTTTTATACTAGTCTATGGGGAAAATTTATGGCAAATGTTTTCTCCAAATATATCTCAATTAGCAGATGACAAAATTGAACTGTTAATTGGGTATCAAATTGAGAAAGACTCAGATGTTTTATGCAATTATTTCCTAATAATCAACTCTGCCTGCTAATTTTATTTTGCACTAGGCATTTTAAAAAAGAAACGACAACTGGGACATGTATTGTTTATTAATAAGTGCGTGACATGCCTCACGCACCATCCCATAAATAAATACTGTATCCATATAACATGGAATATCTGAAATTTTCAAAGGACTAGATCAAACCCAGGTTCTGTTCTTTATATCAAGTGTGTAAAATTAGTTACCTTCGTCTAGTCAGGATCCAAAAGGTGCCACAGGTATGCAGCAAACTCTGTTAGACCTTCATCTTGGAAGAGCAATCCATCATGACATCCGCACGTTATGTACGTACGTGCATATGTGTGTGTAGAACCTCACAGAAATATGTAAAGCCACCTAGTTACAGTAAGTAGTGGCCTTATAGCAGATTTGATTGTTTATAGCCCTACCTTGCTAGATTGTTATGATTTTACAGATAAAATGCCATAAAAGGAAATGCCTTGGTCCAGTTTTCTACCTCAGTGAACAGCATATAGTGATATCTCTCTGAGATGATTTAGGATCATGTAGGGATTCGACATTTAATATCCTGAGTGTATAAATGAGCTTATAAATGTGGATACATTGGAAGTGGAAGAGAAAGGGAATGACATATGATGATCCCAGGACATGATGGCTTATGTATTAGTTTTCTATGACTGTTGTAACAAATTGCCAATAACAGGGAGGCTTAAAACAGCAGAAATGCATGCTCTCACAGTTCTAGAGCTCAGGAGCTAAAAGCATTGTGTCAGCAGAGCTGATTCTATTTTTTTTTAAAGATTTTTTAAAAAATTATTTATTCATGAAAGACACAGAGAGAGAGAGAGAGAAGCTGAGACCCAGGCAGAGGGAGAAGCAGGCTCCCTGCAGGGAGCCCGATGCGGGACTCGATCCCAGGACCCCAGAGTCATGACCTGGGCCGAAGGCAGATTCTCAACCACTGAGCCACCCAGGTGTCCTGAGTGGATTCTTTCTGGAGGCTCTTAGGGAGAATCTGTTCCATGCCTCATTCCCAGCTTCCGGTCGCCACTGGCAATCACTGGGGCTCCTCTTATAGATGCAGCACTCCCATATCTGCCTGTCCTCCTGAAATTCTCCTCTTCATCTTCTTCCCTTCTTTTTTTTTTTTTTACGCGGACACTTGTCCTTGGATTTAAGGTCTGTCCTAATCCACGATGATCTTATCTCGATATCCTTAACCATGTGTGCAAAGACCTTTTTTTTCTCACATATGGCCAAATTCTGAAGTTCTGAGTCAATATACATTTGATAGTTTATAAGTCAACCTACTATACAAGTAATGGGAATAAACCCATTACACCACTCTCACAGGATTACATTCTAGATGACTGTCACAAATAAAACAAAGCTTGTGTTCCTGGCCTTATTTCCCATTTTATGTTGACGACCTGGGAGCTTTTACATAATTCAGAGGGCCACTTGCAGTTGCTGTGGAAGTCATGATACAATGCTTTTATGGGCCTCACTCCTGTTTTTCACCCTGGTTTCGTGTATCTTCTCTTCATCATGTATTTAAGTCAGGCAGTTTTTGTTGGATTCTTGGGAGTCATCTTAAAACCTTTCTGGAAAAAGCCAGAGAATAAATATCATATTTACCTATTATAGGAGAATTATGTCCCCCTAAAATTTGTATTTTGAAGCCCTACTTAATACCTCAGATTATAACTATATTTGAAGGTAAGGCCTTTAAAGATAATTAAATTAAAATGGGGTTGTTAGGATAGGCCCTAATCCAGGATGACTGGTGTCCTTAGAAGAGAAGATGAGGACATAGAGGAAAAAATCATAGGAGGACACAGTGAAGAGATAGCCATTTGCAAACTGAGAGAGAAGCCTCAGAAGAAACCAGACCTGCTGACGCTTTGATCTTAGACGTCCATGCCTCAGACTGTGAAAAAAATAAACATCTGGTGTTCAAGCCACCCAGTCTATAGTATTTGCTATGGAAGCCCTAGCAAACTAATATAATGACTAAATATAAGGCATTTTTTTTCTCAAAATCAGTACTCAGAAAGGAAGAACTTGCCTTATAGTCAAAACCTTGAATATTACAGGGCACTCTGTCAAATATTTTATATTAGATAATGAGGTATAGTTTGGGGAAGAAACCTTAGCCTGAAATGACTATAATCAGTGCTAGTTTTGGGGTGTTTTAGGAAGGTCACCTGACAAAATTGATGAAAGGAATCATAATAGCAAAAGGAAATAGATTATTTCACAATTATATTTTTGCATATGATTTCACAATCGCAAATGTTAAATGTTATTTTACACAAGATTTAAAAAAAAATACTTTAAAAAGCCAATGCCTCACATGGTTATGTTGTGGAGAATAGAATAAATAGGATGGATATCTGTTATAATATTATACGAAAAGGTTGGTCTAAAATCTCCAGTGATGATATTATATGAAATCTAAAAAGCATTAGCGCTCCATCTCAAATAACTGGATAGATGTGAAGATGGCAATTCTGCTTTAGAAATAAATGAGGAAATGAAGCCTCCTGTCAAGAATCACCCCCCCCCCCCCGGGGTGCCAAGCACGTAAATGAGTCGAGTTGGACATAAATCCTCCAGTCCCAGACAAAGACCTCACATGACTGCAGCTCCTGCTGATACTTTGCAGCCTCATGAGAGACCACAAGCTAGAACCCTCTGGCTAAACTACTTCTAGATCCTTGACCCACAGGAAACTGCGTGAGAAAATACTGTTTTATAGTTTTAAGCCACTTATTTTGGAGTAAACCGTTATGTTGCAATAGAGCGTGTCCTCGCAACGTATTTGTTATGGTTCTGGTGAGCAATGCTCTGTTCTGGTGAGAGCTGACTTCCCGGTTTGCCATCCTCTTGCTGCGTCCTCACGTGGTGTGGACAGCGGTGAGGAATTGCAGATTCTTTCCTGTGTCTTCTTATAAGGGTGTGAATTCCATCACGAAAGTAGAACCTTCCCCAAAGTCCACCTCCTAATACCATCACATCAGGGATTAAACTTTCAACATATGAATTTGGGGGGTGGTGGGAGGCAGCACAGTCATTCATCTCGTTAGCAGAGAGCTAACAAGAATTTTGGAACCTGGAGGTGGAGTGTCCATAAATAAAAAGAGAAGAGAATGAGGGGCAGGAGCTTTGGAACGGAGCAGTGGGCATCAACTTTTCAAGGACTTTGAGAATAATGTTCATTAAAAGCCTGAAGTTTCCTGAACAGACTGTCATTAGAACTTGATAGCCTTTGAAGGGGCCGCTGGTTAGGTTTTAAAGGAATGTGAGGTAAACACTGTTCAACATTTAAAAACTGCAGGAGGTTAAATTCTTATATACTGGCTGAGAGTTGAGCCACACTGTCAACGAAAGAAGGAAATAAATAATCTTGATCAGATTTCCACACAGTGATGAAGGTGCTATCCCCAGTACTTCCTTGTTGCTAAAAGCAAACTACAAGAGAAGAGTGGTGAAGGAAAGAACACTCCTCAAAAGGAAGCCATGACATGTTGGTTATGACATTTTCCAGTCTTTCTGATGGATGTTGATGTTAAAGTTAAGAAATAGCTTTTAAGAAAAAGATCGAATCCAGAGCATTGCTGAGAAAACGTGTTTCAATAAGAAAGCCTGGGGTATAACCGTAGAAATTCTTTGTTAAGGCCTCCGAAGGATTTCAGATGGTAGCTTAAAAAAGCATTCGGTGTCTTCTGAGAAGATCAGCAATTTCATCAGAAACCATGATGTAGACTGATCTCCAAGAAATCTGTGTAGCTTCTGTTTAATGAGTGAACAAGAATTATATTCATAGAAGACCCACAAAGATTTTAAGAGAAGTGTGTTGGCAGAAAGAAATGTGATTATGGGGACACCTGGGTGGTTGGGTGGTTGAGCGTCTCTCTTCAGCTCAGGGCATGACCCTAGGGTCCTGGGATTGAGTCCTGCATCGGGCTTCCTGCATGGAGCCTGCTTCTCCCTCTGCCTGTGTCTCTGCCTCTCTCTCTGTCTCTCATGAATAAATAAATAAAATCTTTAAAAAAAGAAAAACCAAAGAGTTGTGAAAGGGGAGGTGGGTAGGGGGTTGGAGTGACTGGGTGACAGGCACTGAGGGGGGCACTTGATGGGATGAGCACTGGGTGTTATACTATATGTTGGCAAAATGAATTTAAATTAAAAAACATTAAAAAATGTGTGTCGACAAAATGTGTTACTTTGCAAGGAATGGAAAGAGTATGACAAAAAAGGACCCATTTGGACCATCAAGTTTGCAAAGGAAGCAAACAAATTGAGAAGAGTACTCAGCTGAAAACGTAGACTTCTCTCATGAAGGAATGATCCGGTGAGAGGAACCAAGAGCTGAGAGGACAGAGCCCAGACTCATGAGGAATCCCTCCTAAGTAGAAGTAGGATGGGATTCTAATTAAATAACTCCTAAAGCATATGTCCAGCTGTATTTCGAAATTCTGTGGATCAGTGGCCCCAGCGAGCCCAGTCGGTTCCCACTGTCTGAACAGCTGTGTCTGCAGTAGTTCCCCACTGTCTGTGACACCACTGTTTGGTGTGTAGGGAAGTGACCTAGCTCTTTAGTTCACACATATTCAGATTGAGAGAAACTGTGTTTGAGGAGCTCAACTTAGGGAAATACACTCGGGGAGACTCAATGCGCGTGGCCTTGACTTAGGTTACGAGAGCCTGGACTTCGAGATGATGCTGTCACGAGGGGGGAGGCTCGATCCACAGGAGTCCTGACTGGTGTTTCTGTGTTGGTGGGCTTCTGACTGACAGAGGCTCCGCTGTCTTTAGTGCAGCACGACCGCGGGCACTTTGCGTATCGAAATCCCAGTGTCAGGTTCATGTTGAATGAAGATGCACGTGAAAAATCAGAGTCAAATCATTCTTCGAATCTGAGAGTGGAATGGAGCCGTAGACACATCAGCTTTCCAACGTGCGTACAGATAAGTAAATATAAAAATTACATATCACGACTTGAGGGCTCGTTTCGATTACACTCTCTAAAATTTGATATTTTAGGGTTGATCAAAGTAATTACTTTTTAGATTCTTGTCACTGAGACAACAGAAGATCGCCTTATATGTAATATCGTTTTCTTTTCAAGCATGCACAGGAAAAATCATTAATTCACTGCCCACAGTGCTCCCCACAGTGTTATAAGGAGCAGTAGTGCCTCGATGTACTCTGAAAAGACAAGTTTCTTAGTCAAGTAGGTTTGGGAAAAACTACGTTTTCTCCCTCATAGAGAATCCAGTGCATATGAGAGTATCGAAGGTTCTGAAAAGTCCTTCTGTAAAGAAACTAGTTTGATTTTGAGACAGCATCTCCCAAACATGATCTATTCAAGAGAAACTCCCCCCACCTTCCAAAAAAAATTTTTTTTAGAGCAGTTTTAGATTTACGAAAAGATTACACACAAAGGCGAGTCCCCATATATCTCCTCCCCGTCCCCCAGTTGTCCTATTATTAATATCTCGCATTATTACGGTACCTTTACTACCATCGGTGAAACAATACTGGCACATTATTACTCAAGCCCGTAGTTTACATTAGGCTTCACTCTCTGCGTTGTGCAGTTCTGTGAGCTTTGACGTGTTCATGGTGTGTTGTGCATGTGCAACGTCATGTGGCCACGTATCGTGCAAAATAGTTCTATTTCCCTGAAAAGGCCCTGTGCCCCACTTATTCATCTTTCCCTTACATCCTAAATACCTGACAACCACCGAAGTCTTTATTGTCTCAATAGTTTTGAACTTTCTAGAATGTCATGTGGTTGGAATCACAGAGTATGTAGTCTTTCCAGAAACTGGATTCTTTCATTTAGTGATATGCATTTAAGGTTCTTCTATAATTTTATTTTTAATGCTGAATAGTATTCTACTGGGTGGGTGCACGCGGTTTGTTCACTCATTCACCTGTTGGACGATGTCGTGATTGCTTCCGAGTTGGGTAGCTAAGAATGAATCTGCCAGAAATGTTCTTGTGCTGGCTTTGTGTGGGAATAGGTTTTAAGTCATCTGAGTAAATAAAAGATTTGCTGGACTCTATGGTTAGTTTTTTAAGAAACCGCCAGGCTGTACTCCCATATGGCTGCACCACACTGCTTTTCCATCAGCAAACGAATGAAATCTTCATCAGCATTTGATGTTGTCAACGTTCTAGATCTTAGCCAGTCCCGGGAGGTGGGTAGCGGTAGCTCATTGTTGCTCATTGTTGTAACTCGCAGTTACCTAATGGCATAGGACGTTGAGTGTCTTTCCGTAAGCTTGTTTTTCATCCGTCTGTCTTCTTTACGTGAGGTGTCTGTTCAGATCTTTTGCCCATTTTATTTTTTGCCCATTTAAAAAAAATTGATTCATTTAAAATGATTTCATGATTAAAAATTGATTTGTCTTTTTAATGTTGAGTTTCAAGATTCTCTGGATGTTTTGGGCACAAGTTCTTTATCAGGTACACCTTTTGCAAATGTCTTCTCTCAGTCTGTGGCTTTGTCTTTTTATTCTTTCAATAGTGTCTCTTGCAGAGCAGAAGTTGATTGTCTTTTGTTTGTTTTCGTTTGTTTGTTTTGCTTTGTTTTTAATGAAGTCCAAGTTATCATTCTCTTTCATGGATTGTGCTTTTGTAGTTACATCTAAAAACCTATTGCCAGATCTGTGGTCACCTAGATTTCCTCTTTTTTTTTTTTTTCTAACAGTTGTGTACTTTTCCGTTTTACATTGAGGTCTGATCCATTCGGTGTTATTATTTTTGTGATAGATAAAGTCTGTATCTAGATTTTTTTTTTTACATGTGCACGCCCAGTGGCTCTAGCACAATTTGTTAAAATAGCTGTTGTTTCTTCATTAATCTGCCTTGCTTCTTTGTCATATTATGTGGATCTAATTCCGGGCTCTCTATTCTGTTCCATTCATCTATTTGTCTATTCTTTTTCTATTACCACTCCGTCTTGATCACTGTAGCTTCATAATAAGTTTTTTTTTCAGTTTATTTTTTATTGAACATACAGTGTTGTATAGGTGTACAACATACTGATTCAACAATCCTATACATTATTCAGTGCTCACTACAAGGGTAGTCACCGTCTGTCACAAAAGAACATTATTACAGTCTTACTGATTATATTCCACGTGTTGTACTTTTCACTTCCATAAGTTACTTATTTTATTTTTTATTTTTTAAAGATTTTATTTATTTATTTTAAAGAGAGAGATGGGGAAAAGGCAGAAGGGGAGGGAGATGGACAAGCAGACTCCACACTGAGTGTGGAGCCCAGCATTAAGCTCCATCTCACAACCCTGAGATCATGACTTGATCCAAAACCAAGAGTCAGATACTCAAGTGCTCACCTGATTGAGCCACCCAGGTACCCCATAACTTATTTTATTTTATTTGTACCTCTTAATTCCCTTGATCTATTTTGCCCATCCCTCCACCCACCTTTCCTATGGCAACCATGTTTGTTCTCTATATTTAAGGGTCTGGTTTTTGTTTGTCTTTGTTCGTTTCTTCATCTGTTTGTTACTTAGATTCCACATATAAGTGAAATTATATGGTATTTGTCAATCTCTGTCTGACTTATTTCACTTAGTAGTATACCCTCTATACCCTCTAGGTCTATCCATGTTATGGCCGGTGGCAAGCTCTTATTCTTTTTTAGAGCTGAGTTATTGTGTGTGACTGTATATACCACAACTTAATCCATTCATGTATTGATGGACACTTGGTTTGCTTCCTTACCTTTGCTATTGTAAATGATGCTACAGTAAACATGAGGGTGCGTATACTCTGAATTAGTGTTATCATTTTCTTTGGGTATTACCTAGTAATGGAATTACTGGATTATATATGATATTTCTATTATTTTTACTTTAACTATTTTACTGTAATACTATATGGTATTCCTATTTACTATAATACTATATGGTATTTCTTTTTTTTTTAAAGATTTTATTTATTTATTCATGAGAGACACAGAGAAAGAGAGAGAAGCAGAGACACAGGCAGAGGGAGAAGCAGGCTCCATGCAGGGAGCTTGATGCGGGACTCAATTCTGGGACTCCAGGATCACGCCCTGGGCTGAAGGCGGGCACTAAGCCCCTGAGCCACCCAGGGATCCTCCTATATGGTATTTCTATTATTTTTACTTTTACTATTTTACTATTGTATGGTGTCTCTTTTTTTACTTTTTTAAAGAAACTTCTATACTGTTTTCCATATACCTACCAGCAGGGCATGGGGTTTCCTTTATCTCTACATCCTCACTAGTACTTGTTATTTTTTGTCTTTTTGATTCTAGCTATTTTGACAGGTATAAAGTAATATCTCACTGTGGTTTAGATTTGCATTTCCCTGATGATTAGTGACATCAAGTATATCTTTTTATGTGTCTGTTGGCCATCTGTATATCTTCTTTGGAAAAATGTCTATTCAAGTCTTCTGTTTTTAAATCAAATTATTGTGGTTTTTTTTTTTTTTTTGGTTTTGGTCTTTTTCTGGTATTGTAGAAGTTCTTTATATGTTTTGGATATTAAGCCTTTATTGGATATATCATTTGTAAATTTCTTCTTCCATTCAGTAAGTCGCCTTTTTGTTTTCCTGATGTTTTCCTTTGCTGTGAAAAAGTTTCTCATTTGGTATAGTCCCAATAGTTTATTTTTGTGGGGTTTTCTTTGTTAGTTTTGTTTTATTTTTTAAGATTTTATTTATTCATGAGAGACACAGAGACAGAGGAAGAGACACAGGCAGAGGGAGAAGTAGGCTCCATGCAGGGAGCCCGATGTGGGACTCGACCCCGGGACTCCAGGATCACGCCCTGGGCTGAAGGCAGATAGATGCTTAACTGCTTAGCCACCCAGGCGTCCCTATTTTTGTTTTTGTTTCCCTTGCCTGATAAAACTTATTTAGAAAAATGTTGCTAAGATTGATGTCAAAGATGCTGCTGACTATGTTCTTTTTTAGGAATTTTATGGTTTCAGGTCTCACGTTTAGGTCTTTAATCCATTTTGAGTTTATTTTTCTGTATGGTGTAAGAAGTGGTCCAGTTTCATTCTTTGTATGTAGCTGCTCAGTCTTCCTAACATCATTTGTTGAAAAAGCTTTTTCTTATTATATATTCTTGCTTTCTCTATTATATATTAATTGACTGTATGTATATGGGTTAATTTCTGGGCTTTTTATTTTGTTCCTTTGATCTCTATGTCTGTTTTTGTGCCAGTGCCATACTGTTTTGATGACTATAGCCTTGTAGTATATCTTGAAATTTGAGAATGTGATACCTCCAGCTTTGTTTTTTCAAGATTGCTTTGGCTATTCAGAGCCATTTGTGGTTCCATGCAGATTTTAGTATTATTTGTTCTGGTTCTGTGAAAAATACTTATTGTTATTTTGATAGAGATTGCATTTAATTTGTATATTGAGGTTTTTTCTACTATTATTAAGGTATAAATGACTCAAAGTAAGTCTAGAAGTTGGGTGGTACCAGTCTGCCAACTTTGCTCTTCATTATCCTATTGGCTTTTCGGGATCTTTTACCTTGCCATATAAACTTTAAAGTCAGTTTGTCAATAACCACAAAGTAACTTGGGGATTTTCGTTGTATTTATGGGGTAAGTTGAGAAGAGTTGACATCTTAATAATAAGTCTTACTATCCATTAACTTGGAATATCTTCTGTTTATTTACAACTTTGATTTATTTCATCAGAGTTTTGTATCTTCTTTTTAATATGCATGCTTGGTTTTATGTATGCCTTCTTAGGGTGCTAATGTAAATGGTATTCTGCTTTTTATTTAAAATTCCAATTATTCATTGCCATTATATAAGAAAGCAGTTGATTTTTGTATATTAACCTTACTCGTATCCTGCAACCTTGCTACGTGCACTTGTTAGTTACAATAATTTTTTGTTGTTATTGTTGATTCCTTGGGATTTTCTACATAGATAATTGTATCCCTTGTAAACAAGATAGTTTGATTTCTTTCTTTCCAATCTATATACCTTTTATTTCCTTTTCTTCCCTTATTGCATTAGCCAGGACTTCTGGTATGATGTGGTATGATGTTGAGTAGGAATGATAAAAGGGGATATTCTTATCTTGTCTCCCATTTTAGGGGAAAAACATTAAGTTTTTCATCATTTAAGTATGATGTCAACTGTAGAGTTTTTGTAGATGTTCTTTACAAAGTAATGGAAGTTTTCTTTTATTCCTGGTTTGCAGAGAGGTGGTTTTTTTTTTTTTATTGGAGTTTGATTTGCCAACATATAGTATAACACCCAGTGCTCATCCCATCAAGTGCCCCCGTCAGTGCCCATCACCCTGTCCCCCTGTCCCCCCGCACACCTCCCCTTCCACCACCCCTTGTTCGTTTCCCAGAGTTAGGAGTCTCTCATGTTTTGTCACCCTCTCTAATTTCTCCCACTTTTTTCAGAGCGCTTTTTATCATAAATGAGTGTTAGATGTTTTCAAATGCTTTTTCTGTGTCTATTGATGTGATTTTATGATTTTTCTTCTTTAGTATGTTAATGTGATGAAACATTAATTAGTTTTCAAGTGTTGAACCGAGTCTGCATACCTGGAATAAATCTCACTTGATTGTGGGGTAGAATTCTCATGTTAGTTTCACTTTGCTAATATTTTGAGGGGGATTTTTGCATCTCTATTCATGAGAAATATTGGTCTGTAATTTTCTTTCCTAGTAATATCTGTGTATGGTTCTGGTATTAGGGTAGTGCTAACTTCATTAAAAATAAATTAGAAGTGTTTCCTCTGTTTCCATTTTCTGGAAGAGATGTTAGGGCATTGGTACCATTTTTTTCACCTTCCCATGTAAAAATTCTTTCAAAACTCAACCAATAAAAATATTTTACTTTTAATTAATCACCTTCTTATTATTTAATTAATTACCTGTTTTTGTTTGTTTGTTTGTTTTGTCCCTTATGGATAGTTTTGTTTTAGTTTACATACAGTAAAATGCACAGACAGTAACATACCATTTGATAAGTTTTGACAATTGTATATACTCATTTAAGCACTACTCTAATCAAGATATAGAATATTTAAGTTACCCTAGAAAGCTCCCTTGTGCCCCTTTCCAGTCAATTCTTCTTGCCCACAAACACACAGTGGTAACCATTCTTCTGATTCCTATTATGATAGCTCAGCTTTGCCTCTTATTAATCTTTAGATAAATAGAGTTATATATCATGTATTTCTTTTGTGTCTCACTTTTTCACTAAATATAATGTTGAGATTCATCCATATTATTTTGTGTGTCAGTAGCTCATCTCTTTTTTATTACTAAGTAGTAATATGCGACAATTAGTTTATCCATTCTCTTGTTTGTGAACATTTGAGTTATTTCCATTTAGAGTGATCATGATTTTTTTTTTTTTTTTTTTTTTTTTTTTTTTTTTTTTTTTTAGAGTGATCATGATTAAAGCTGACAGGAACATTCTACAGATCCCTTTATGGATATATGTCTTCATTTGTGGAGTGGGAGGGTAAATATCTAGGAGTGCAATTTCTGGGTAATAGGTACATATGTGTTGAAATTTATAAATTTGTGAGTTTTCTAAGATGGTTGTACCACTTTGCATTTCCATCAACAATGTATGAGTAGCCCAGTTGTTCCACATTCTCACCAGTGTTTGGTATTATCAATCTTTAAACATTTTTATCAATTCTAATTGAATAAAATTTTACTGTGGTCTTACTTTGAATTTTCCCAAATGACTAATGGTGATCATTCATATATCATCTTTTGCGAAATGTCTGTTCAAGTCTTTTGCTCATTTTTTTAGAGGTTGTAGAAGTTTTTTATGTATGCTAGATTCAAGTACACTATCAGTTATATGTATCACAAATATTTTCCCTCAGTCTGTGGACTTGCCTTTTCATTTTATTATTAAAGTCTTTTATGAACAAGAGTTTTTCACTTGAATTAAGTCCAATTTATCAGTTTTTCTTTTATGGTTAATATGTTTTTTTCCTATCTAAGAAATCTTTGCCTATCCTAAAGTCCTACAATTATTATCCTATATTTTCTTATAGAAGCTTTATTATTATAGCTCTTATGTTTAGGTCTATCTTCTGACTCAAATGAACTTTTGTGTATCATGAGAAGGGGATATTGAGATTTACTTCCCATGCAGGTATCCAGTTGTTTCAACATCATTTGTTGAAAATAGTTTTCTTTAAAAAAGAATATTTTTTTAAAAAAATATTTCTTTTGTTGAAAATCATATGGGTCTATTTCTAGAATATCTATTCAGCTCCTCCAATTTATGTGTCTATCTACACTGTCTTCATTAGTGAAGCTTTATAGTGTTTCTTGTAATCAGTAGTCCTTCAACTTTGTTCCTTTTCAAGACTGATTTGGCTATCTCGAATCCTTGTCATTTCCATATATGTTTTAGAATTAGCTTGTCAATATCTACCAAAATTCTGCTTGGATTTTAGTGGAATTGGGTTGATCTAAAGATAACTTGGAGAAAACATTTCAATAATACTGAATCTTTCCATTAATAAATATTTTCTATCTCTCCATTTATTGAAGTATATATTTCTTAGTAATGTTTTATAATTTTTAGTATATTTTTTCAAAGTTTTCTTAAATTAATTTCTAATTATTTTTGATGCAATTATCAATAGTATTTTAAAATTTCATTTTCTGCTCATTTAATTGCTAATAGAGAGAAATTTTGTAACTTGATCCAGTATGCCATTACTTTGATCAATTATTATTTCTAATCATTTCTTTGTAGATTACTTGGTATGTGTCTGTTATCAACAATAAGATTTCTTCTTCCTTTCCTTTTTTCCCCATTTTATTTATTTATTTTCTCTATTGCTAGGCTAGGACTTTCAGTATACGGTGAATAGAAGTGGTGAGAACGGATATCCTTCTTTTTCCTCCAAGCTAATAGTAAAACAGTCAATATTTTACCATTACATATAATGTTGAGTGTAAGTTTTTAATGGATGTACTTTATGATGCTGAGAAAGTTATTTTTTTAAGTTTTTATTTAAATTCCAGTTAGTTAATATACAGTGTAATATAGCTTCAGGTATACAATTTAATGATTCAATACTTCTGTATAACGCCTGGTACCAGGGGGAAATCCCTGGGTGGCTCAACAGTTTAGCACCTGCCTTTGACCCAGGGCATGATCCTGGAGTTCCAGGATCGAGTTCCGTGTTGGGCTCCCTGCATGGAGCCTGCTTCTTCCTCTGCCGTGTCTCTGCCTCTCTCTCCCTCTCTCTCTTTCTCTCTCTCTCTTCGGGAACGCCTTCATCGTGTCCACCATCCCTATCTGGCTGTATTGGAGAATATAGCATATGGATCTTATTCAGTTGGCCGTGCTCTGGTGACTTTCGCATACAAAAACGTGAAATTTATTCTTAAACACAAAGTAGCACAGAAGAGGGAGGATGCTATTTCCAAAGAAGTGACTCGAAAACTCTCTGAAGCTGATAACAGAAAGATGTCTCTAAAGGAAAAAGATGAAAGAATTTTGTGGAAGAAGAATGAAGTTGCTGATTATGAAGCTACAACATTTTCCATCTTCTATAACAACACCCTATTCCTGGTCTTGGTCATTGTTGCCTCCTTCTTTATATTGAAGAACTTCAACCCAAAGGTGAACTATATATTGTCCATAAGTGCTTCATCAGGCCTCATTGCCCTTCTGTCTACTGGCTCCAAGTAGACCGTACCGGCTTTGGCTCCTGGCTTTGTGTCTATGGGTGGCCTGTGGTATATGGAAAAGTAACAGGGTGGTCAGAGTGAGAGACACACAAGATGTTTTTATAGTCTGCAGTTGGAGGGTTTGAAAAACCCAACAAAATGTAATTCAGTATTTGTTTATTGGCTCTTTTTTGACAGATTGTTGAAATTAAATGAATTGAGAGGAAAAAAAATGTCTATCATGAATAAATAAATAAAATCCTAAAAAAAAAAAAACACACCTGGTGCTCATCACAACAAGTACTCCTTAAACCCCATCTCTTGTTTAATCCATTGCCTCATCCACCTCCCCTTTGGTAACTATTGGTTTGTTCTCTATAGTTAAGAGTCTGTTGCTTAGTTTTCTCTCTTTATTCCCACATATGTCTGTTTGTTTTGTTTTTTAGATTCCACATATGAGTGAAATCATATGGTATTTGTCTTTCTTTGACTTATTTAGCCTAAATAATACTCTCTAGCTCCATCCATGTTGTTGCAAATGGCAAGATTTCATTCCTTTTTATGTCTAATATTCCATTGTATATATGGAAGTTCCCTTCTATTTCTTGAATGAGTGTTGAATTTTGTCAGATACTTTTTCTGCCTCACTTAAGTTGATCATATAATTTCCTTCTTATTCTGTTACTGTAGTGAATTCGACTGACTTTGGATATTAAGCCAACTTGAATTAATGTGTTATTATACTTTTGATAGAGGTCAGTGTATTATTATCCTTTTGATACATTGCTGGATTTGATTTGCTAATATTATGTTGTGTGTGCATGTCTGTGTGTACTTATACATTTACATATTGCAGGTTCTGATTTGATGTTATTTTGTTAAAGATTTTTGCATATTGCATTTGTGAAAAATAATGGTTTATAAATTTGTGTCCTGTATTGTGCTTTTTAGATTTTTGTATCTGGGCTATGCTGCCCTCATAAATAAGTGAGATAATATTGTCTTTTCTGCTTTTAGTGCATGATTGCCATAATTTCTCCTTAATTGTTTAGTAGAATTCCTCAGTAAAGCCATCTGGTCCTAGAGTTACCTTTTTGGGGAAGATTTTTTATTATAAACTCAATATCTATAATACAAGGGGGGAATTCAGATTTTTTCTTTTTTTTTTCATTTTTTTTAAAGGGCAATTCAGATTTTCTATACCTTCTTGTGGTAGTTGTGTTTTTCTAGGAATTTTGTTCCATTTGTGTTCCCATCTAATGTTATTGTCAAAATTACTGACAAAGCTGTTCATGATATCCTTTTGTTATTTTTTTTTAAGTGGGCTCCATGTGGAGCTCAATGCAGGGCTTGAACTCACAACCCTGAAATCAAGACCTGAGCTGAGATCAAGAGTAGACATTTAATCAGCTGAGCCACCAAAGCACTCCTATTATTTTTTAATTTCTGCATTATGAGTAATGAGGTCTCCTACTTTCATTCTTGCTATTGCTAGTTTGTGTGTTCTCTCTTTCACTCTCTGAATATACATTATTCTTGGTAGACATTTATCTGACTCATTCACCTTTTCAAGGCAGTAACTTTAACTTCCAGATTGTATCTAATTTTTCAGAGGAGAACTGTTTTCTAATTAATTGGTGCCAATCTCATCTTTATTATATCCTTTCATATACCTAGTCTGAGTTTAATTTGCTCTCTCTCTTCCCTGTGTTTATTAGGTTTAAGATTTAACTATGTTTCTAATACATGCCTTTTAAAGCTAAAAATTTTCTCCAAGCATTGTTTTAACTACACGTCACAAATTATGATTTACTGTGCTTTTGTTATCTTTCAGTTAAAACTATTTTCACATATTCCTTATGATTTCTTCTTTGATATATGGTTAATTTATACATGTTCTTTAATTCCCAAATATTTGGAGATTTTCTGGATATCTTATTGTTGATTAATTTTTAATTTAATTCCATTGTAGCCAAAGAAAATACTCTGATTTTATGGCCCAATATATAATCTTTCTGATAAATATTCTGTATTTTGTTCCATATTTACCCTGCTTGGAGTTCACTTAACTTTCTGGATCAGTGGATTTTTGTCTTTAATCAGTTTGGGGAATTCTCAAATACATTTCTGTTCTCTCTTTGTCCTCCTTCTAAGGTTAAACACAAAAGCTTAGTTTATTTTGTCTCACAAGTCATTAAGGCTCCTTTTATTTAATTTTCAATCTTTTCCCCCTCTGTTTTGATTTGCATAATATTTGTTTACCTGACTTCAAGTTCATTGCTCCTTTCTAATATAATCTCTGATTGATACTTAGTCTAGTAATAACATCTTGTTTTCTGATATTTTATTATTTAGTTCTAAGATTTCTAATTGGTTCTTTTTAGAGTTTTCATACTTTTTTAGAGTTTTCATTCTTTATTTCATAATTTATTATATTTATCCTTTCCTGTACATTTATTAACATATTTAAGAAAGTTTTTAAAGTTCTTATGTGTTAAATTCAACATCTTTATCATCCATAGGTCTCCTTCTATAGACTATATTTTCTTTTGAATCATAGCTCACTTTTTCCAGCTTCCTTGCCTGTCAAGTAGTTTCTTATTTTAAATTTGATAGTATGTTTTATTATTGAAGATGTACCATAGATATCTGGATTTTTCATTTTTCTTTAAAGAGAGTTTTGTTTTAGCAAATAGTCAAGTATTGACAGATTATCTTATTTCTACAGAGGCCTGGCTTTAGGGTTTTATTAGGGAGGATTTATTTTGGCTCTGCCGTTAGTCCTAAAGATTCAGCCCTTAGTCCTGGAGTATAGCCCTTTCTCCCAAGGCCTAGTCATTCTGAGGGTTTAATGAGAAGCTGGGGTATTCACTAATTCCCTCTAACTTGGTAGAACTTGAACTCTAAACTCTCCCCCCTAGCACTTTACCTGCTGACGTCTGCTCAGCACTTTTGCTTCCAGATGTACATACACCTGATCTCTCCTTGGAGTCTTGCCCAGCATATTCATAATTTTAGAGTCAGCCAAGAATTTGAGCAGAATTTTTATACCAGTATGTGCTCTTTTTTCCATGGCTACCTTCCTTCCAAGATATCTTTTCTTAATTCCCAGCTGCACTGGCAACCCAAAATCCAGCCTCCAAATTCTCGGTTCAGGAGTCTGAGCTCTATCCCTTATTCTCATGGACACGAGGGAGTGCCCTTGGGGGAAGAGTTGGACAAATGTGACCCTTAACTTAATTGACATCTCATCTTTAAAAGTTCATATCTCCTTCAGTGTCACAGGCTTTTGGCTCCTCTCCAGTGCCTTCCAAGAGACTTTCTTTTTTCATCCAAAATATATAATTGTCATCAGTAGGAGGGTTACTCCAACGCAAGCTATTCTGCCATTACCAGAACTGGAACTTCTCTAATTACCTGGTTGTTATTTAAACCACACTTTGTAAATAAATAAATGAGAAGGCTTATTCAGGAGCCACCTCTAACACTACAGTTGTGGTTCCTGGTTTATTTTCTAGCACGTGTCTCCATAAACATTACATAATTTCCTCTGAGTCACTTCAAACCATTAAAAAAAAGTCTCACAATGAAGTGTAAACATAAACCCATTTTGAAGTATTGCAGAACCTTATTCAGCATGTCAGCCTAGACTGCCCTGAGTTCAGTTTTTGTATCAGGGGAAGCAAGAGCAATTCTCCCATTCACTGGGAGGTCTCTGCTACCATGTTCCTCAACAATATCTTGTAGACCATGGAAGCCTCAGGCATACAAATCCTGCCTGCAGTTTATTATGTACTTACAGCATAGATTAAAGTTTTCACAAAACACCAATAGGTCGTGTTACCTATTCTTTTCCAGAAAGTTCCATTTTCTACATAGCTATTTTTTTTTTTAACTAAAAAAAATTGCCTTTTGAAGTTGGGTTGTAACACAGTTTAAATCCATGCCATCAGGTAGAGAACAGAGAAGATCCAGCTTGGGAGTGGATTGTTGAACTTTGTGCTTCAGCTGGATATTGCTTCCAACCTTGGCCACTTCGGAATTTAGAATTTTACTGGTGCAGTGAATTATAAATTTGTGTATCTGCATGCCAGAAACTATTGTAAGTATTTACACCTGTTAATGTATTTTATCCCCACACCAGACACATTTTACAGTTGAGAAAATGGGCACAGAGATTCATTTATTTCCCCCAAGATCACACCCAAGTGTGATCATACCCTAGTGTGTTATTTCGTTTGAGAACAAGAGGCCAAGTTGTTATTTGAATCCATGGTCTGTTCTCCTACTTATCTGTTGAACTGTGCTGCCTCTAAAGTCCTGTTAATGTCCTTACCCCATTGGTAAGCTGCAGAGAGTACAAGTGGGCCATGCTGTTTATTTTTATTTTTACCATCTCTGATTGTTGTACTTTTTTCATTATTTGCGTGGTCAATTTGCCAGACTTCGGTCATGCCTAAATGTTTCTTCCAGGATTATTCCCTTCATCTTAAGAGCTGAGGTGACATAAAGCCATCTTCCTTGGAAGGCACAAGGCTGACTACTTCTCAATGTGCTTCACATGACACATCTTTTTTAAGTGTCTCCTCTATGCCAGGCATTTCTTAGGTATTGGGAATAGAATGAGATTGCTGCTGTGCTTGAGAATCTCAGGGTCTAGTGGGAAAGAAATGCATGTAAATACTCTTGAACAGATGATAAAACTCCATGGTAGACATATGATCAAAGAGCTGTGAGATCACAGATGAGGCAACTAAATCTTCAACTAACTCTATTCAAGGAGTTTGGGGAAACCTCCGTAACAAAAGTGTTTTAGAGACTGAGTCTTAGGGTGTGCACAGAAATAGGTTAGTATATAATATTTGGAAGAACCCTTCCCACAGAGGGAACAGCATGTTCAAATACATAAGGCTGGAATGAGTGTGATTTCCTGGGAGGGCAGAGAGAGGATCAGCCTAAATGCATGGGATGGAGAAGGGAGGATGAGGCTGTGTTAGCTCACAGGAGACAGATGGTGAAGGGACTTCGAACTATGAATTTTATCCTAAAGGAAAGAGTGATATGGTTATCCCTGATGTGCACCTTGATTTCATTCCAATTTCTTGAGACAGACACACACTCACATACAGCTCTTTCAGAACTCTTCTTACCTCCAAGCTGAGTGTCCATCTTGACAAGAGAGCACATATTCCTTTAGACATGTTGGACTTAAGAATCAAGCTGACTTCAAAAATGCCGCATAATTTTACTGTTGCCCATCCAAAATGGATTTGCCAGGGAGATCAAAACGGACAGAAAACCAAAAGCCTTAGAGAAATATAGTTCGTTATTCTCCTTTCCCTTCACTTTTACCTTCCTGCTACCGTCTTTTTAATGGGGGAAAAAAAGAATCTTTTTAGAATGCATGATTACACTAAATAACCTGCGATTCGTGCTCATTCATCCTGGGCATGATTTATCTCTGTATTTGTTTTAACCTGTTAAGAAGTGGAGTGTTGGTTTTAACAGCTACTGTCTTCTCTCTGCAGCGTATTCATAAAGCTCACTGTCCTTTGCCACAGCTGAAGGGCTGAACTGGGCCTTTCGACTTCCTACCTTCCCAGATGTGTAGCTTCAGATTAGACTGAGCTCCAGAGTAAATGTTGTTCTAGGCTCTCTCTTCAAGTCTCATCCTTTTTTTCCAGAAGCTAATAAATTCTGAAAGTGTTGCCTTGCCGCTACTGAAGTCAGCCTCTGAAAAAAGACCTGGTGTGCATGACTTCTTGTCTGACCACTGTAATCACAGAGAAGAGAAATAAAAAGAGGACAGAAAGGGCAGTTTCTGACTCATCTCGTCTCTTCCTTTTCTTTCCAACTAATATTTCCTTCCTTCTTTCCTCCTTTCTCTCTTCCTATTTTCTTATCACTTGCTTCATTCTTTTCTATTCCTGCTTTTTAATGTCTTCCTTATATTTCAAAAGGGGATCCATTCATTTAACAATAAATTGAGGGGAGTCTAGGTGGCTCAGTTGGTTGGGCGTCTGCCTTCGGCTCAGGTCATGATCTCGGGGCCCTGGGATCAGGTCCCGCATCGGGCTCCCTGCTCAGTGGGGAGTCTGCTTCTCCCTCTCCCTCTGCCTCCTCCCTCCTGCTCATGCTCTGTCTCTGCCTCTCTCTCAAATGAATAAATAAAATCTTTAAAAATAAATAAATAAATAAATTGAATGCTAACAATATGCCAGGCTCTCTAATTAGAACTGCTTTAAAAGTGGAGCAAAAGGAGCAAACTTGAGTCCCCACCTTTGGGGAGTACCCAGTTTAGCCTAGAGTATTAACAAACCAATTAATCAGAATATCAGTTGGAAAGGAGGGTGATGCTCGGTGTATCTCTGTGGTAGACTTGACAGGATCTGAGTTAACTCAGTCTCTAACTGTAGATTCTGTGACTCCATCCTCTCTGCATTTCAGTTTGAACTCTGTCTAGGAAACATTAGAATTGTAATTGACAGGTAGATTACCTTAAAACGCTAAGAATTTTTCTAAAAATGTATTTTCTACGTTTTCCAAAATGTATACAAGGAACCCTATAACTTTAGTAATAAAGTTCTCTTCAGAGTATAAAACTAATAACATATATTTTTATAGTAAAATTATAGAAAATGCATCTTACCCTTCTTTGAGAGTTCATTTCTTAGGATACTTAAATATAATCTATTTAAAATACATAACAGCATTGGAGTAAAAAACGAAGTTTTAAAAAAGAGAAAATGCAATACGACTTACCTAAAAATTCTCCATTTCTGTGCACATTCTTCTCTAGTTTCTGTTCAGAAGCATACACTTTTTTTAATAGGATCTTTTAGGTTTTTATAATCTTGACATGGGAACAACTTTTGTCATTACTAAATAATTTTAAATAGTAAATATAAATGTAGATGAAAATCTACTTTCCTCCCTAATTCTCCCCCTCAAAGAAAAGCACTGTCAGCAGTTTGTTGCATTTGCTTCTGACTTTTAAATATAAACACTTCATGTTTTCTTTACTGTTTTTTACTCATCTATTCATTTGTTCATTCAACCAAGTTTAATGGGGTGGCTACTGTATGCTAGGCCTTTGTCCAGGCCCTGGGGATGGAGAACAGGGCGGGGATGTTCCACAACCTCGTGGAATTCAGTCTAATGGGGCTGGGCGTGAGGAAGAGCATTCAGTAAGAAAGATCACAGTATGGGATCCCTGGGTGGCGCAGTGGTTTGGTGCCTGCCTTTGGCCCAGGGCGCGATCCTGGAGACCCGGGATCGAATCCCACGTCGGGCTCCCGGTGCATGGGGCCTGCTTCTCCCTCTGCCTGTGTCTCTGCCTCTCTCTCTCTCTCTCTCTGTGACTATCATAAATAAATAAAAAAAAAAAATTAAAAAAAAAAAGATCACAGTAGCTGGTAGCATTGTGGCGATGGGCATCGCTCTCTGCCAACATAAGTTGAATTACTTCATCTTTTAATAGCTGCAGAGTAGTGGATAGATAGTGTGGTCATAATAATCACAATAGGGGCCCCTGGGAGGCTCAGCGGTTGAGCGACTGCCCTCGGCCCAGGGTGTGACCCCAGGGTCCCAGGATTGAGTCCCCCATCGGGTTCCCCACAGGGAGCCTGCTTCTCCCTCTGCCTGTGTCTCTGCCTCTCTCTGTCTCTTATGAATAAATAAATAAAATCTTTTAAAAAAATTAATCACAATAAAAAGAATCATAATACTTACTGAGTGCTCACTACATGCCTGGTGCTGTGCTAAGTGATTCCTGTGCTTTATCCTACTAAAGCCTTATTCACTGTCACCTATAGATAGATTATATATCATTTCATAGGTGAAAAAACACATTTATGGAAGTGAAGGATCTTGCTTGAGTTCTCACAGCTAGGTGAGGTAGAGCGAAAATCCGGTCAGGGTTTTCCGACTTCAGAACCTATGCTTTTAACTTCCCTGCTATGGATATTCTATGATTTAATTATAAAAATGCTTATCGATAAACAGGTTATTATTGATAGTCTTCCCACTTGCAAAATGATGCAAAAATAAGTATTAGTGTGAAAATTATGGTGTAAACTTATATGATTATTTCTGTACTAAAATAGCTAAGATTGGAATTTTGGGCAAAAGAATACATACAATTTTTAAACTTATTATCAAATCATTCTTCTTGAAACAATAGTCCATAAGAGCTCAGATTGTCAGTTTACCCCTTTCAAAGCAATAATCCTTGGGAATTTCTAATTAAATTTTAAGCAATATATATTTATTTGGAGCATAACAATTAGGATTAGACAAAATATGTAAAATGCACAAAAGCACTTAATAAACGTTATGTATTATTATTTTCATTATTGCAGCAAGTGAAAAGCCGTTTTCATTATATTTGTCCTGTTTTAGGGGCTGGACATGTTGCAGCCAAAGCCCAGTGAGTTTGGGTTACAACTGATAGGGTCAGTTCTATTGCCCATCGTCGATCTTATTTAAAACATTTCAGAAAATCAGATTTTAATCGGAACGTTCCTGAACCGTATTCCTAAGGAGGGTCGCTTGCTCCAGTACGTGCAGCAGAATGACTGGACCAGGTGCACACGAACTAGGAATGGCAAAGGTTGCCCTTCTCAGCGCTGTGATGCTTGGCCTGTGTTCTCTCCGACCTCAGCCTCTGGGTTTTGTCCTTTCCGTGCCGCAGCCTGAAGGCAATGCTGGAGCCCGGCCTGGAGCGTGTCCTTGGACAACAGTAGTGGAGGCCCTGAAGCTCCCATGTCAAACTAATAAACAGCTCTGAAGTCTGCAAAGCTAAGGAGCCACCACCTGTTTCCTGGTTCCGGGGTCTCTATTGTATAAGCCACTTGAGCCAGGAGATGGAGGGCTGGGGGCTGGGGGTTCTTTCCCATGAATATGACCTAATTGATTATCAGCACCTGGAAGGCCCCTCAGTCAGTATTTCTGTCTTTGTAACTTTGAAGTTGAGAATATAAATCAAGTTCCCTGTTTGGCCTTTATGTTTTGTAATTAGTCTTTGTTAAAAATTGCAGTTATTAATTTAAATGTTTAATTTTTTGTTGGGGCTCTGGACTTGGTGTCAGTCTTTTGAACTTCAGATTTCTCTTGAATGGAGGAGAACACGTTCTTAAAGATCGGCAGTTGCCCTGCTGCCCCGGACAGCCCGGGGATGATAAGGCGTAGGGAGCTTCTGTGCAACGGGAACAGGATGGCTTCGGAGCCCAACACGTCCACCCTGGTGAAGAAATGTTTGCTGTCCAGAATGCAGGGAAACGGCGCGGTGCTTACAGCCAACGGGAGAGAGTGTTGTGAGAAGGAACCTGTCTGAGCGCTTAGGGTGTTTTTTGCTGTCAGTTCTGACCCCCCGACCTCCCTCCATCCCTCCTCTCCTGGCCCCAAACCCAGTGATTTGACTAGCCGGTTCACTGCTCAACAGGTTATGTCGGTGTTATGTAGAGACAACCTTAATTAAAGTTTGCATGTGGTGAGTGAGAAAGAGAAGGGCATTTAAACTCACGGAGTCAGGCCCTGTTAGGGGGAGAGGAAAAAAAAAAAAAGAGTGTCAGAATGACACAAGGAAAAGCAGGGAGGTGCAAACAGCCATTTGGTTTGAGCTCCGTTGATTCAGGCCAGAGAAGAAGTAATGCCGAGGCCCAAGGGGGTGAGTTAAGGACAGGCTTTCTGCCTTCACTCTCAACGTGCTCAGTTTTATTAGTTTAGGCCAGGCGGCTGCTAACATTATTTTAGTATCTATTTTGTGAGTGATTATGTTGTATGCATGGGCAGGAGGTCAGGCGGGTCAGGTCTTTCTGCTCCAGACCATCTCTGCATGAGCCTTTTGCCTTTAGATCTCACTGAAACTTGCCACCTGTAAAAGCAGACAACCTAATGGGAAAAAGAGCAGCACTTAAAATCCTGTTTTTTCTCCACCGCTCTCGAGTGTAAAGAACGTTGTAAAAATATTTCAAACTGGATTTTTTGTTTGGGTTGTGTTAACTCTTTATTTGACCATCGTCACCATTTTCCCACAAAATTTACTTTCAGTAACCAGAGATGTTTTGGGGAAACTGAATATTATGTCTGCAAACACAGGGAAGCAGTCAGGGAAACCCAAAGGGAGGTTTGCTAATGTTCTGATCGCTTAAACTCATCTATCGTATCATACACGATGACCACAACTTTGGAAAGTTAACAAACCAGTCTATTTTTTAGGGGCTCTCTTTCATTTCTGTTTGAACGAAACATCCATGAGTCTTGGACCAGCTCCAAGCACAATGTTTTTGATAGCCAACACCCAAAAGAAGGGAAATCTAGATTTTAATCCTAAATTCTAGTCCAACTTCTGGTACGACCTTTGGCTCATCATTATGTCTCAGTGCCTCAGTTTAACTTTTTTTTTGGGGGGGGCAGAGGAGAGAGAGAGAATCTTAAGCAGGCTCCAGACCCAGCATAGAGCCTGACTCAGGGCTTGATCTCAACAACCCTGAGATCACGGCCAGAGCCAAAATCAAAAGTTGGATGCTTAACCAGCTGAGCCAACCGGGTGCCCCTTAGTTTGACTTCTGAAAGAGCCTACTTGCCTCCCTGTTTGGGGTATTGGACTCATTATTACTACTTCTATTACTGAGAGCTGTTAGATTGTGAGGCAGGAATCGCAGGCTCATGTCTGTGGGGCGAGGGGCAGAGGTATAAATAGCCCCATGTGTGTCTCCTCCCTGAGCCTTGGTTTTGCCCAGCAAAGGCTCGCTGTAGCCAGCAGGGGCTCAGGCCTGGGGCCGTACAGCGGTGCGGGGATGCACATTTCATAAGAAGACCACTGGCCTCACTTCTTCTGATGCTCTGAAACCAGAAGCATAAGGCTCCAGCCTTCTGCTAACTCCTCTGGAAAACTCTTTGGATATTCATTCCTTTGCTCACTGAACAAATACTTGTCAGACACCAGCTCTGCTCCAGGCACTGTTCAGAGGTGCTCTAGTTAGTACTCAACACCAAATTCTTGTTCTCCTGCACCTTCTACTCAATGAAGAGATGGTGCACATTCAGTAAACGAATATATACACCATGTCACATGGCGATGCGTACTTTGAACGAAAGCTTGGCAGGATCAGGCAATGGGCAAGTATGTCGCCTCTTACGAGGTGACAATGCATAGACAATGAACAGGACTAAGTGAAAGACTGAGCTTGCAGATCTCTGGGGAAGAGCGTTTCAGGTAGAGGGAAGAACAAGCACAAAGCCCTGAGGTGGAAAGTGTGTGGAACATCTACACACAGCAAAGGGTCCTGTGTGGAAGAGCAGAGTGAGTGAGGGGGACACTGATAGGGGATGAGGCTAGGGAAGTGAGTAAGGCTAGCTTGTATGGGGTCTGTGGGACAAATGAAGTACTTTGGATTTCAATTCGAGTGAGACGAGGGAATCCAGTGGGCTGTTTTGATCAGAGAAGTGCTTATGACCTGGATTTGTCTTAGGAAGGACCACCTGCTGCTCCATAGAGACTGGAAGAGGCCAAGAGCAGAAGCTGTGGGACTAGTTAGGAGTCTAACTCAGTGGAGTGGTTGAATGATGACGGTGATGTGGTCTAGGATAATAACACTAAAAGGGGTAAAAGGTGGTCTGATTTGACATGCATTTCAAATGTTATGGTGAAAAGATCGATGATGCTTTGGATATGGGCTATAAGTGAGAGAAGTCCCGAATGATGCCAGAGCAAGTGGGTGAATGGTGTTTTCATTATAAAGAATGAATATCATAGAGGGACAGCCGGCTTGAGGCTTCAGAGGCGAGGGAAAATCCAAAATCCAAAACTGTACTTCAGGTGGGACTTACAGGAATCTGTCTGGAGAGCAGAGCACCTGCCTGCTCCCTTAAAAATAAGGAAGAGCTAATTCATAGTGGATAAAGGGTTAAAGATGGTCTCGTGGGTCAGAGGTGAAGTGACCTATCTTACAGGGAAGAAACCACATCTAGGCTGTGACACATGGATAGGACAATGTCCCAGTGAGGCAGATCCCTCCATTTGGCCACATGTAGCCAATGCTGCCCATTGGACCCCAGAGGCTATTGGGTCTTGATAGAGGTGGGCCTCTGGTTAGGGTCCTTCGTGTCTGGGTTCCAGATGCTATTCCGACAACAGGTTGATCAGAAGTGAGACAGACCAACCTGGAGAACACCAGAACCTGGAGCCCCCCGCCCCCCGCACCTTATCAACGGCCTCTCTCTCCCAGCATCCCTTTTGCTCCCTTCCCAGCAATGTGGCAATGAACACTGGGAGGTCTTACCTGCAAAGTAGGTGGAACAGAAGGTGCAGAAAAACCCAAAGTAGGCAACTCTTAGGCGTTTGGAGTCCATAGTAGATAGAGGTCCCAATGGGTACATTCACAGGTAGAAGGATTCCACTGTGGGTCTAGGGCAGGACGTTTAGGTTGTTGAAAGACATTCATTTCTTTCTTTTTTTTTTTAATTGACATTGATTTATTTCTTTATTCTTCCTTCTTTCCTTTCTTGCTTTCCTTTCCCCACTCTTCTTTTTTCCCTTCTCCCTTACACCCCTTGTGTTAAGCTTTCAGCAAACATTTTTTTCAATGCCTGCTCTGTACCAGCCACTGTGCTAGGTCTTGAGGACTCAGAAAAGACATAGTTCAACCTTCCACGGCAAACAGCCTAACGGGGGGGAATCCTCTCCTGGGTCAGCGGAAGAGAGAAAAGAGTAGGGAACAGGGGCCATGGAAGTGACCTGACCACACACATAATTGTAGCCTCTTTCCATGTAAAATATGAAACCACCCCGCGCTAGGCTCTCTTTGTTCTCTTGTATGTTTCTGTTTGGTGAATGAATGATGGGCCTTCCTTTCCTGCAGGTTTACTCAACATCTTATCACGCACACCACTCCAAGGCTCCATTTCCACAGCAGAAGCTGATCTGTTAAATGAAAGGACATTATTATTGGCTTGATGCCTTAAAAGAAAATACTGTTTGTTTTTGTTAAAGAAAGTATTTTTATTGACATTCTTAGCAGGAAAGCATAGTGGTTAAGAGAATGGGTTCTGGAATCAGACAAATCTGTGTTGAGTCTAGGCCCTCGCATTTAACAGCTGTGTGATCTTGGACAATTAACTTAGACTTTCTTAGCCTCAATATCCTCATCTGTAGGATGAAAATAATAATTATACCTAACTCATGGGGTTGTCAGAGATATTCAACAAGATGGTGTAGATGAAGTGCTGGTACACAGGTAACGCTCATTAAGTGGCCCTTACGAGTCACCGATTGGCAAATTCACTAACACAGAATTTTCCTGTGTCTCCTACCTCTCCACATCCATTTCTTTGTTTTTATTTAATACCAATTGTTCAATAAACTTACTGTGTGTGACCAAGTTGTCTTGCATCCCGCCTCACAGAAGAAGTATTAAAAAAAAGATGGAAGATGGAACTAGAAAGCCCCCGTAAGCATAGATTCGCACCCAAGTACAAATGGATCTCGGTCACGAGACACGATCAAGAACAGCAATTTGGGGAACATTGTGACCACCGCCTACCCTCAGAAAGGACACTGAGGAAAACTGCCCAACAGACATTAAATATAAGAGTGAGCTTCTGGGAAATGAGGTCAGTTAAGGACAGAGGTCCTCAAAAATTCCATTGGAAGCTTAAGAAACAAAATTTATATCACACATTTTGATACTGTTGAACTAAAAAAATGCTTCCATAGACTTGCAGTGGCAGATGGATCTCTTACCATGTGCCAGTTCCAATTGGTCGTAACTGCTGGGAGAGCTACGGTGAAGGCTTCGTACTGGATCCGTGATGAAGAATGCTGTGACCCACTGCCAACCTTTTGCGTGGGCATCGGCATGGGGGATGTTGGTATGAGTGTTCTCTGGTTGCCCTTCCTAGTGTCCACGCTGCTAACACGGGGACGTTTCTAGTTTTAGTGATGCTTATCCTTATCCTTACCCTTAAACTATTGTTTTAAGGATTGTATCTCCTTATCCTAGACATGGTTTTATTGTCTTGTTTTTGCATAGATTTATCCCTTTAACAGAAAATACTTCAAAATCTGTGTTCCGTTATAATCTAGAATTAATTCAATTCAGAAAGGCATATGAGTACATTTATAAGTACATTTCTGATATATACAGATGGGGCAAAGCAGGAATAATAAATAGTTACCCCAAAGGAAAAAGTGAACTGGTAACCCAATGGAGAGAAGCCTGAAGTGGAAAAGAATAAAGATTGAAATGATTCAAAGGAACATACAAAATATGGAAGTCAGAAAACGGAGCTGAGCTCAGAGTTATAGGTGCTTTCAGAGAAGAAACTGGAACAACAGAGGGAGGTCATAGTTTAAAATCTCACAACGAAGAAACTTCTTAAGTTGAAAAGAAAAATAAAAGATTTTAATTTCTAGGCCAAATTATGTTGCTTTGGAAAAAAATATTTTAATGTTGGTTAAGTGCAAACTCATGGTCCTTTTAATGTTTTTATATGAATGAGCTGATGCACCAGTTGTAAATATCTCACTAAATAAATCAGTCAAGGCTGAGCATTTGAACAACATGTGAATCTCCAAAACTCAATCAACTAATCAATCAATATTTAAAAAAAGAGAGAAGAATTTATTGCAAATGTCAAATAAAAACTTTAAAAAGTGATTTGGAAAACTTACATAAACATCTTTCATTTGCTAGTTTCATTTTTAACTTTTCCATTGACAATTTGCCATAAGCTGGATACCTACCTGGGTGGGATGTTATCAAATGAACATTAAGATCAGAATCTCTAATGTTCCTGAGAATTTAAAATGACCCTGGGCTTCCATGAGAGTGCTTACTTATACTAATTCCTATACTAACTGCTCCCTCCCCACATTTGCCTCGTTTGTTCTTTAAAGTAAGCGCAGCAAAAATTAGTGTTATAACCTCTATTTTATGATAAAGGCATGAAGTCTCTGAGAGAATAATGCGAGCCAGGACTCAAACTTCAGTTGTTTGCGAAGCTTGTGCAGTTTTAATCTCAGTGATAGTGTATTATCTCTCCAATGGGTGAGACCCTAAACCTCAATAGGATGGACCCTGGTGGCATGAACCCTAGGGAGACCAGGGTGATTATCCTTTAGGAAGGAATCAAATCCTGAGGCCTCTCTTCATTGAAAACATCTACTTTTGCCAGCACCCAACTAACAAATTAGAATGGCTCATTGGGCCTGTTGGAAAAAAAACCTATTACCTTATTATTTAGCTCTTGGAATAATAAGCACTCTTTATCCGCAGCGCTCTTGAAGGTCCTGCTATACAAGACAGCCCTGTTCCTTTATTTTCCTGTCTCTGGATTCTCTCCATTGGGAGTACAGCAGAATGTCTTCAAAACCCCCATGAACACAGTCGTCTCCAGGCTACGGAAGCAAGCTATGTGAAGCCATCCCTTTAGCCGCTCATTTGGGAATTTATTTCCTGTTATATCTACCTTGCCTGTGCCATGGAAGGATCGAGTCAATTAGGAGCCTCACTGGTATGTTATCTCCTCAAGTTGTGCTGGATCCGCAGATGTACGACATGGCAGCACCATGTCTTGGTTTGACCCTGTGCTTTACACATTTATATATAAATATAAATATAAATATAAATATAAATATAAATATAAATATAAATAATATAAATATAAATATAAATAATATAAATATAAATATAAAATAGTAAATATATATATATATACTTTTATCTTCAGTACTAGACACAACAATCCTTCAATTTGTTAAAAGATGTAGCTCAATAAAATCATCTTTTATGGAGACTTTTAAAGAATTGTGTTAACTGGGAGAGGAAAAGGGCCTGGTAAATACTTTTATATATAGTTTTAATAGCGTTCAACTCTCTGTAAGTCACCCCTCCCCCACCTTGATTTCACAGTGGCTTTGGAAAGAATTTAAATCTGATACCAAATCACAGTATTAAATTTCCAAAGTCCCCAAATTCACCTTTAAATTCCTTTCATCCTTCTCCGCTGGATTATGACTTTCATCCAAGAGTTCCCCCACAGCTTTGTGGTCCCAGAATCAAGAAAATTCCTCTTTACATTGGACTGATCTTTTGGCCAGTAAAATAAAATTTGCCTGGCTATTCTTCTCCAATCATACTGTTAAGATTAGTTTGAAATGGAAAGGACCACCCTTCATTGGGACTACAGGAGAAACACTCTCTTTCAAAAAGAAAATAATAATGAAAACAAAATATAAGGGACTAATAGGGACCCCTGCCCCAGGCCTGAGTTTACAGGACACAAAGACAAACCCTGAAGATCAGGGCTGAGGGCCGGTTAGGGAACAAATGGTCCTTCGGTTTTGCTTAAGTATTGCCAAAGAATTGGTTTGAATAATTTTTAAATGTGGTTTTGGCTTTGTATAGACACGGTTCTGGTGATATTTTCTGAGTACATGAAGCATTTACTCAGAGCCAAATCGTTGATTCAGCAGATATTTACTAAGCGCCTACTATGCGTTGGAAGGAAGTTATGCTAAGCCCCGGGGAATATCTTCACGAAGAGAGACCCGCTGTATACAATGTGCACTTCTATCATGTTCTAAATACCTTACTGTGTGACGCCTCGTAGGAAAAAAAAAGTTAGCTCTTTTTCTTAAGTGGCCACAGTAGTTCAATAAATAAGCAATAGTTTCAAAGACACCTGATTTATAGCAAGGAGGTGACTAGCATCTTGGTGAGCTCTGCTGCTGACACGCCAAACTGCAAAGTAAAAGTGAGTTTTCGAGACATAGCTCATCTCCAACATACTCTTCGAAACTTAGGCGACTCCCACTGATGTGCACAAAAGGACAGAAACTGGGATGTGGCTGATAAAATGTCAAATAGCCAAAAAGAGAACATATTTTCTGCTTTTTGTGCTTGCATTTATATCTGGGCGTTTTTTAGTGTTGGGGAACTCCTTTCCAATGGAATCTTGTAGTCATACTGTGAAGATGACTCAGGAGAGGCTGGCGGTTTTCCAGTTTCCTCCTCCTGCCTCTGCCCGGCAAGCTGTACCTCCAACCATATCCACCCAGACAAGTCCATCCCCTCTCTGATTAAGACCAAGTGCCCATGTACAAATCTTTCCTGGAGTAGGAAATCACTTAAAAGTCTCATTTTTCAAAGGCTTGCTGAGCAAGCAAAGTAAACAGGGAAGTTTATTGAATTAGTAAGGTTGAAATTAAGCAAATTAGTTCCCAGCTCTTAATAGTAGCTACCCAAGATGTCAACAAAGCAAGGATCAGTGTCAATATTAAAGCAAGGCTAGCAGTGTTCACTAAAACACGAATGACCCAATGGCATAGAGTAAATTGCTTCTGAGCTCCTGGATTCTAAAAATCTCCATGAGAGGGAATGATTTTTTTTTTTTAAGTCTTCCTTTCTCAGAGTATTCCAGATGAGGAACTGGGAAAAATATCCCTATTAAATAATATCAATGAGAGTATCGATAATGATGATGATAATGATTTCTCTGTCTAGTCCTGTGTTGGGTGGAGAAATACGCTCTGTTTGAGTTGCTTGCTTCACCACTCCATGTGTTTCCTTCCACCCACATTTTTGCCGTAAGCTAACAGGTATTCTGTACAAGAAATAATTCTTACTCGCAAAATGTGTAATTCCATCCGTAAAGAAGCCCCGCTCCCTGCCGAAGCCTGGGTTTACCCATGGTTGAGATGTACTGATGACGCCTCAGATTGTACCCTCTCTCTTGATTGAAAGCAGAAGGACCTCCCCTCCTGCCTGGCCTCCTTACTTATGAACAGTGTTGATCCATTTCCTGTTCCCCTCTGTTAATTCATACCAGGACAGACACAAGATCAGAATGAGGGACCCTGCATTTCGGCACCTCCTTGGAGCAGTGTTGATGGGAATAAGTGTTTGCAGACTGCAGGTTCCTGTTCAGGCTACCAGAGGATGACTTTTCAATTCTTAGTTAACCGGTTCCAGCCCAAAAAAATAGCCACTGTACACCAGTACTGTTCAATATTGTTGTTGTTTTATTTCTCCCCTTGAAGTATGACCACCCAACCATCATCACTCCCAATCTAAAATGAAATATGGAGCACCTCATCTGGGTTTCAAATGAGATGCAATTGTCCCTTTGTTCTGCTGAAATCAATCAGAATCTTGCCCAAATGGGGGGTCTCAGGTTACCACAAGGAATGTGTTTCCAGGGGTGTTTGCTCTGAAATAAAAAATGTGATAATCATTACATGGAGAGCAAATAATTATAAGCATTTCCTCTTGGAATCACAGGAAAAAAAATCTACGGAATATATCAGCCTCAGAAGAAGAGTATCATTGGATTTCTGTCTGGTGCGTTAAGGCACGTGGTTGGGGCCTGTGGCCTACTCCACTGAATGCGGCTGCGTTTTAACATCATTGTAACCCTGATTGAATCTGCCATGCTGGTTTGCTAAAAGTACCGCTGAATTTGTCAAGACCTTTTTTTCTTAAAGTGAAACACTCTTTAGGGGCACCTGAGTGGCTCAGTTGGTTAAGAGTCGGCCTTCAGAGAAAAAATAAGTGGGAAATATCAGAAAGGGAGACAGAACATAAAGACTCCTAACTCTGGGAAACGAACTAGGGGAGGTGGAAGGGGAGGATGCCGGGGGGTGGGGGTGACTGGGTGACGGGCACTGAGGGGGGCACTTGGCGGGATGAGCACTGGGTGTTATTCTGTATGTTGGCAAATTGAACACCAATAAAAAATAAATTTATTATTAAAAAAAAAAGTCGGCCTTCAGCTCAGGTCATGATCCTGGGGTCCTGGGACCAAGTCCATGTCAGGCCTCCTACTCAGTGGGGAGCCTGCTTCTTCTTCTCCCTCTGTGGCTCCCCCTTGCTTGTGCTCCCTCCCTCCTCTCTCTCTTTATCAAATAAATAAAATCTTTAAAAAAATGTCTGAAACACTCTTTAGCAGAAACTTAGCTGAAATTATTTGTCAAAAAGGCAATATTCTGGTTGTCGAGTACATTCTAATCTGTAAGTGACCATGGATTCTAGTTCTACGGAAAAATCAAAATTCACTAAGAAATGGGATCCCTGTGGGCAATTGTGAGCACCGTCGTATGTATGATCATATGGATCATATCATCTGTACTTAAAAGGGGCATGGATGGTGCTTCAGAGACAAATATTTCAAAATCTACTAGATTGATTTTCATCGTACATTCTTGTCCTATTCACCAGGTCAAACAAATGGCCCCAAGGGTTAGGCATTTCCACCTGCTCAACTCAAAGAGGATTGACCTACTTAGTTTCTTCTGCTGCTGCTTTATGCCCACGATTTAAGCGTATTGTTTGAAAGGCCAGCTGAATTGGTGTTCGAGGCCGGTCAAGTAGGGATGCTCCAGAACTCCGCTAGAATCTACCCTTCAGATTGTACTCGATGAATCTCGGTCCAGCGGGGTTCACCAAGCACAATGGGTCAGGCTGGTGGCCCTGAGTTGCCCTGGCGGAGAGGGAAGCAGAAGACCCTGGGCTGTTTGTGGAGCAGTTAACTCCCAAAGCTGCTCCTGGTTGCTTCACTACTGAAGATTCAAACTTCTGAGTTAAACCTTCAAGTATGATTTTGTTTTAGAGAAACCAGGACACTTTTTTGGACTCTCAGACTAAAAGTCTCACCTAGTGTCCCCTACTTACTTTGATCCTCACACTTGACTACACACTAACGAATCCTTCAGAGGATGGCTGATAAGCTCTGCAAGAACATCCAGATGGGTGAAACCAAGCTTATATTGTAACATGGGAGGAAGGGAAGAGAACTAACACCTACCAAATGTTTTCTATGTGTGCTTGGCCCTTCGGGGGGCATCTCATTATATCATCAGAAAAAAAACTCAGAAGGGAGGTGTTTTTATTCGTACTTTGACCATATGGAAAGCAGTATCAGAAAAGGAAAGCCAACTTTCCTCAGGCCATTTGCTAGTGGCAAAGCAGGGATTCACGTTGAGCTCTATCCCACTTGAAAGGCACACTCTTCACCTAAACCGTGCAGCCACTCAATTCATGGCAGTCACAGAAGTCCACAGAGGACTAGATAACATAGTAGAGCCCATGGGTTTAGGCCTAAGGAATATGAGGCATAAGTGAGTCAACGAAGGCTGGCAGACTGAAGACCAGATGTAGTTGACCAGGCCCCGGTCACTGAGTGAACGGTACCATTTAGGGACTAATGTGATTTTAAGGCCTGTGTCCTGCTAGCCCCAAATGCATTCACTCACTGCACTTTTCTGAATCTGAACAAGAGAACCTTTGGAATCTCATACCATTTTTGTGGATTTTGAATTTTTCCTTTAATTTGATAAAAATAATGTGGAACCTGGTAAAAGCAAGTGAGTGAAAATGTGCGTAGGGTGGAGGAAAGAGGGGAGAGATGGACAACAGATCCATGTAGGTGTTTGCACGAGAATTTTCGTATGGGAGAATTAGACCCCAGATTAATTCCCGATAAATACCAGAATTTAGTAAATTCGTGGAACGTGAACCAAGGGCCAAATGGAGATTAAATATGGCTCAGTAAGCAAAAGGCCAGCATGTGGGACAAATAGAAACTTTATAGTAACATTTCATAAAAACCTTAGCTCTAGAAAAACTATATGCCATGGTAGCTCACGCCAGGGTCTCTGGGGACCCTTTGGATGCACACATGCCAAGAGTGCCCTCTATTGTCTATCAGGAATACTGGGGAGCTTCTGGAAAGCCATGCCTGTTAATTTTTAGTTCTTTGCCCACAAAGGTTTTTCAACACCTGTTGATAGGTTTGAAATATGAATTATGCCCTAAAATGAGGATTTATTTTCTTTACCGTGGAATATTAGATTTTGAAGAATGCTTGACAATTCTGAGGTCGATTTTCTTTTTTATGGCTGTGGAGAGAGAGGCACAAAAAAAAGCAGGGGGACGTATCTCACTTAAGAGCATGTCAAGTTAGTGACTGGTTGGTCTTGAACTCAGGACCCTATGCCTAATGCCACCTCCTACACAGCCTCCCAATCTACAGTTTTGCCTCCTTACTCTCTAAGTATGGACGTAAACCTGTGAAATAGAATAAGAGGCTCACAGAATACCCGAATAGAAGGATTCTCGGAGATGGTATCTCATGTGACCATATTTTACTAATAGGGAACTGAAATCTATGACTCACCAAAGCCACTTAAAGAGGAGGATAGACCAGGACTCCAGTTCAATCACTTTCCAGAAAACCATTAAAAGAAAAGAAGTAGGAAGGGGCAAAATGCACTCCTGTGTAAAGATGAGGCTCTTTCCTCCCCGTTAGTGTGTATAATCCCCTTTATTCTTCATTTTTAGGTTCATGAGGTCAGGCTGTACCATTGAAAAGCCAAATAGGAAATCAGACTAAAACCGAGGGATGATGGCTTGGAACACTAGGATGAGGACTGGTGGGGTGGGGAGGGGGGACAGTGGTCGTCGTGCAGGATGGGATAGCAGCAGTGATGGGTATGGCTGCCCTGTTTAACGCTGGGGCCAGGCAGTTAGCATTTCAGATTCCTACCTGGCATGAATATCAGAGCACTTATCTTTGCTGTTGCGCAAAGTGGCGGCGAGGAAGCAAAACGATCAGTCGTGGCTGCCCTACTATGCTCCCAAGCGGTGATGCTCATGGTTCATAAGTGGCTGCTGCTCAGAACTGCTTCTGTTTTGGGCCGCATCCTGCCTCGTGTCTGAATTTGTCAGACGAACCAGTCGTCACTTATTTCCTTATACGAGGCTGTAGGGCCAATGTCACAGTCAAATTGGCTCTTCCCGAAGAGGATGGAAAGAGAAATGGAGAGACCTAAGATTTCTGAAGGCTTGCTGTATTCCAGGCACTGGGTTAGGTGTTTCCTATGCTTTATTCTTTCTAATCTTTGCTTTTCTTCCATCAGGTGGTGCCGTTATCCTGAACATGCAGATGATGAAACTTGGCAGCCAGTCCGGTAAGTTGCCCCGCCCCAAGTCCCATAGTTGGATTTGATGCAGCTTTCTTATTTGAATCCAGTCCTCCTAAAATCTAAGTCATGTCTTTCCTTCCAGTAAGGACAGGTGGAGGCTGGATGACAACCGGCATGGTTGGTTTCGTTGGCCCTAGCCCAGAGTCTCTGCCTCCTGCAGTCCTCCTCACCCCTGGCCTCCGACCACCTATCCGATTTGTAGACCCTCTGACTATTCACACAGGGTGTTGTGCCCGTGAGCTTCCAAACTGTGGGCTTTGGTTGATGCTTTTTCCCACCGTGCAGCCCTCGCTGCTGGTAAGGCCGACCTCTTACCTTGAGCCAGCCTCTTTTACTAAATGGCAGACAAAAGAAAACAAAACCAGGGGTTCCTGTGCTGCCCAGAAGTTAGCCCAACTACTGCGAAGGGAATCCATGGGGAGGGATGGTGGACACGTGGCCCTGGACCGTGATGAGGTTAAGGGAAGAGCCAGAGTCTGACAGTCACCCCGGTGGACAGACTCGATACACGGGACCCCGTGGTTCCAAATGGCACCGTGGAATGTCTTGGGTTAAATGTCTTGGGTAGAACCACTGGCTCCCTGTGCCTCCTGGGAGCTGTGTCACTTGGGTACGATGGTCCCCCGCCTTCAGTGCGGGACCGGGATTAAATGAGAATGTGCAACCTGCGCGGTCTACACCGCAGGGACTGTCCGCCTTAGCTTCCTCCCCGGTGTGCGCCCTGGGCTGCAGAGCCGGGACCTCATGAACTGACGTGGATAGCTGTTTTTCCTCGGTTATAAAGATGATCCAAATCTGTCTTCTCCATGTTTTTCTTCCCTCGTGGATCTATCGAGAGACTTCTGTAACTGACAGAGATTAGATGCACAAGCGCTTTTTGTTCCGGGGGCTTTGCAAACAGTTTACTGTTGAAGCAGATCCCAGCCCCTGGGTCTCTCATGTGATCTTCAGAGTCCCCGTATTACAATAGAAAATCTACTTGAGAAATCGGAGCTGCCCAGGTCTCAAGCTGGTTCCCCCACTAATTTCCATCCCCGTGCCATTTACTAAAAGTGATACAGGCGGGTGGAAATCAGGTGAGGCCTGCCTTTCAGAAGTAACCAAAGATGCCTGCACACCTCCGTGGATCACTAGCCTATTCTTCCTGGGGATGCCAAATGCAGTCAGGTGTGAGGCCTGGGCTTGTAGGGATACCCAAATATTTTCTTGGAAAGTAATCTCAGTTTATTAGAGTCCCTTGTCTCAATTCAGAGTATAGATTTTTGAATGCGTTTGCTGACAGATTGACCTGGACTATGTTTTCCCCTTATTCAGGGAGCGATCGATCTTTATCAAAAGGATTTGTTGACTGACGGGCTTTCACGGTTCTAATGTGCTGTTTGATACTTTTAAGAGACATATGCCCCTTTGTATAATGAAATTATCTGATAAAAGAGGGAATGAAGCTCAGGTTTTCAGAAGCATCTCAGCTCTTGGCGGCCTTGGTGACTCTTAGGGAATTTTGTTTTTATTTGCCTGTGATGGAAACCTTACAACCCTTGGTGAAATTGTTTTCGAATATTCAAGTTTCTAGACCATATACTGTGTTTCTAGGCCTAAGGGCCTGAACTACACCAAGATTGTGTTTCCCTCAGGTAAGTACTTCCAGACACTCTATCCTCTGTCTTTACAACCCTCTTCTCCTCGTTACTGTACTATGTAACACTAGACGCGCATTATATTCCACATAAAAAGCCACCTCTGTAGCATCTTGTCATCGTTTCATCGACGCTGCTTTGAAGCCGTGTTGAGTTCTGAACTCAGAGCCTAACAGCAGTGGCTCAAGTGCACCGTGCCGTATTATTTACCCAGATGGGGTTAATTGTTGAATAAAAGAATGGTCCCTTTCAGTTTACTTTTTCGCAATCTCGCTCATACTGGTTATGGAAGACAGGGAAGTCTATGATAAATATCAAACTTTCTAATCAGAAACGAGTCCAGTTGTATTTGAAATCTTGAACTTAATCCAGAATCAGGAAATGTAGCCACTTGTGTTACTGTTGCTGAAAGAAGAAAATGACCTTTTTATTGTAGCTTACATTCACTATTGTGCTTGGGAGCCACAGGGAACGGAGCAAGTAAATGTAAAGGCTTAAGTAGATTTTTCCTTTTAACAGCAAGGGTACAACGTGATGTGCTGGAATCATCATCTCCCCATATTTTCCAGAGACTTTTTTTTTTTTCCCTAGAGGAAAAGTCTGCACTGAATCCTAAAAAATATTCTTTCCTAACTCTTTATACCAAATCCCTCCAGGCTTCTGATCTCATTGTGGCTAAATGGCTTTTACCAGTGGCTTGATTGATTGATGGATGGATGGAGGTATAACATGCAAAGAATAAACTTCAAAAATCCCAAGTATATAGGGTGACACACTTTTATATGTACGTGCCCATATAACCACCGTCCAGATCAAGAGCATCTCCACTACTCAAAAGGATTCCTCAACCCTCTCCCAGCGAATGACCTCTATTAGGTAATTGCTATTCTAATCTCTATCGCCATGGATCACTTTTGTCCATTTGTGAATTTTACATCAAGGGAATCATATAATACATGCTCTTTTCTGATTGGCTTTTTTTTTCTCTCTGAATGATGTTTTTTAGTTCATCCATTTTATTACATGTATCATACCACTAGTTTTTCAGATGTCAATAACTGTGGAAATACGATAGATTTTTTTTTTTTTTGAAGAGGAATTTTTGAGGCAGCACCGAAAAGAATGTAAAGCTAGCTATTGGAGTTGTTGGTCTTACTGTGCTCAAATCATAAAGAGATTTAGGGGAGTTTTTACATATATGTATGTACATGTCTAAAATCTACATCTATATCTCTCTATATAAATACATCTATAACTATAAAGCTATATACATATGGTCCCTTTTCTCTTGGAGCTTACATTTTAGTTGAGAATAGACAATAAAAAAGGAGAAGTAAATGAGCAATAAATTAGTGAATAAGATTAATTTCAGATAGTGGGGATCAGTGCTAAGACACATATGAAGAGAAAGTAATGGAGAAAGGAGCAGTGGTGCAGGTGAGACTACTTGAGGTGGGGTGCTTAGGGGAGGCCACTCTAAGGAGGGGATAACTGAGCAGAGAACAGTGAGAAGGAGCTGGTTATGCAAAGATCTGGGAGCAAGTATGTTCTAGGCCAAGACATAGCAAGTGCACAGGCCTGCAGCCAAAACCAGCTGATCCAGTTTGAGGCACAGAATGAAAGTCAGAATTGTCAGAGCCTAATGGAAGAAAGAGACTGGTGGAGATCAGGTCAGGAAGTAGGCAGGAGGGTTCTGTAGATCCTGGTAGAGGACATAGACTATTTTAGTTTCAGATGTGAGAGGATGCCTTTGGGGCATTTCAAACAAGGACAATGACATGACATGATCGTATGATAAACGTTCACTCTGGCTACTGTGTAGAGAATAGAGGGTAGAGAGACAAGAATAGAAACAAGGAGACCAGTTAGGAGCCTGTTATTGAAAGATGCCTTGACTCACATGTGGGTGATAGCAGTGATAAAGGAGGGAAATGGTAGGACATGGGGTTTATCATTATTTTGGGAGATGGTAAAACCAACAAGATCTACTAATGAATTGGCTATAGGATATGAGAGACATAGTGGTTACCTTTTCAGTTGTTAGTCAAAGCAAGCAAGTAAAATATGGGACTAGTAAATGCAATGGAGAAGACTGGAAAAGTAGCAGTTTAGGAAGGAAATTCTTCAGAGTGTTGTTCTAGCTACATTAAGGTTCAGTACCTGTTAGATTTATAAATGAAGGCGGTAAGGAAACAGTTGGATATATTCATCTAGAGCTCGAGGGAGAAGTCGGGCCTGGAGACAAAAAGTTTGGAGTTATCAATATGAAAGTAGGTGTGAAAAGCCTTGGGACTGGATAGGATGATTTAGGAAGAGCTTAAGGAAAGACAAGAGTGAGTCCTGGGCACACTCATCACTATTGACTATATCACCATCAGCTTTGTCTGGATCATCATCATCATCATCATGATAATTTTCATGATCACCATCATCACTTATTGAGCATGCAATATTATAGACACATGAGAAATATAGGAAAGAGAAAAAAGAATCTCTGTCTTAAGAAGGAGAAATAGTGAAAAGTTGAAATAATAAATGTAATCATAGTGGTTTTCTCAGGGGGGGCAGTGGAAGGAACAGACTCAGAAGGCCAGATGGATGTTGAAGAGGAGGTGACATTTGAATATTTGAATGGAATATTTGGATCCAAAGTAGTGTAATCCATGGGGAAAGTCCTTCCAGGGTAAAGAACAGCATTTGCCAAATGAAGAGACACAAAAAGGGAGGGAATGATCCTGAAGCTGAAAGAGTGGATGAATGTGGCATAGAGAGTGGGTGTGGCCGTAGATGGATTTGGGGAGTAGCACTAGCTGGATTGTCAAGGTCCATGTACACCATGCTGAGAAGGTTTAAACTCCACCTTGAAGGCAATGGCAGAGGAGCAAGTGGTAGGACATGCAGGATTTTTAAACAACAGGATCTGAAGCTCAAAAGATCGGAATTGAAATCTACCACTGACGACTCGGTAATATTGTGGGTATTGTCTAGCCTCGGTAAGCCTTTCTTTCCATATCTGCAAAGCGTGTAAAACAATAAACACATGGCAGGGGCGTTATGAGACTTGAAGATAATAAGTAAAAAGCACTTGCACCCACGAGGGAAAAGTAAGCCATAGTGATTATTTTCGCTATCACTGGCCCTGTCATTAATAGACCTTTCATTTAAAAGAAGTCTTTAGGGGATCCCTGGGTGGCGCAGCGGTTTAGCATCTGCCTTTGGCCCAGGGCGCGATCCTGGAGACCCGGATCGAATCCCACATCGGGCTCCTGGTGCATGGAGCTTGCTTCTCCCTCTGCCTATGTCTCTACCTCTCTCTCTATCTCTGTGTGACTATCATAAATAAATAAAAATTTAAAAAATTGTTAAAAGAAGTCTTTATGGAAGGATTAGAGAATGCCAGAGATTATTATAACAATGTAGATAAAATTGGTGAGCCCTTGGTGGTGGGAGAAGGTAACAGAAGTGAGACGGTCTGCTGACTGACAGGCCACGGAAGGAAGGGTAGGGAGTCTAACATGGCTCTCAGGCTTTCAAGTAGGCAGGAAGGGAGGCTGGTGGCACAGCTCTTTGAAACTAGGGATGTCGAAACTATACATTTTGTGAGAAGAGGATGAATTCATTTGTAGATAGATTATTTTGAGATGCCCACTAAGCGACCTTGTGGTCTGGAGCTCAACAAAGAACTGGGTTGGAGATACACATTTGGGTGGATAAGACGGGCAAGGAGAGCCTAGTGAGTGAGAAGTCAAAGGTTCGGATTATAAAACCCTGGGGATAATTGAAATGTAAGGAATGGAATAGGAAGTGTCAGGGACAAAAATAAAGAGGAAAAGGCTGAAGGAGAGGGAGAGCCCAGAGGGCAGCTCTGAGGTGTGTTCCTCATCCTGTTCACCCAACAGGCTACTCCTGCACGCTGGCCCTCCAAGAACTTTCCACTTCATGGAAGAAGAGACATCTGCCTTCTCTTTCCTCCTTCAGGCATGATTGATTCAAGTTCAAAGCGGAAAAGGCTGGCCTGTGACAGAAATTAGAAAGGGATTTGGCCTCTTCTCGTGTTCCCTTCAGTGCCACTCTGTTTCTGGCCCGGATATCCCAATTGCTGGCTCTCCTGAGACCTGCCAGTACAAGACCAGGGGACCGTAGACCGTGGGACCGTTACTAAAAGTAACGTTAGAGATTATTTAATTGAATTCCCAACTGCCTTGTATGGAAGGTGAGGAAACTGAGCCCCAAAGAAGCCAAGATGTTCAATCAGTTGATATTTTTAACTAAACATAATTAAATCACTTTCCCAAGGATTTCTACTTATCAATGCTGTCGCTGCTCCAACTTATTTGCTGAAAGATTGCTTAATATGAAGGTCCTCCCTCGAAGGTTAACATCGAAACTAGACTCAAATTTTGTCAAGCCCAAATCTAATGGTGGTCAAGTAGACAGAAGAAGCCAAGAGTAGGAAAGAAATTGGAGAGGTGAGGCCTGCTTTCTAACAAATACACTGTCAAAATAGAAACGGAGGATAACTTACAGAATAGGAAGTACGAGGAGGATAACTGTGATCTCCCAAGATCATCATTAGACGAAAATGGTCCGTGCTACAAAGGCCTTGGATACGATGTTGAACAAGGAAAAGGGAAAACAATGCATGATTTGTATTGTTTCTGAGATCCACAGAATTAGAAATTGTGCCAGGTAGCACTGAAGGCCTTCCTACTGGTTTACCCAGAAAACTCAGGCTGGGAGGCAAGCCAGAAAATGGGAGCGATGCCTAAATGACCTAGTAGATAGCAGACCTGTGGATTATTCTGAACATTAGTTCTTATGGCAGACATGCCTAGTTGCCAACCCCAAATCTAGGTCCTCTTATTTCTCAGAAACAAGACCCTGGGGGCACCTGGGTGGCTCGGCCGGTTAAGCATCTGCCTTCAACTCAGGTCATGATCTCAGGGTCCTAGATTGAGCCCCGCATCTGGCTCCCGGCTCAGCAGAGAGTCTCCCTCTCCCTCTCCCTCTCCCTCTGGCTGCCCCCTCATGCTCTCTCTTGCAGGTGTGCTCTCTCTCTCAAATAAATGAAAAATAAAATTAAAAAAAAAAAGAAAAAGAGGGATCCCTGGGTGGCGCAGCGGTTTGGCACCTGCCTTTGGCCCAGGGCACGATCCTGGTGACCCGGGATTGAATCCCACATCGGGCTCCCGGTGCATGGAGCCTGCTTCTCCCTCTGCCTGTGTTTCTGCCTCTCTCTCTCTCTGTAACTATCATAAATAAATAAAAATTAAAAAAAAAAAGAAAAAGAAACAAGACCTTGGTTTTTATCTAGATGTTTTCTTGCACAACCAAGAGACTCCATTTCCTCGGCTCCCATTAGTATAATGGGTATAAATAGAAACAAAGTCTTTTTTTTCTTTTAAGATGTTATTTATTTATTCATGAGAGACGCAGAGAGAGGCAGAGACACGGGCAGAGGGAGAAGCAGGCTCCCTGCGGGGACCCCGAAGTGGGACTCGATCCCAGGACTCTAGGATCACGCCCTGGGCCGAAGGCAGACGCTCAACCACTGAGCCCCCCAGGGATCCCAAAACAAAGCCTTCTTGGTTGAAGAGGTATCCATGCGTCTCTTCTGCTTCCTCATCCTACTGTCTTCAACATGAGTATAATGGCCCCGATTCTGGCATCCATGTTGGCCCACGAAGGTGAGGCCCGCAGATGAAGCCGCCACACCAGCCCTGGGCTTCTCACTTCTTCTCTTACACGAGACAGAAGTAAATTTCCACTGAGTTCAAGCCACATTGTTGCATTAGTGCAGTCTAACGTAATCCGTACTAATGAATTTGTTCTCGTTTATTGGGTTTTGAGCACTTACGAGAGTGCAAGCCATTAGTGACGCTAATGTAAAGGACACCATCAAGAAGTAATCCTTCTCACATTATGAGTTTGCTACATAAAAGAGAGTACCCTAAATCTGTAGGGTGACTACATTTCACAGAGTACTCTTCTTTATCTTAAGACAGTTGTTTACATTCCAGCTGAATTGCCTAAAATTGGACTTTTAAAAATAGCTAAAATACACAGCAACATTGTTACGGTGATTTCCGGTTTAGCCACCTATTTCCTGCTTTATGGACGAAGATCCTTAATCTCTAATACTCATTTTTCTCATCAGCTAATCACAGACAACAATTTCTTATTTACAGAATTAGAGTAAAAGAAGAAGCAAAACGGCATAGTGATTATTAATCCCAACTAATCTCCAAATAGCTGTGTGACCTCAAGCAGATTACTTCCCTGTGCCTTGATTTTCTGGTGGGTAAAGTGAAAGTAAAAAAGGATATGCCACTTGAGGATTGTTGTGGAGAGTGCATGAGATGATGCACATGAAACAGAGTCCTGAACACATAATGAAGGCTACTAAATAACCAAAGAGTGTTAGTTATTTTCCCCAAAATGTGGGGGACAGAACCCTGATGTGTCAGGGTCCCTCAACAAGCCATACGGCTCCCGCTCTGCGTCATCTCAGCTCTAGGACATCTCAGACACATTCAGGTATCAGGGTGAGTGTGAGCCCTGGAAAGTGAAGGTTCTGGCTCAGGGACGTGGTTCCCAAAGTAAGAGCAGGGGCCCTGGGCTGGAGTCAGCAGAAGCCTGGCCGCTGGCCACGTCTCCGTCCGGGCCACAGAGCGAGTCCTGGGTCCTGACTGGGCGGGAGAGCTTAGAGGCAGCAGCCCATTCTGCATCCTTTGTGCCCCTTGGGACCCACCGGAGCCGCAGACTCATCACCACGTGGGACTGAGTCCGCCTCCAAGGTCACTCAGACGACCCCGTGGGAGTGTCCAGGGTGGACCTCCAGCCCGCAGGGATGCGAGTGGCGATGCTGAAGACGGGCGCACTGCGACAGCAGCAGGTGGCTTCCCTCGGAGGTCAGGGACCCGTAAGGTGCCCGTGCCCGCGGCCAGTGGAGGCGGGCGGCCTCGGGCCTCTGGTAGCTCCACAAAAGCAGACCAGGAAAATCCCAGAAACACGGATTGCATGCCTAGCGACAAAGATTAAGCCTTGTGGCAAAGCACTGGCCAAGGTAACCTAAGACCATGATGCTAATGTCCTGTATCTGCCCCAAGACAGAGCTGCTAGCCACGTGCAGCTGCCCAGCCCTTGAAATGTGGCTACTATGACTAAGGAAGTGAGTTTCAAATGTCATTTTATGTGAACCCCTCTGAATTTAAAGAGCCACGTGGGACTAGCTGTTACCTTTTTGGACTGTGCAGCAGGTCTAGGGACTGAATGGGATAATGTCCTGTGTCACGGTGCCTGACATCAGAGCGTGATACCCTCTAGCTGCTGTCATTATTAAACTTCTCCAAGCTTCAGTTTCCTCATCTGTGAAATGGCATTAAAGATAGAGCCTACCTCTTGAGTTTGGTGAGAGGATCAGATGAAGATCTCATGGGTGAGGCAGGGAGTGCAGTGCTTGGCACGCTGCGGGTGCTTAGCGAATGGGAGTTCCCTTTCCCTTCCACTTGAAGCACTTGGGCATTGCCGGAATAACCGTCCAACGATGTGCAAGGACACGGAGGACCTCCGATGAGAGTCTCGGCAAGCAGTTGGATTATTCAGTAGTCACTTGCACATCCCTAATGCTGGCTTTCGCTGCAAAAAAGAAAAAAAAGTCTGCTTGAGCAGGAAAGAAAAAAAAAATATTGGCAGGGATACGTGTACTACGAGAGTTCCACAAATATGCATTTGGCAGAAGGCTGACTGTCCAGACAGATCACAAACCACCAGTCAACGCACCTGCTAGACAACAGGGAATGTTATTGCTGTTATAAAGATATGATTTATGAATAATCTATACCCCAGGCAAAGACTCACTTATAGCAGAACTATTGTCCAGACTCGTCCGTGACCCTCCGACGGGGGCAATGACAGCACTGATTGAAGAGACAGCAGGGTAGGCCGTGGAATTAAGCACAACGCTTGACCCTGTGGTCAGTGGGAGGCTGAGACCCAAGACAGGAAAAGATGCTGCGTTGTAGCTACTTATCCAGATGTTGCAAAGTGGCTGGGGTGACGGAAGAAAACAGCAACTGCAGGTGTGTTGGTCTCTCACGGGGGGGGGCGCTTCAGCTTCCTAACAGCACGGGGGACTTGCAGCAATGTCTTGTCTGTAGAGGTCAGAGAAAGAGAAAAGATGCAATCAGGGCAGGTGCCCGGAGGAGCAGCTTTGCTCACGCCCCAAAACCGTCCCAGTAAGTGCTCACTGGTTCTTGGGATTTCAGGTGGAGACTGGTTCCTTTCACGTAAGGATGCCCTCGTGGTAAACTGAGATGAGGTTTAATTGCGGTTACGATTTTAAACTTTTGGGCCGTGATGCCTTCAGATCTCAAAAGTTGGTTTTGTTTTTCCAAGTTTTGAGACTCTTCCTGAAAAATAGGGGGAAGAGGGACACTAGCCTAAGTGCGTGGAAGCATTGAAGAGATTATGGCACGGAGGGAGGGTATTTGTTACGGGGACAGTAGAAATGTGTTGAAGGGGAGTTGTCCTACCATGGCTCTACACGTTTATTTCTTGGGAGGAACCAAAATGCTTTAATAGTCACACCAGAAGCTTTTTGAGGAAATAATTTGAATTCCCTCCCCCGCTCCCTCCTCCTGCTCCTCCTCCATCATCACCACCCACCACGCAGCGGGCAATCGGCTAGGTGACGCACGAACCTCTAATTTACAATCCTTGTAGCAGTTTTACAACATAGGTATTGTCGGTCCCGTTTTACAGATGAGAACACCAAAGCTCAGAGGGCATGACCTGAATTAGTCTAGCTCACATGACCATGAGTGACAAAGCCGGGGTAACATCCTGATATCCCCTAAATGCCCATAGTCTCCAGCACCCAGCTTGCTACTTGAATAGGTAGGTGCCTACTGTGTCTCATGTGAGTGAGGAGCCCGATTTTTCATGTTAACTGACATTGAAACCTAAGTGGCCACATGTGGACGGCAGCTACTGAACCCAGCACAACTCTAAGGACCAACTGAGGTAATGTCCTTTATCACTGTGTTTGGCACTTAGTCAGTGCTTGACTAGACGGACGCTACTGGACCTTCACTATGTGCTGATTTCTAGAATTTGTTGAATACGATGGTGGGCGATTTTACCCCAGTCATCCCATTATTTCAATAACTCAGTCGAAACCAGTTAATAATACAAAATAAGGTGCTCCTGCTCGATGTTTTTTTTCATCCTCTCCCACTGGCTTGCCTGTCCTCTTTTCCGGTTTATGTTAGTAACCTAGAAGAGCTAACTGCTTGCAGCAGCTGTAAACTCTGTGGTGTTAAAGCCAATAATGTTCTGTAAAATTAAAAAAAAAATAGTATTAAGCAAGTCATTAAAAAGATGATATGATGACACTCTAACCAAAATGCAACCCTGTAGATATTGATAAATGGCAGTATTGGCATTGTGATTTGTGACTTTGACAATGTCAGGTATTTGAAACCACTTAGTACCATTCGTTGAATTCTCTACCCATCCCCATATCCACCAACATTTTAAAATTTTCCTCGCATTGGTCTCTTTCTGCTATAGAGTGAATGCTTGTGCCCCCCTCACCACCAACCTCCCCCAAATTCATATGTTAAGTTCTAACACCCAATGTGATGATACCTTTGGGAGGTGATTAGGTCATGAGGGTGGAGCCCTCATGGATGGCGTTAGTGCCTAGTAGAAGAGACCCTCAACGTCCCTTCATGGGGATGTGGACGATGTGAGAAGGTGGCTCTCTGTGAACTTGGAAGTGGGCTCTCACCAGACGCCCACTTAGACGCCTGTCTAACCAGGAGGTGGGCTCTCACCGCCTTCGTCTTGAGCTACCCTAGCCTCCAGAACTGGTAGAAATGAAATTCTGTTCTTTATAAGCCACCCAGTCTGGAGTATTTTTGTTACAGCAGCCTGCGCTGACGGAGACACCTCCTTTACATGTCTTTACTGTAGGCCGCCTCGTATTTTCAGGAAAAAGTCAGATTCTTACCACACTACAGCAACCCAAATACGTAAATAAAGTGATTAATGATTGGTAGGCAACACAAAAGTATTTATCAGAGAGAACAAATTATACAGACAAAGCCTGTATTGTCCCAATAGGCAAACTCACACAGGAGACGGTTCTGAGTCAGCCCACTCGGGAGGCATTGCTTCTCCTGGTTCAGCAGCCCAAGCGCCGGAATGGGATGGGACGGTGCCTGAGCTCTGGTTTCCCCGGAAGCTTGTCTGCCAGGAGGACGACACTGTGACCCCAAACCCGCAGATCACCCGCAGTTCTTTGTCGCTCGCTGCTGGGCTTCCCTATGTATTGACGGTTCATAATTTGTCATTGTTGTTTCTTAATCTACAAAGAGGTAGAAAATGCTCCTTTTAACCACTTCTCAGATTTGTCCCTTTTCTTACATTTCAGGTCACCCATTCCAAACTGTTTATTCTATTTAAAATTGTCGGTCCTAGGAGTGCTCGGTGCTCTCGCACGTGTTACCTTATTTGGTCTCTCAAAAACCTGTCAAAGATGTACGACTATTATACATTATTCAGATGGGGAAGCTGTGGTAACAGGTGACATAACGCATTTGTCTAGCTGAGCACGTCCTGTGCCTACTAGTGTGGCAGTCGCTGAGCCCACTGCTTGCCCCATGACATCCCCTTTGAGCTTCAGAACCATCTTAGGATGCGTTTTATACTCTTTATTTTAGAAACTGATGCTGAGGGAGTTTGTATAGCACCTCCAACTATCAACCATAGTAAGCTACGGTTCTAGAACTCATGGGATCCATGTCTATCTAACGCCATGTCGATTTATGCTACCAGATATGAGGTAGAAGAAATACGGTTGTATTTTTTAAATTTATTCCTTTATTTAAATATCATGCCTAAAAACTCCTGTAGTAGAGGAATAGAGCTTGTCTCCCATATCTAGGAACATTCTGATCTTATTCTATGGTAGTTATGTGTAACCAATTATTTCTTTATAATTACTTTAATTCAATTCAGTATTTCAATAAACATTAGACATCTGTTTCCAGTGTGGCAACCCTGTGAATCAAACCAAGGCTAAGAATGGCCTTAGACTTCATTATTTGAGACCACATAGTTCAAATCATGCTAAATAAAGATTAAGGCCACAGTGAGCCACCCAGATGCTACGAAGGTCATCCAACTGAGTGGCAAAGACCAGAAATCTCTACAAACCTCTGAGAGCAACTGGATGCAGATAGCAACTTTCACCACCAGCCTGCCCTTCAAAGTAGCTGGCAGCTTTGTCCTTTTCCTACATTTCCCTCTGCTAGATTAAGCCCACATCCTCTCACTTCCAGGCCATTGCAGGAGCCCTGGGGATTACTGGGTTCCCAGGAGCTCTGACTTTGCCAGTCTCTGGTGAAAATTGTTCTCTTAACCTATACCCTTCATACCAAGGACTTGCAAAGCAAAACCTCTGAGTAACACAACCCTAGAAGGCACCACCACCTTGTAGGAAAGAGGGTGGAGGGTTCCATGGCCTTGACCCTTGGTTATACCAGAACAACTATCCTCTTACCTGCTTTGTGGTTCCCTGTGACATTTAGTTTGCAAAAAGAAATGTTTGAAGGCCACCAGCCTCTTGCACCATGATCTTCATTTGACCCACAAGGCCCTCCCGTATGAGGACCTTTTCCCATAGTCATCCATTAGACACACAGTGATAAGACTAATATTCCCATGTGGCTCATGGAAATTACTTTTCATATTTTGAGCTATATTTAACTACCTCATCTGTCACTACCCTTATCATGGAGGCCATCTCTCTGGCAGCCAAGCAGGTCCCTAATGGTCTATAAGCTACAATGGTCAGTCTCATGTCTAAGTCTTTGCTTACATAATTCCCAAACTTGTGTGTTTGCTAATAAGCCCACTCTAGCCTTTTCCTTGATGGCCCACCTCTCCTGTGTCTCTTAGTGCAAATTCCCTTTAAGAATTCATTGGTGGTTTATGTTCGCTGCAGTGGTAGGACGTATGTCTTGTATTTACTCTGGTCCAATCACTTGTGGCCAGCAGATACTCATGTGCTGTAAACGTGGCCCCTAGGCTTATCCCATAACAGGAGCAATGGGAAAGGGAAATCTCTGGGATGAGATGCTATTGGTAAAGTAAATACCTATTACGAAACCATATAAAGCCTTATTGTGTTTATTCTTGTTTTGTCCACCCCAGTATTCTCAAACTGTATTTTAAAGTTTATACTTGCCCAGGGTTGCATCCTCTGTACCTAGAAAGAGCCTAGTATATAGTTACTTAATGTATGTACATAGAACAAGTGAATAGATGGAGTGATGGATGGAGGAACGGATAGCAAAGTGGACAGAGTTTTGATAAATGGCGAGATGGAGACAATATGGCATCATGGTTAAGAGGGTGAGCTCTAGAGCCAGACTGCTTTAGGCTCCAGTCCTGGCTCCACTGCTCACTAGCTGTGTGACCTTGGCAAATTACTTAACTTCTCGGGTCTCAGTTACCACATCTCAAAACAATCTCATAAGGCTTCTATGATGATTCAAATGAGTTAATTCATAGAAACCATTTAGAATAACACCTGCATCTGGTATCTGGTAAATGCTCTTTTTTTTTTTTAATCATTATGATTACTTTTGTTACTGATGTTGCAGCCTTAAGACAGCAGGCGTACTTAAAGACCAAGGGAAAAAAAAACCCCACAAGATTTAAAGGAATGGCTTGCAAAAATCAGAAACAAACTCATGAACATGCAGCCCATTTCTCAGGTGGAACGAAGATGTCAGAGAGAAGATCATAGGGGAAAGAGTGTCTGGCAAGAATTCGTATCTACAGTTTGTGTCTGAATTGCCAGTTGTCACAGAACAGGGCAGCACAACTGAAATCAGTGTTGTTATCTGTTTGTTGGTTCAATTGTGATGCTTATCAGTATCTCTGAGGGGATGCCAAGGGTGCAGTGTTGGTAAGTGAGGAGGATCATGAATGCAGGCATCATCAAGGCGACTTGGCTAGAAGAAAGTGTATTCCAGCTAGGTAGTGCCAACTTTGTGAGCCACGGAAGAGGCGTCGGAACCCTGGCCAGTGGGTACAGTGAAGTTCAGCTGGGGAAGCATATGGAGGTCTGAACTCCAGCCTCCGCTGTAATCGCTGAGCCCTGAGTCCTAGCACAGGCCTGAGTCAGCCTGCAAGAAAGTACTCCTTCACTAATTGATCCGCCTAAAGGGGGCAACTGTGCAATTTTCATACCCAGAGAGGACGTCTTTTTCTAATTAGCACAGAGGCCCTTCATTGCTAGCAGCAGACCTATTTGCAGCCCTGGGAGGTTTTTAAACCAATTGCAAGATAAGTTGGTTTTCAGGAAGAGGAGAGATTAATGGGGCCACAGAAAGATGGATGTGAGCTTGGAGCTGACTCTGCCTCCCTTCACACACGCTATGGCTAGCAGTGAGGCCAATGGGAATGACCCTGAGTAGAGTTGCATATTTTTCACACCTCCTACTAAAACTCAGCAAATGCTTGACTTGCTGTTCCCAGCACAATTTTTCTTCCTGCAAAACGTGTTGGGATTATCACTTTTAGCCACATATGGGCTGGAAGTACTTTGTAGGAGCCCCACGGGCCACAACTGTTCAATCCCATCCCTGGGAGAGTGCTTGGGGAAGCAGGGACCCAAAGTGCCTGTCCAAGAGCTCCCATATAGAGAGCTTATTCCTGCTAATTAAGTCCAGTTTCCAAGACTGCGTTAAAGCTGCCATCCAAATGATTTTGAAAGTCAGGAGGTAAAATACAAGTTTCAACCCCGACACCTTCCCCTTATCCATCTTCTTGAGCCATTTCAGGACACTGGGTAACATATGACTTTTCTTTCAGTCAATCCGAGATATTATCTGCTGAAATAGCTCTACTGGTATGGGAGGGGGTTTCAAAATATGGAACAGATGCACAGCTGCCACCTGAGATGATGCATTATGAATTCAGAACTGTCATCACCTCCCCCACCACTCGTACCCTCACCCCTAAGCACATATTTGTTCATGTGGTTTACACCTGTGGGATTGTGGGATGCAAGACAGGAATCTAATTACTGTTTGGGAGACAACCCAGTCTCTAAAACGGATTCATGTATCTTTGTTTCCCTGGAGAAGCTTGAAATCTCTTGCCAACTCTTCATGTGGTCCAGCTGGGTTAAAGCTCCAGTCCAATTTTTTTCTGGAATGTGGTACCAGTGACTAACTCTGAGGCCTTCATGCAACAAGTCTTACAATGTCTATCTCGGCCCCCCATTTGTCTCCTGCCATCCAGGCAGAGTGATTTTTTAGTGCCTTTCTACATAGGGGCTGTTGCAACCTGTGGTTAAAAGGGAAATGGGGAGCTCTTGGTCCACGATCGTCTGAAGAAAAAGACCTTGTTTTACTGTATTTAGAAGGAGAGGAGGTCCCTGACATTGTCTGATGACAATGGAGAAGTCCAAGTAAGCACCAGTAGAGGAAAAAAAAAACATTTTGAGAGGAGGGGAAGAAAAGCAGAAGTCTGTTCCAAGAGGTTAAGGTGGGCAGAAAAGAAAGGATTGTTAGATGTCGGATTGGAGAAGGCCCTCTGCAAGAATGCAAATTGGAAGGATTTCTGCTCACTGAGAACTGCACAGTTTTTAATTTTATGTTGCTGTGTCGACTTGGTCAGTATTAGCCTGTTCTACTAGATTATAAATTCCATGAGGGCAAAGAATCTGTTTTGCTTATCATTGTACTGCTCCCACCTAGACTAGCACCCAACACACGGCAGGTACTCAATAGATGTTCCCTGTATGCAAGATGCCCACCTGAATGCTTTGTCTCTAGGGTCAAGCTCCCATTCTGGCTGTAGATGTGGATGTGGAATGAACTTGGTAAGGTTCATTCAGGTGTTGGCCAGTGAGTGGTCCTGACCACCATGAAGCCTGCTCTGTCACTCTGGGCTCTGCAGCTGCCACCTTCACCTCCATCTCTTCCCCCTGGAGGGCAGTTTGATCCTGACCCACCTTGGGGCCAAAGCTCTTCTCGAATTATTCTATCCTTACTCCTAGAGGAGCAGCAGGAAGTCTCTTGTCCCTTGCCCTTGGCTGTGTAAATGGCTCTTTCCATCATTGCCTAGTTTTAGTGTGTTGGCCTGGCTGGGTCAGCTGAGGATCAAGGTTCACCAGTTGAGCTCACTGAGAGTCCCAAGGCATAAAGTCATATTCCTGGCCTCCCTGAAGCATCTTGATTATGTGTGTAGTCCTAGCCCTTGTCAACAGCTCATATCCTTAATCAGTTCATAAATCTAGAATTTGCTCCTTATCTGTTTGATCCTTGTCTCAATCCCTTATCTCCCTTTCTGTTTTCCTACGTCAGGAGAAGAGTGGTTGGTGGCAGGGCTATCTCTGAGGAACTCAGAAGATAAGCACTAGAGCATTGTGGGTTAGACTCTCCTTCTCAGATGAGGGAAATCAAATTAGGGGTTTGGCTTGAAATGTCAATAAGCAAAGGGGTTAGAAGTCAGACAAGGAGTTTGGCTTGAATGCTCAATTATTAAGGCAATGAGAATGATGGTCTCATCATCCCAAATATATTGAGCACCCGTACGCCTACCAGAGGGGTTCCACCCACCGTAAGCCATTTTAAGGACAAGGATTTCAAAGAAGAGAGTGAGAAATAGAAGTTTTTGTCACAAGCCTTGAACGGAAGGATGACTTTTTGCTTGACCTTCTTCCCTTTAGTTTGTGTTAACCTTTGGTTCTCTCTTCTGATGGCCTGGTGACGAAGGATCCCTAGTTTGGTTTGTTGAGGAAATCCCAGGCATGTAGCATACTCAGAGCAGCCCCTTGGACCACATTCCTCAAATGGGAAGCGTCTAGTTGACCAGTCCCCTGCTTGTCAGCTTCTACCTTTGCAAGACTGCTGGTAGCCAAAGTGAAAAAGCACAACCTCCCTTTCTTTGTTTAGCAAGCACTTTGGGCAAAAGGCAAGCACCTGTTGCTAATCCCTCCAGCACAGCACACATCTCCATTCTTCACCCCATGCACACAACTTCGGCATGCCACACTGCCAGGGACTTAGCAAACTCTCAGGCCAGGCGTCTACAAGTAAGACATGGCCTGAAAGAAGATCTCAATTCTCATCTTCTTCCGGTTCTAAGCTTGTACAATTAGAGAGCCTGGGAAGTTAGGTGCAAGTAGAAGAACTAAGGCCAGCTCACTGTCTAGGTTTGGAGGGACCAAGGGTCCTTCTGGGACCAAGAGCTGGTATCAGTACATATGGCCGCAGAGCGTTCTAGAGCTGCCCATGTACTGTGCAGTCAGATGCTCTGCCGCTGAGCTATGCCCCCTACTTGCCCATACACTCTGAAAAGGCAGGCTCTCCCTAGATTTAATAAAGTGAGAGGAAAATACTAGCAAATCTTTTTGCTTCTGTTATCACAAGACTCCAAGAATTCTTTTTCAATTTAAAGCACAACTGTTTATTAAAAGCACAAAACATAATTACTAATGTTTGTTGTGTTATTTTTTTTTTAGTTAAAGATGAAGCACAAGTAAGGCAAGACTTCAAGAAAGGCAAATGCCAAGGTTTAAGCATTTTTTAATTTAGGTTTAATTCCTTACTCATTGATCCTTGTCTGGGATTATTTGCTCTGGTTTTGCCTGAACTCAGGTGTAACATCGTTCATCTCAATTAGACCCTCTAAAAGTAGAATAAATGGCTACTTGGTAATGTAAATAGATACGGGAGACTGGAGAGCCATTTGATATTAAAAGCCTTTGCTGGAAATTGCTCTCAAGTTTTCTTCCCTTGCTGGTATTCGAATAAGCCACTTGCATGACCGTATAGGCGAGGACAGACTTCGCGGTTCTCCCTGGATCTCCTGTTCGTAACTTGGCTTGACCTTCCTTTCCAGCCCAGGCACACAGTGCCTTCTCACCGGCCGCCCTAATGGCCTGCTCACCGTTTCCCCCACATGTCAGTGGCCTCTCCTCGCTTACTGTGGAAAAATTTGTCTTGCTCTCCAACCTCCAGTATCAGCAAATGGTCTCCATAGCAGCAGATTCTGGTGCACAGTCAAGATATAAAACTATCTTCTTCTTTTGAAGGGATCAAATTCCCATCCTTAGTGAACTTTCAAATTTATCAGACCATGATTTTAACCCATTAGATCTAAATATGACAGGGTTGCCGTTTCACCAAATAGGACTCTCTTTCTTAGGTCTGACCAAACGGAACTAACTGGTTTTTAGTCTTATACGTACACTCTATGTACCAGTGTGTGTGTATGCTGGGACAAGAAGTATATGGTATGTTTTCCGGAGGGGAGGGAAACCCTAAAATTTTAATAAAAATAATTAAAATAATTAGTCTCCAGCCACATTTCTTGGCAGATGTCATTGTTGATGTATGATGTTAGCTAGGCAAGAGCTGGATCTCAGTATGTCACAAAATAAGGAGGTTGGACTAGATCAGTAGTCTTCAAGCAATGTCCCTAGAGTTATAGGGTTTCAGAAATATGTCCTCTGTGGCCACGGAGTGGGGTAGGTGGATTTGGGGAGCTGAGTGAGCAGAAGTCACAGTTCAACATTGTATATCATCCAGAGGAAATCTACTTTTTATCTGTTTTGTATGTGGAGCTTCTGGGTAAGACTTAATAAAACCAAGTGCTTCATAGCTTAACCATTTCTTTGAAAACCATTGACTTGCATTATCTCTAAATTTTGTTCTCTCTTTAAATTTTCAAGAAACTGATTAAAATTATAATCTTCATTGTATCCCATTTGGTATAGGCACTGTGAGGTCAGGGTGACTTGGGGGTGATGGAGTGAAGAATACAGCAGCCTTAAAGAATTGGGTTTTAAGCAACAAGGCTTTAGAACCATAAAATAAGTTTAGTCCATTAAAAGAGTTAGTGATGCTTACCTACAAATATTTTTAGTTGTCAAAAATTTTTTGTATGAAACTTTCAGAAGTTCCTGAGTGAATGTTTTTATTATCGTTATTATTGTTAAATCTGGAAACTAAGCATTCCAGGAACTTCCAAGTAGGAATGCTTAAGCTTGTTCTGGAGTTTGATGCATTCTTCTTTCTGCCTAAAGGAAATAAAGTGAAATGTCAGTTATGTGTTACACAAAATGCCCCTGCCAATTAAAATAAATAAGTAAATAAGTAAAAATAGCACTTGTGATGTTTGAGGCCAGTTTTCCACATGGTAATGCAAGTTGTTTGCCTGGGTAGCTCAGCCTTTTCATGCCTCCTCTCAACCTCAGCACACAACCCATTGTGCTCCCAGCCAGCCACCCAGGGGTCCTTCCAAGCGCCAGCTAATTGGTCCTTCACACTTGTTCAGCCCCCAATAGTACTAACTGGACCCTGACCTCTAGTGGTAGGAAGGAATTAGCAAGAAGAACAATGGGGTAGAAATCCTCAACAAGTGAGGTTGCCTAGTATCTACAGGGTCTATGTGGCCACGTTGAAAAGGCAGCTAAATTGGGAAACTAGGAACGCACAAGTAGATAAACTGTGAAAACCCCAATCTAAAAGAGATCTCAGATGGTTCAATCCCTAGCTCCATTGAGAAGAGTGAAGGTTTAACTCAAGCATGGGATGTTGTTGTTGTTGTTTCCTCATCAAGTAGCTCTAGTTCATATGGTACTAGGGGGTGAAGTTTGGAACCAGTGGGGAGAAAAAGCAATTCATCATGAACCAATCTATGTAAAACATAACCAAAATTGGTTGGTTTAATTTTAGAAAGAAAAATGTTATTCCTTCTAAGGACACAAAACTTCCTTTGAAAAAACAGTACCTGCTACATGCAACAGCAATACATGAATCCCATAAAGTTGAACAGAAAGAGTTAGGTACAAAGTAATAGATGCTTGATTCTAATCACAGGAGTTTCCAAACTAATCTCAGGTGATAGCAGAAGAATGATTACTTTTGGGGAGGGGGCTGACTAGAGGGGACAGGAGAGAGCCTGCAGGGAGACTAGAAGTATCCTGTGTCTTGACTTGGTGGTAGTTTTGTGGACTTTCACATATGTAAGTTATATTTTAACACCAACCAAAAACATAATAACATATGCCAGGCACATAGTACGATCTTCTTAAATGCTCATTATGGGATAATTAACACTTCCTTTCCATTTTATCATTAGAAGTAAAGAGACTGGGGTAGAGGAAGAAGAAGAAGAGAAAGACAAGGAAAAGGAAGGGAAAGAGAATAGTTTTTAAAACAGAGTCTAGGAGAGATTCACAGGGAGAAGATGAATAAAGACAACAAAATCTGGGAAGAGAAAGGAAAAACTGGAGCACATCAGAGGGAAAAAACAATATGAGGCAAGGAGAGCTTGACTCAGGCTTTTCCTTATCTTTGTGGCTGCCCCTGAAAATGATCCCTCATTTATTTAGAAATAGCCCTTTAGGCCATTGGAAATACCTCATCTTCTTTTATGCTTAACTTCAACTTTCCTTTTTAAAATATCTAATATTTTAAGAATATTTAATTTTTTTGTGAAATTCTCAAGTTTTACAGTTTTAAGGAATAACTGAAGCTGTAGATTCACACTTTGAACCTGAAATTGTCTCCATTGTCTGTAAAATGAATGAGCCGTTCACCAAAAGATTGTCCCCTTAACACATATTTTTTGACCCCCACCCCATGCCCATCTTCTTCTGTCTTTACTCCTGAGGAATTTAGGAATGCCGAATTTCATATCTATTGGTTTCCTTAGAAGCCAGCATACCTCTCTTAGCTGTTTTGTTAATGGTGGTTATTTGTGGTAATTAAAGCCAGGTATTGTTATCTGTTTGTTCAATGACTGGGTATGTCAGAAATAAATAAATAAATAAATAAAACACGAAGCAAAAGCCCTTCTGGAATAAATGGGTTAATGATTTTTTTATGGCTGGTGAGCTGCCCTTACGAGCACTCTGGATCTCCGTTCCTCTGCTGAGTTAGCCAGGGTGGCCCACCAGGGCTGTAGTTATGACTCAAGCGCTGCATCCTGAGCAATAGCTTCTTATACTGAACAGAATGACTTGAAGCACTAAGCCAGATCCCGGGTGTGGGCTGGAAATACTCCACCCCTGCTCTGAATTGTCAACAATGAATAACCATCTGAAGTCTTCTTGAAAGGTCTTCAGTGAGAATTTCCTTACTATGTAATACAAGTAATAAGTGTAATAGTAGTGAACGCTTGTTTACTGTTTGCTAAGCATTATTTATATATATATATATTATATATTATATATATTATATATATATATACTCGATATATATACTCATTTAATTTATTTTACACAACCACCCTGTGAAGAGGATACAGGTGAGGAAACTGAAACACAGTGAGATGAGTAAGAGACAAAGGCAGGATTGGAACTAAGTGGTCCGGATCTAGAGTCGGCTTTCTTTGTGTCTCCTTGTTTATTAGGAAGGTTTTAAAAATATATATAAAATTGTCGAGAGCAGGACAGAAGACTTGGATTGCTTGGGTTTTAGACTTTTTTCCATTGCTGCTTACCAACTCCATAACCTTAATCACTAGACCTGTTTGGATATCAGTTAACACATTTTAATTTCCAGCCTTTATTCTCATTGAGCCTTTGGATTATAGGTGTAGAATATGCCTTAAATGTCTTCTAATCCAATAGTGATTTTTACCTGATTGATGGTTAGAACCATCTGGAGAGTTTTGAAAATGTATAGATTCCTGAGCCTTGTCCCAGATCGAATGAATCCAAGTTTTCAAGAGTGAGGTTTTGAATTCTTTCATTTATTTATTGAATTCTTAGTGTTTAAATCTACTTGAGGAATCTGATATGTTTGAGACCAATTGATTTAGTTCATTTTACCTCAGTGCTACAATTCTTTCCCTATCACCTTTCTTCTCTTTATCAGGGAAGATGTTAAATATACAAAAAAACAGAGAATAAAATAATAAGCCATCATTAGCTTCAAAAATGATCAACTCATGACTGATCCTATTTCAGTTTTACTCCCACCCACTTCATAGCATTCTTGGCGGGTGATGGCAGCATTCGCTTTAAGGACCTCCATACATGGAAATCTTACTGCCTCCTACAACTGCTCATATTAGAGTCTTTTGAACTAAAAGTGATGGAAACCCAACTCTTATTTAAATAAGAGGGATCACCTTTTGGAATGCTATTAGGATATTTCACAAAATCCAAGAAAGAGTGGACTTACCAAGTTGTGTGATGATAAGAGTGTCATAAGCCTCAAAAATATTGGGAACTTAGGGGGCACCTGGGTGGCTCAGTCAGTTGAGTGTCTGACTCTTGGTTTCTGCTCAGGTCAGCATCTCAGGGTCATGGGATCAAGCCCCATGTCAGGCTCCACACTCAGCTTGAAGCCTGCTTGGGATTCTCTTACTCATTTTCCCTCTGCCCCTCCCCTCTGTTCACACACACACACACACGCACACTCTCTCTCTCTCTCTCTCTCCCTCTCAAATAAATAAATAAATCTTAAAAAAAAAAAAAAAGGAATACCTGGAACTCAGAACTCAAACATCCCTCTTTTCCCTCTCTCATTTCTCCCCTCCTCTCTCTTCCACATGCCTTCTCTCTAACTCCTCTGAGTGCTAGCTTTGTATTTTCTTTCTTGTTGTACACATCGGCCTTCTCCTCATGGTATGAAACTCTTCTCTGCTATTACCTCCTAGAGTTTTGGCCATAGGCAGCCTGACTGTTTCTCACTCCTAAGTTTTAAAATCCTAGGGAAAGGACTCATTGGCCTGAATTGGGTCAGGGGCAACTTTCGAGATATTTCAGTAAAACCCATAAGGGAATGGGAAGAAATTCCCTGGAAGAGGAAGTGGGGAGCTAAGGTGCTTAAAACTTTTTCTGCCACCAATAAGGTGTTCAAGATTTTTTAGACTTTACTGATTATTGGAAATGTCTCCCTTGTAGAAGGCTGTCCTGTACCTTTTTCCAACTTCTACCACTAGGTCTTTTTCTCCTCTCTGAAAACACACAGATAAAGTCTATTTCATTTTTCACATGATATGATTTAAAAACAACTCTCCAATCCCTCACTTAATCTTCCCTTCTCAAGGCTAAATAGCCCTGGGTCCTTCAACATTCCCTGGCCTGACATGATTTTGAGTCCTTTTTTGTCTTGGTCACTCTCCTCTGGAGTGGCTCCAGTTTGTCACTTAAAAGTTGGCACTCAGAATTGAAGGCAATACATGTTCCAGATGTGCAGAGTCAAGAGCAGAACTAAGCAACCCTCACACACCACACACGTGTACCCATGTACACTGTGGACAGGACACTGTCATCATAGCCCCAGCTTGCGCTCCTCTTCTGGAACCTCAAAATGCTCAGTTAATGTCAGGTTTGCAGTTAAATAACCCCAGCTCTCTTTATGGGAATGGCTGTTAATCCAGCAACCCTCCCCCCTACCACTTTCCCTAAACCTTTTATTGAATCCAAAGTATCAACATCAGATTTTTTTTTTTTTAATGATAGTCACAGAGAGAGAGAGAGGCAGAGACACAGGCAGAGGAAGAAGCAGGCTCCATGCACCGGAAGCCCGATGTGGGATTCGATCCCGGGTCTCCAGGATCGTGCCCTGGGCCAAAGGCAGGCGCCAAACCGCTGCACCACCCAGGGATCCCAACATCAGATTTTAAATACATCTTGTTAATTTGGCCTCATTATCCCAGGCTGTCAGAATCTTTTGGAATCTTTATTTTGCTCTCAAATATTATGTCACCCCCTTAGCTCTCTCAGCTACAAGTGTGATAGCAGTTTCTCTTCATCTTCAAGCCATTGATAAAATGTTGAAGGGAACCAATCAAACCCTGGAACATAGAGACATACTGTTGGGGATCTCTTTCATGTTGATGTGGCTCCATTGATCAGCTTCCTTTGTATTGACTATTTAGCCACCTTACTGAGCTAAGGTTCACAATTCCTTATTCATAGTTCTGAAATTAAAAAAAAATAAATGAAATTAAGTTTAAAACTCTCCAACAAAATATTAGCAAATCAAATCTAATAGCGCATGAAAAGGATTATACATCATGAGTGAGTGAGATTTATCCCAGGAAAGCAATGGTGGTTCAAAATTAAAAAAGAAAAAAAAATCTGTGTAATAACAGCCCATTAATAGAACAAAGGAATAAAACCTCACATGGTCATCTCAATTGATGCAGAAAAGCATTCAACTAATGCAACACATTTCCATGATAAAAACTGTCAGAAAACTCAGAATAGAAGGGAACATCCTAAACATTATACAAGGAACTTGTGAAAAATCCACAGCTAACATCATATTGAATGGTGACAGACTGAAAGCTTTCCCTTTAAGATCAGGATACCTGCTTTTGTCACTATTATTCAACCTTGTGCTAGGAATTCTAGCCAGAGCCTTTAAATAAGAAAAAGAAATAAAAGGCATCTAAAGAAACAAAGGCATCTAAATAAAAGGCACAAAAGTATAGAAAAAAGTAAAATTCTGTCTATTTGCAGATGGACATGTTCATATATATATGTTTTATATATATAAGTCTTATATATATATAAAACTTTGAAGAATCCATAAGATATTAGAGCTAATAAATGAATTTAATGAAGTCTCAAGGCACAAGATCAACACATAAAATATAAAAATTGTGTTTCTATACATCAAAAATGAACACTCTGAAAAGAACATTAAGAAAATAATTCCATTTCTGATAGCATTGCAAATAATAAAATATCTAGGAATAAATTTAGCCAAGGAGGTGAAAGACTTGTACTGAAAATTATAAAATATCAATGAAAGGTGAAGAAGACCTAGAAAAACGTAAAGACATCCCATCTTCACAGGCAGGGAAACTCTTCTTCTTCATATCATTTAGAGGGCAATACTATCCAAAATGCTCTATGGAGTCAAATTTATCAAAATTCCAACATGTTTTTGTTGGAATCACAGAAATTGAAAGAAAGCTGATATGCAGCTTCATATGGAATTGCAAGAGGCTCCAAATAGCCAAAACAATCTTTGGAAAGAAGAACAAAGATGGAAGATTCACACTTCTCAATTTCAAAATTCAGGACAAGGTTACAGTAAAACAAAACAAAACAAAAAACCAGTGTGATACTGGCATAAGGATGATATGTAGACCAATGGAATAGAATTCGGAATCCAGAAATAAACCCATCTACAGCCAATTGGGTTTTGACGGGAGTACCAAATACTCACTGCCAGTCAGTGGTGAAAGAATAGTCTCTTTAACAGATGGTGCTGGGACAATTAGTTTCCACATGCAAAAGAATGAAGTGGGACCCTACTTCACATCATATACAAAAATTAACTCAAACTGGATCAACAATATAGATATAATAGCTGAAACCATAGAACTCTTAGAAGAAAAAACTAAGGGTAAATATTCATGACCATGACCTTGAATTTGGCAGTAGATTCTTAGATATGACATCAAAAGCATGAGCAACAAGAAAAAATAGAAAAATTGGACTTCATCAAAATTCTAAAAATTTGTGCATCAAGGGTATAATGAAGAATGTGAATAGATAGCCTACAGAATGGGAGAAAATATTTTCAAATCAAATATATGACAATCACATATTCTAATATCCAGAATATATAAAGAACCCTTACAACTCAACACCAAAAGCTAACTCAATTTAAAAATGGGGAAAGGATGTGAATGGACATTTCCTGAAAAAGATATAAAAATGAGGGATGCCTGGGTGGCTCAGTGGTTGAGCGTCTGCCTTCGGCTCAGGGTATGATCCTGGGGTCCTGGAATCAGAGTCCCACATCGGGCTCCCTGCATGGAGTCTGCTTCTCCCTCTGCCTGTGTCTCTGCCTCTCTGTGTGCATCTCTCATAAATAAATAAATAAATAAATAAATAAATAAAATCTTTGTTTTTTAATGGCCAATAATCACTAGTTATTAAAGAAATGCAAATAAAGACCACAATGAGATTCCATTTTATACTTGCTAGGATGCCAATAGCAAAAACAACAAAGTACCTAGTATTGGTGAGGAGGTAGAGAAATTAGAACCCTCCTACATTGCTGCTGGGAAATATACAATGGTTCAGTCATTGTGGAAAACAGATTGGCAGTTCTGCAAAAACAGAATTCGATAAAAACATAGAATTAATTTTAAAAGCTAGATGTGAAATTACCGTATGGTTCTGCAAATTCCACGCCTAGATATTTACCCCAAGAATTGAAAAGAGACATTCAAACAAATATTGGTACATGAATGTTCATAACAGCGTTATTTGTGATAGCCAAAAGGTGGAAACCCAAACGTCCATCAATGGGTTTGTCCATAAACAAAATGTGGTAATACACGTAGCGAAGCTCTGACACGTGCTACAACATGGAAGGACATTGAAAACATGATGCTAAGTGAAGTAAGATGGACAGACACAAAAGGATGAGTATTGTATGGTCCAATGTACGTGAACACTCTAGAATAAGTAAAATTATAGAGGCAGAAAGTAAGGAATAGAGGAAAGGAGGGTCATTGATTAATGGTTACAGTGTTTCTGTTGAATGGGATGGTGCAAATGTAGAAATAATGGTACTGATTTTACATTATGAATGTATGTCATGCCCCTGAATTGTACACTTAAAAAAGGTTAAAATTTCATTATGTATTATACTACAATTTTTCAAAATAATTTGATATGCAAAAAATCCATTGAATTGTACCCTTTAAATGGTGAATTGTTTGTCTCATAATAAAGCTGTTTAAAAGAGCCCTGCTGGGGGTGGGGGTGGGGGTGCCTGGCTGGCTCGGTTGAGAGAGCATGTGATTCTTGATCCTGGGGTTCATGAGTGAGTTTGTACCCCATGCTTGGTATAGAGATTTCTTAAATGAATAAATAAAAACTTTAAAAAAAAACCTATGAAAAACAATTTTTTTAATTTGCAGAAAATTCATCTGGAGACAAAATCTGACATGAACTGATATGAAGTTATTAATAGTTTTTATTTATCACACTCAGTGTAAAGAATAGTATTTTTTTTTCACAGAGGTATTAACACACTTGATTCAGGGTGCTGATCCAGACCCCACTGGGGAGTGTTAATATATATGTCTATGTATTCATATTTTTTCCAAAAATTTGAAAAATTCTGATTTTTTGAAACATCTAACCAACCCCATGGCTTTCAAATAAAGGATTAGGGACTTATTTTTAGCTAGCATCCAAGTCTCAATGTCTACAAGAATGTGAGGAAAATCCTTTGACAAGTGCTCATCTGAGACTTTGAGGAAGCTTTAGAGCACCAGGAACAATTAGAGCTTTAATCCCATTCCAAGTATTTACTCAGAGGAAATGAAAACATATGTCCACAAAAATATTTGTACAGGAAAGTTCAGATCAGCTTTACTCATAATAGCCCCAAAGTGGAACCAACCCAAATGTTCATCAACAAGAGCATGGTAACAAATTGTGGTATATCCACATAATGACATACTGTTCGCTGGTAAAAAGGAACAAACCACTGGTATAAGTAACAACATGGATGAACCTCAAAGGCTGAGTGAAAAAGGCCAGAAGCAAAAATACATACTGTTTAATTCCTTTTTTTTTTTTTTTGGAGTTTAAGAGTAACCAAAAGTAAGCAACAACATAAGAAATTAAAAAAAAAAAAAAAAAAAAAAAGGTTGTCTTTGGAAGGAGGAAAGGGAATAGGCTAGTGGGAACAGGAAGGAGCTTCCTAAGGTGTTGGCAATGCTCTTTTTTTTTTTCAATTTTATGGGTGTATTCACTTATCCAGATTCAGTGAACTGTACACTTGAGATCTGTGCATTTTAATGTATGTAGTAATGTCTTAAAACATGCAAGAAACTCGTGGATAAGAGAAAGAAGCAAAAACAAAACAAAAAACAAAAAACCCACCTCAGGGGGTTGTTGAAAATTATGGAAAAAATATATATAAAGGCCTTAGCAAGTGTCTGTCTGGCACACATAAAGTGCTCAAAAACTGTTGGCTTTTACTATTGGGCTGAGGACCTCTCTCTAGTTTGTAGTTCAGTTATCCAGGCACAATGTTTTTTAGGTATTTACTTGTAAATGTGCACATTTGCTTTGACTCTATCTTGTGCCCCATTCTAATGTCTCACACATTAATGTGTCCATTCTAATGTTGTAAAGCTGAAGCCTAGGAAGGGCACCAGTGACGTATTATGGTCATGCATAAAAAAAGAGATTTTTCTGTAGGCTCTTTCAAGAGATCTTAATGATAGAAGGAGAAAGAGAACAACGTTTTGGGGGGCTCAGTAAAATTCACATTTCCCACAGTTATAAGAAAAATTGCTAAGGTTTATAGATCCCTCTATGTTTTACAAAACTAAAAGAAAGCTAGCTCTCAGAGAAGTTAAGTGATCTGCCTAACACCACACAGCTAGAAAAGGGGAAGAAATTAGACCTCAAGTCCATGTTGTTTTCATTATCTTGTGAGCGCTTAACCAGGACTCCATTAACCCCAGGTGAACTCCCTGAATTTGGATTTCTGCGGGTGGGGAGGAGGTCTATAGCTTTCAACAGATTTTCAGATGTCTCCATAACCTGAAAAAAAAAATACACGCCTTTGTAAAATAGAATAATTGAAATCTAAATATTCAGAAACTTTAATTACCAAGAATTTTTGGTCTTCAATTTTAGAAGAAAGGGCAAATACCAGGCAAATAAACTCATACTGGGGTTTTATTCCAAAAAGTGACACACTCAACTCTGCCCCCTGCACCCTGCATGCCAACATCAACAGCAGAGACTGTAGCAAAACATACTCCATCATCAGCTGGAGCATCCTGGATTCCCTCAAGTGTTTCAGGTAATTGAGGTTTTACTATCTAAGTAATATTTAAGATAATTACCCTTCCTTTTCAAAAGAATAAGTGAAGCCAATATGAATACTGGTTGCGAAGTCTCCTCTGCAAGAAGTAATTGGATACTTATCAATTTCATAGTCCTGGGATCATGGGGGACAGGAGCTGAAGAAAGCTACACTCAAAGGAATGTAGACCTTCATTTTCAAGGGAAAATAGGATTTACACAGCTTTTGGCTCTACACATCCCCATTTCAATGTATTTGAATACGGAATATTCCCAAGTTTCTCATGCTGATGAAATAAATGTGCTAGAAGCCTGTTGTATCTTCATTGCTTGTCATGAGCTGTTGAGTCTCTGGATCTACGAGATACCTGTGTAGTGAAAGAAATACTCAGGGGGTCCCAGCTGATTAGTCCCAAGCTCTGTAATACTATGCCTTTCAAAAAGTCCTCTTGAGCATAGCTGAGTACATAAAATAGCTTTTTTCTGTCCTATTGACTAGAATCTGGAGGGTATGGGAATTCTGCTTTTACAACATGGAGACAACAGTTAGTTACAGCTTCTACAAGGCCAAAATAGGAACAAAACCTCCAGTTCAATTTTAATGCCATTCATGATAATACTGAAAACACCTCTTGACCCCCTTGCTGCCAAGAAAAAAAATAATCAAACCACATGTGGCATCCTTCCTGGAGTGTCACTGGCTTTGAAAGAAGTAGGACTATTTGTTACAGATCTGGTTCTTCGTAGAGTCTTGTCTAAACTTTATTAAGAGATAACTGTGGTTACAAGATTGTCCGACAAATTTTAATGAATTTTTTTTTTTTACTCTTATAAAGTGCTTTTTTTAATTTTGCTCATTCATGACCTTTCGTTATGACCTAATCACAAGTGGCCAGAAAACAAAAAGGTCGTTTTCCCTCATCATCCAAACGTGCAGGCTCTGGTTTTCATGCTGAGATGTTAGTAAATGAAAAGTCTTCCTTGGAATCCCAGGCTTGGTTTCTGTCGGTGGCCATTGACACTGCTCTTCTGGCCTTTTGTAAAGTGCCTCGAGACCTCATCAACAGACACAACTGCTGGACTTTGATTAGCCAATAATAATTTAGTAGGTAAAGTAGGCAGACTTATTAGGGATTGTCAGAAACTAGAATAATGGCCACACACAAATCCAAACCATCTGGCCTATAATAGAGTATGTCCTTCTATAGGTTATATCTTGCTTTTGCAGTAATAAATTATTCTATCACATTCCCAATAAGGAGCTGGAGAGGAGAGGTCAGGTGACCTTGAAATGTCTGATTTAATTCAAGATTCAGTCTCTGTAGCTCCATATTCTATCACCATCTCCAAAGCAGAGGGGTATCCTTTTCTTTTTCCTGCTGGCCTGACAACCAGGAATGTTACCAGCTGAGTTATAGGGACGGTGGAAGCATTAGTCAAGCCCCGTTCATATGAGCAGGTGGCAGGAAAGAGAGAAGGGGTGTAGATAATCTAGCAGAGTGGTTCCAAAACCTGACTGATTATTTGAATCACGTGAAGAACTTTTTAAAATCACAGACTCCTGAGCCTCTGAGTGTGGACTCCGGTGGGGTTGGAGCGGATCCTGGTGTACTGGTCAATTTTCACAAAGGTAGCCAACCACCTCGGCAACTCAGGAGCGCTCACGTTTCATGAGAGCTCTGAGTCTGCTGTAGCTGTGCTGGGCATGCCTGGGCTTGACCTAGAAGCATGTGTATTCCCATTCCAGAACCCAGACTGAAGCAGTATCCACTAACTAGGGCGTGCCATTCTCATAACCGAGGCCAGAAGCTCAAGGAGGTGCCAAGCCAAACCATGCCAACGCATCTAAGGTTTCTACATCGGTGTGGCATGCATCACACCCACTTATAACTCATTGACTAAGGCAAATCTATGGCCAGGCCCAATATCCACAGGGTGAGAATTAAATATCACCTATCGGAAAGCATGGCATATGTGACAGGCTGAGTGAAGGTGGCAAGAGAGACGTAACCGTGAACAAGCAATACAGCTTACCACCCCTAGGAATATACAATTTTCTAAAGCTCCTCAAGCAATATCAATAAGCCCCCGATCACTGGTATTTCATGGGGCAGCATATCCCTTTATGAGCCTGGGATGCAAACCGAGCATCCATTACTGGCTTCTTCAGGAGAGTGCTCCAACTGTGTAAAAGGTTACCGATCACTCATTTCACCAACAGGCAGGTGTGCCCAGCATGTAACGAAACCTGATGCTTATGTAAGCCTTCGTGGCTTTAGCAAAGTACGTTTATGTCATTCTTTTCGTGTTATCTTCATGACTCTTTTATTAAGTGACTATTGTTATTACCACTTTCCAAGCATCAGAACGTCACTTGGGGAGACTAAATGCCTGATGGCACACGTTTAGAAAAGAACGAAGCTGGACTTACCCCATGCCTTAGTCCAGCTCTCTTTCTTCTACAGTGGATGGCCTGGGTGCCAAGCCCTGTTATGGCTATCACTTCCTCTCCGAGACATGCTTGCACAGATATCAGGATCCGGGCTGTGCCTTTTAATTAAGTTGCTCATCTTACCACAATCCAGGCACCATTCTAGGTCCTTAGGAAGCAACATAAGCAACACAAACAAAAATTCTCCTGCTTACGGTTTAGTCAGGAGGGACTGATGTTAAACGATTAAGCACATAAACTTATGACACATGATGACAATTGGAACGTGTGCCGGGTGAAGACAAATGCCAGGAGGAGAAGTAACAGGTGCTTGGCATGGTCAAAGCCGGCCATAGTGAGATATAACAGGAAGTTAAGTCCTTTTTAAGAAATTAAGAAAGATTATTAAACAGTTTTGATCCTCAGATTTCATCAGAGGGCAAAATATTTCCAGAACTTCCTCAAATCGCTTTTGTGCTTCAAAATACAAACAATAAACTCACATTGGTTTTTATGGCATGACCTTATTTCTTTTGACAGGTCCATTACTGAAATTCAAGTCCCATTAAAATGATCCATTTGACCATTCCAAAACTTCTGGTGAGGAGGAACAGTAAAAGTAAATACAAAGGAGCACATTTTTCTTCTTATAAGCTTCTTAAAGCTGAAAGTACATCACGATTATCGCGCCGCATCTACACTCAGAATGAAGAGCACCTATCATAATGATAAGACAGGTAACTTGAAGCATCTTTCGTTTTAATAAAGGAGAATTTCCATAGACGGCATATTCAGTGCCTACTTCTTTCTACTAGGACCCCTTTTTTCTTGAGAAAAACTAAGGGAAGTCATCACCTTTGGATATTCCTTTGAGTCATGCACTCAACAGACATAAATTGAGCACCTGCTATATGCCGGATACACGTCTACCATGCTGGACATACAGCAATAGACAAAACAGACCAAACGCTTTGCCCTTTGGAGCTCATGTTCCAGCTAAATGGAGACAGACAATTAACAAAATTGTTGGCTTGTTTGATGGAGGCACATGGGGTCCTAGGAAGAAAACTCCAGACATGCAATTGCTCTAAGGCCCTGAGGTCATCCGCAGGCAGGAAGCAGCTGAGTGTTTGAGCACTTAGGCCGTGTTACCACTGACACAGTTGTTAGGTGTGGGCCCCATGCACGTCCCACACTGGCAAGTGGACTGGGAGATGTTGAGCTTGAAGCCTCCTGGCCCCAATGTGGGTCATCTGTCAGGCAGTATTTCTGTCCAACTCTCAAATATGGTTATGGGCCATCTAAAGGGAGTGGGACATGATCAATTTGTTTGAAGAGACATCATGGGGCCACAGCTGGAAATGAGCACATTAAGAGTGACAGGATCTTGGCAGTCACGGAGGCTGAGACTTTGAGTCTTGCTTTTCAACAAAACCAAGTGGGATGGCTGGGCATTCATTAGGAAGAAACAGCCTTCCTCATTGAGTCATCCCCTCTCCCCACAAGGACTGAAGAGGGCAACTCCAAGTTTCCAGTTGATCAATGTATCGAAATTGGGGTTGGTCAGCTTTCACTATAGATGTGGAATTTGAGAGTCTGAAAAATATATCATAAAATCATTACTAATTCTACTATGCTTATTTTTTTGTAAGATTTTTATTTTTAAATAATCTCTTCACCCAGAACGCCTGGGTGGCTCAGTGGTTGGGCATCTGCCTTTGGCCCAGGGCATGATCTTGGGGACTAGGGATCGAGTCCCACATCAGGCTCCCTGCATGGAGCCTGCTTCTCCCTCTGCCTGTGTATCTGCCTCTGTGTGTGTGTGTGTGTGTGTGTGTGTCTCATGAATAAATAAATAAAATCTTAAAAATAAATAAATACACAATCTCTTCACCCAACTTGGGGCTTGAACTTACAACCCAGAGATGAAGAGTCTCATGCTCTCCCAATGGAACCAGCCAGCTGCCCTTAGTGTGTTTACTTTATTATGAGTAGCTATAACCATTCCAAAAGGACACAGAAACAGAAGAAAATTTCAATAGATGCCTTGTGATAAAAATTAACAAAGTTTGACCAAGAGCTCACATTCTGTGAACTATATGCCTAAGGTCTGGCCATTAGCTCAGTAAGAAAGAGAGAGAGAGAGAAAAGATGTCGGGCCATTGTGTCTGTAGCTGGTAAGAAAGATCCTAATATCTGGAACATCTGTAATATTCAATCGGATGCAGTTGTTAAGTGCCCGCTTGATGCCGTGCGCCTCGCGAGAGGTTTACATACCGCACATCTAAGCGTCTGTAAGCCTTGTGAACAGGTGCCATCATCACCTATTTGCTGTCTAAGAAGGTGAGGGTCAGAGAATTTAAATAATTTGCTCAAGATCAAAGCTGAGATTCCAGCCCGGGTCTGCCTAGCTCCCAAACTGATGTGTTCTTGTCACAATTTTAAACTGAACGAAGTCCTACTTTTATCTTGCACCAGCGGAGACCGAGGACCTGGCCTCATTTCCTCTCCCGCCCGCTCCTTATTAAAGACCCAGGGCCAATGGCAGGCTTTGGAGGGTGGGGATTTCCGAGCAATTTCACCTGGTTTCTTCCCCACGTTATGTTTGTAATAAGAAGAACATACGTTGTACTTCGAAGTTCTACAACAAGACTCAATGCCCTAAATCCAGTCTGTGTCTTTCCTATGTTTTGCCCCCTTTCGGGTGCTTATTAGACCTGGCTCCTGGAAAAGCCACGTACTGTTGTTCAGGGGCCTCGTGGTTTAATCACGAAGGAGCCCGGGGCCTGAGGAGGCCTGGACTGCGAACCTTCCGGAGCCTGCTGCTGAGACAGAGAGGCCTCGTCCCGGCGCCCCGGCATCGCTCAGGATCGCATCAAACTGAATTTGACTTCAACCTTAACCGTTGCGGGTTAAAAGTTCACACAAATGAGAAAAGGTCAAGGAGGCCACAGATGAGGGGCATTTTGTCATCCCCCGTCTCTGTCCTGCAGATGGGCCCTGAAACTGTTCGGCTCCGATCCCCCCACAGCCCCCTTTTTTTTTTCTAAGACTTTGTCGCTTTACTAAATGCTCAGATGTTTCACTGGGGCAGGCTTGTCTTGTGAGTGGAAACCCCTCAAGCGGAGGCAGTTCGTGTCACCGCGTGGAGACCCCACTATTAGGCAAAACAACACTTTGGATCGTTCCAATTAGTTATTTACTTAAAGTTCCCCATCTTCTCCCTTTGGCTATAGATAGTCTCTGGGGAGCATGACTTGTCTTTTCCTTATGGCCGTTATTATGTTAGGTTACTCCAGTTAACGTACTGCGTCGGGAATGTTCCACTTGCTAAACGTTTTGAGGGCTTCTTCGACTCACTGACGTGTTCATCAGCTAAATGTGAAGTACTCGGAAGAGCTCCTGTTGCCCCTGTCATCTGTCCCGGGACTCCCAAGTGAAGATACGTGCTTGGGTCATGACACCATGCGAAGGTCCTTCGGAGGGACCTGCACCTGTCAGGGAGGCGCTTCCTGGGGGCTTGGGGGCTCAGCTTGACCTCTTCTCAGTGCCCAAAGGGCTCTCAAAGGCCATCCCGATTCAGCCACCCTCTGTGTGCTTTTCTCCTCAAAGAGGAAAAGTAAAGGTCAAGAAATGAAAGAAAAAAAGGATGAGGGAGGGACTAGGGAGCAGAGAGGGAGGCCTGGGGCAAGGAGGGAGCAGGGAAGCAGGGCCACTGCCCAGCAGCGGGTGCCCCAAGCCCGGGCATCCCCTCCGGGCATCAGGTGGACGGAATCCCTCGTCGTGTACCTGCACATCCCGCCCGTCCCGGGCCCCACGACTGGCCTGCGGAGCATCAGAAGTGCCTCGAAGAACACAGTCCCGGATTACTCACACGGCACTTCGGATACAGGAGGAAAATCCGCTGTTTTAGGTCTTCCTCCCTGACTTGACTTTTCTCACGAGCCCTTTGCCAGCTCGAGGAGCAAGGGAGCAACGACACTGAGCCTAATTTAGTTTCAAAGTTAGTTCCATCCACTCATTCATAGAGAACCGTAGACCCCTGGCTCTCCTGCTCGGTGCTTCGGAGCTCTCGTTCCCCGGTCTTGCTGCCCCCTCTGGGTCCCAGGGGCCGCGGCAGTGGGGGCAGGACTTCTTGGATTTGCACTTGTGCTTGGGTGTGAGGTGCCTGTGTCTGCTGAGGAATGCTTGGCACCGCCCTGTGCCTGGCGTTCACAGCTGGCGCCGCAGCTGACATCTGTGGCTGGTGGACTCGTGCTCTATTTATGCTCCACTTGCTTGGAGTCCAGGGCCCTCCCCAAAGACTCACCCCCACTCCCCAGCCGCTACTGTTGATGAAGACCCCTGTGCGTCCGTGCCCCACCTGCAGCTTCTGGCCCCAGCTGTCCACCTTGGAGGCCCCTCTCGGCCCCCATCCCAGCTACCGTGGCAGGTCTGTGGCTTCAGAGATGAGCATCCATGCCCTGTGAAAACATGGGATGTTCAGGCCCACAGACGAGTCCCTCTTCCAACCTGAACATCCCCCCTCCACACTCTAAACTATGGAGGGCCCCTCCTATAGCTTCAGGCTCCATTGTCTCCATCCAAAACGAAGGGTAGGTCAGAAGTTTTTGTGCTCTCACCGTGCCCCCAACCTGTTCACTGCTGTTGCTCACTCGATAGGGCTCTGAAGACCCAGACAAGAGCCATTGAAATAGCTATATTCTTCTTTACGTCCTTTCCCTCGTTGCCTTATCATCCTCTGCACAATCCCTTAGGCCTAGAGGGGGGAAAGCTTTGCTCTGAGGTCCCCTTCTTCTCTGCCTTACATGAAATTGTATAATGTGTTTCACCAGGACGAGCCTCCATATGTTAAGTGGGCACCAGAATGATTTAGAAGATTCTGACTCCATAATGCCTGCTTTCAAGACTATTGTCTTGCTGCAAAATCCTATTGTGAACATCAAATACCCAATAATAAATCTCCGTTTTTTATTTTTATTTTTATTTTTTCACCTTTTTTTAAAATTTCCCTTTATTTTTTACTTTGTGATCATCTCACTTTTTTATTGACTAGGGAGGTGGTCATGAACACATAAAAATGAAAGAGAATGAATATTAATATCATTCAAGATACGATACTCACATATGTGAGTATGGGATTTCACCCATACTGGAACACTGGGAGTGGGACAGCTTGAAGGGTACAGAGGGCCTTCCAAGGCTCCTTCTTCCATGGATTTTGCCTCAGAAAATAAGGCCTCTGGTTGCTGTTGGGGTTATCAGGGTAGCGATTCCCATTGCATCGCATTGCATCTGTCACTGACTGTCACTGTCTCTCCAGGCTCTAGACTATGGAGCCACCTTCCCCAGGGACACCCCCATAATCCTGCAGCTAAAGATGAAATCCCTCAGATCGTCCATTCATTCATCAAACATTTCTTAAGCAGCTACTTTTGTGATATACACTAGACCAAATGCTATAAGACACAAATAAAATGGAATAAAATAAATTTGTCAGAAAATGTCGTAACTAAGAATTTAAGCCTCCCTCCCAGTACCATTTATCCAAAGTGGCTCAAAAGTGGGGAAATTAGTTGATTTCAGTTTTTTTTTTTTCCACCTGGTTTTCTGAAGACCAGGAGGCTTTTAAACCTCATTCATTTATCTGATTCATTCATCCTTTTAACAAACACTTAACTGATTATCTTTTATAAGCCAGGCACTTTGCTAGGTTTTGGGAAGCTGAGATGATTAAGATATGTGGTCTTCCTCTAAGTGTTCTAGTTCCTTCGACTATAGACATTTCAGTGGCAAGAGTAATGCAGTGTCACAGTTTATAAGAAAGGAGGGAGACACAAAGAAGGCGATGGCCTAACTAAAACTCCAAATATTCAGATTGTTTGTTTCCTTATAGTAAGAAGAGGTTCCTGGGCAGAGGGAGCTTCAAGGGCAAAGACCTGAGGGTGATCAGCAGAATGAAGTGTCCAGGGAGCTAGAAGCAGATTGAATGAATATGGAAAGAGCCTATGGAACAGAAAGAGGTGCAGACTTCCTCCTTACGCACCTGCCGGCAGGTGGGAAGTGGAGCCATTTCTGGGCAGAAGCTTCCTGGTTCTTTTTATATCGTACCTCATAGACGAGCTTCGCTCATAAAGCCACTCGCATTACATGCTTTAGAGGATGGCCACGTGCACGGGCTGGAGGTAAAGGGGAACCGGTGCCCCCCGGTAGATGGTCAGCTCTCAGACAATCCCAACCAAATCGACTGTGGCATCAGCTGCCTTTGTCACATCACTTATTCTCTATCCCTGGCCCCTAGAAACTTCAACAAAACCATCTCCCCAGAGTGAAAGACATAAGTTTTCTGTACTATGAAAATCCCCTCAATCACTTTTAATATCTTTTATTTTTACCAAATTAATTACAGCTTTTAAAAAATATATTCATTTTATTTATTTATTTTTTATTAAAGTTCTATTTGCCAACATATAGTATCACACCCAGTGCTCATCCCATCAAGTGCCTCCTCAGTGCCCGTCACCCACTTACCCCGTCCTCCGCACCACCACCCCCCGTCCACCTCCTCTTCCACAACCAACCCTTTGTTCCTTTCGCAGAATCACTTTTAATATCAATCGAATCATAGTGACTTTTATACTGTCAACACAATTTTTGCTTTTCACTTTAAATCTCTTTTATATTTGGTCCTCATACGCTGTTAGTGCCCACACACAGTAGGTCCTCCCTGTCTACTTCTTTCACAACTGAACAAGATAAATGCAGAAAATACCAAGTTTTCTGTGTTTACAGATAGAAGGTGAGCAAGCTGCGGCAAGAACTCGTTAAGAATGAGTAATAGCTAGTTATGGTATATGCAGATAATATTCTCAGAAGTTCTGTGGATCAACTCTTCAAATCCTTACGATAGCTTTAGTACAACCAAGAGGTGGGGACTGTTATCATCATGCCTATTTCAAAGGTGAGGAAACTGAGTTATAGTGAGTGTAAGTGACTTCCAAGGTAACACAGCCAGGCAGTGGCAGAGTGGGCAACTGGATGTTGGCAGCCTGCTCCAGAATTTCAACTCATACTGATCACCCCCTCTTAGACAAGTGAGATGCCCGTAAGCAAGAACCAGTAGCGACAAAACAGCAAAACCCTAGATTCACATATATGTTAGATCTGGGACAAAATAATTCATCAAAAATGTTGTAAACAAAGGAGGAATTTGAATGAACATTTGTTAACATTTGTTAAGTGCCTTCCCACAACTAAGGCCCATTCCACATCTGTAGTGAAAGCTGACCAACCCCAATTTTGATACATTGATCAACTGGATGCTTTAGAGAAGCTTCCAATTCTAGATGCTTTGGAGAAGCTTCCACACTGAATGCTCTCAGCAGCCTGAGTTGCCATGAGAAGGTGAGGTTACCGGGCAAGGTCATGTACATCCACCCCCGGTAGCCGGCCCCACTCTCCCCACTGCCTTCCACCTGCACCTGGCATGTGGCATCCAGAGAGATGCAATGATCCTGCAGAGTCCCTGTTAGATTTTAAGTAAACAGGGGAAAAAAGAATGAAAAAAAAAAGGAAGATTCCCTCTGAAATAATTTTGGTTTATAGTGGATGGGATCCAACCAGATGCCAAGGCCCAGCTCTGTATTTCTTTATTTTTGTGGGGTTGAATAACCCCCAGGCAGGCTGCCAGGTCCCTGTCCTCTTCAAGCTCAACTTGCTTCAGAGGAAATACCACACATGGAAGAAAGGTCTGAGGAGTGCTGGGGAATGACAATTTGGTTACATAGGCCTGGGGGACAATATAAAGTAACCACGGAAAGATGTGGAGCTCTGTGATTCGGGTAAGCCAACCCTCTCACCCTGCCTCACTTTCACTGCGACCCTCCTGAAGGATTGAGAAAGGCAGAAGCTGTTTTTGCAGCTAATTTTTACAGAGCCCAGACATACGTAGACGTCTGTTTATTTCTGTCACTCGAACGTGACCTGCATCTGTATCAAGCAAGAGGGAACAATTGGATCCCCAGCCTCTTTGACCTCATTATTCAAAAAGGCATGAGTAGTGGGGTATCACCAACAAACAATCAATGCCTGACAGTCCCTGACCTTAGGCATCTCACCGACATGTGCCCAGCCGTCTCCCCCTCTGTATGTGGGGGGTACATGAGATCAATCCCAGAGTGCTTTGAGGAATGATTCTAGGTCAATAACAGGGACAAAAGAGCATGAGGAAATCAGATCCATTTGAATCTCAGCATCACTTACAAATCACTCACAACCCCAAGTCTCAGATTCCTCATCTATAGCACAGACATGATGAGGGTGTCCACCCCATAGGGCTGTTGTCAAGTTCAAAGGAACTGATATCTATATCTATATCTATCTATCTATATCTATCTGTATATATATCTATATCTATATCATCTATATCTATATCTATCATCTATATCATCTATATCTATCTATATCTATCTAGAAAAGCCTGAGCCCAGTTCCATGCTAGAATTAAGGGATCCAGTAATATTCACCTTTTTTGATTAAGCCCTCCTTATTCTTCATATCAGCAAATAATTTTTGTTTAAGTGGGAAGCACTAGGGAAAATATGCAGGTCAGATTATTGGGGACCCTACTCTTTCGCCATCTTGCCCCACCCTCAGGTCAGATTATTAAATACATTAAACAGAATACTTGAAATCAATAACACACACACAAATCTGAAAACAAAGCAAAATGCTTTTATAGGCATTTGAAATGGTCATTTTTGGGAAAAAAAATCTCCAAACTGAGTGTCTATCCCCCTTTTGGATGATTAATAAGGGTATAATAATAATAATAATACTATCCCCCAAAGGATATTTATAATGGAGCATAAGGGACAATGGAATAAACAACGTGGTTTCGTTGTGTAGCTATGAAATGCTACTCAAGGGCAGGGAATGAAGGGAGGGGTAGTGAGAGTAGAAAGGACTGGGACCTATGGGATGTTGAAGAAGGTACATGAGCTGCTTGAAAACCTTTGATTTGGGTTTGGTTTATCAGCAAGCCCTAAACTTTTACCAAGTGCCTTCTATTTTCAAGTCAAAAAATATTTACTGGAAATGCGTTATGTGCCCCTCCCTCCCCAAAATGGCCTCAAGAACTCATATGAAATTTGCACACAACTCAACCATGAGGGATGCCATGAAAAATCCTTTGGCAGAGATACAGCCAGATATCTTTGGAGCACCACAGAGGGAGCGGGGTTGGGCACTGACAAAGACAGACATGGACAACAGAGAAGTTGCTGGCCTCCAGGAGCTTATAGTCTGGCTAGAGAGACAACACAAAAGGGTTAGAAAAGGTTGGACAACCTAAAGACAAATTATAACTAAAAAGTTCCAAATGGTCCCAAAGTACACATTTAACCCTTCTTGACTCACTCTCTAATTTGTTTGCCAGCATATTCGTGCATATGACTTTGCATGGATTAAAAGGCTATTTCATACACGAGTTATTGGATCAGAAGAAAATATTTTGCTTATCCAATGCGCTAGAGAACCCATATTTCCTGGGTTCTTGGAGAAATTGTTTTTTCAGTTAGCCAATATTTGAGAACCCACCATGAATGCTATACCTTGCTATTTTCAATCTATTTTTTTAAGACTAGATCGATCTGTCCCGTCAGATGGGGACAAAGCTAACCTACATATAGAGGTGGCAGGCCATTGCCATTGTACAACTGCTCTGTGCCGGTTATAGGCGTGGGCTCTGGAGTGAGGTTCTCCGGGGCTACATGTGACATTCCTACTAACTGAGTCTGTGGCTTTGAGCAAGTCGCTTAACCTCCGTGGGCCTCAGTTTCACCTTCAGTTAAAAACAAAACAAAACACAGCAGTGGAAATTGCTTTATAAAATCGTTATGAGGATTAAACAAGGTGGTGCATTTAAAGCTTTTATCGATGCCTAGCACGTAACAAGTGTTCAATAAACGCACGAGTGATATTAGGATTATAGCACAATACCCGCCACTGATACATACTCATACAAAACACAGATTTTATACTGTTGTAGAACCAATGGAACTGTGGCTGCTTGGAATATTCCCTCTGCTTGCCCTCCCCTTAGTGTGACAATCTCTGATTGTCCTTTAGGAGTCTTCGAAGACCCCTTCAAAACCAGCTTCAGTGGCTTCTCTATGTGTCCCTGTGGGACTATACCCTTAATCTTGCATAGCCGTGTGGGGTGTGGACTGTGTTGTGGAAGGTGTTTTGTCCACGTGTCTGTCTCTGTCTTCCCACCACCGCTCCTTCACCAAGAGGGCCAATTCCTCGAAGGGAGGGACCGCATCTTGTTTTCCATTATATCTCCATGACCTAACGTGATGCCTGACATAATATTGAATACGTATGTACTAAATGGAAGGAAGGAGGGAACGAAGGAAGGGAGGGAAAGAGGGAAGGAGGAGGAAGGAAAGAAAGAGAAAGAAGGCAGAAAGGGTGGGCAGAGGTGCTCTGGTCCTGGCAGTGTGACATTTGTCTGAGTCTGCACACCCTCTTCCCTCTCCCTCCCCCTGTCCCTGGTGCCCTATAAAGTGGAGGGAAGTTTGAGCAAGGAGAATGTTTTACTTACCCCAAATCACCACTGGAGAAATCCATTGCATTACTGAGCACTGGTAATGCGTTGGCCCTGTTTCAGAATATAGGGTTTTGCTGCCCCTGCCAAGCAGGCTTATCCATGTGGAGCTTAGATGGTGCCTTTGCCCACACCTGTCTGGCTCAGAGAGCTCGCTGCGCTGTCAAAGGGAGTGCTGGGCATTGAGAAAGTCTGATGGGCTTTGACGAAAAAGAGAACCGGGCACACAGGTCTCATTTATAATCCATTCCAGCTGCTCCTCTGCTGGGGGAAACTGGCATTCTGTTTTGTTGGCCCCTTCTCCATCAGGACAGCTGTGAAACCCTACTCAGTGAAGTAATCGCAATAACAACCACCACTTTGCATGTTGATGCCTTTCTTCCAAGGAACTCAAAGTTCTTTGGAGACATAACCTCATTAATCCATCCTGCATGAAGTGGTGGCTGATGGGGAGGGGTAGGAGTTCTCACTCCTATTTCCAGGGCCGGGGGATTTAGGAGAGGAGAGTAAAAAAGGAAGAGAAAGAGGTTCCAGAGCTCGGAAAGATAAGGGATGACATCTTTTCCCCTCTGAATCCCACTTCGGCGCAAAGATAGGACAATGTCCTCTGTAGGACGATGCTCAGTTACATGTGCCAGTGAAAGATTTACACGGCAGGCTCACCCTCCCCCCCAAAGGAAGAGAATTCTAGAAAGGGAGTTAGGAAGTCTGATTTCTAGGCCTGATGTTGACACTAAATAGCTGTCTGACCATGAGTCCGTCCCCCCGTTGGAGTAGTAGTTTCATATTAGAACATGTGACTTCACGCTATGTTGACAGAGCACAAACCCAAGAGTCAGAAGACCGATGCTTGCCTGTACACCAACATGGTTTTAGGTGTATTACTTCAGCTCTCAAGTCTCAATGGTCTTATCTGTAAAATATGGAAATCAGACTGGATTATCTCTAAAGGCTTTTTTAATTCCGATGAAACCAATATTCTAGAACAGGTGGGCTGGGAAACATCAGATCTGACTGGGGCTTAGACTTTGGGAAAACCAATAACTATCCATGTCAGTTTTCTATTACAGCTACCCTAAAACCTGGTAGATCCTATAAAACAATAATTTATGATTTCTCACTATTTTGTACTAGCTTGGGCAGTTCTCTGACTTCATCTGTCTTCACTTAGGTGACCGAATTCAGTTTGAGGATTGGCTGGGGTCGCAGCTGGGACAACGTGATACCTAGGCCCCCCTGGACCTGTGGCCCTTTCCTCTTCAAGGAGGCTATGCCAAGCTCCCTCCCAGAGTCAAGGTAGTGCTCCAGGAGGGCCAGAGCCTCAGTGTTGAAGGGTTCTTCACACCTCTTCTGTGTCAAGTTTATTCCTCTCATGTGGGCCAAAGAAAGTTACATGGTCCAGAATCAATGAGGGAGGGGACTACACAAGGACATTTTTATGAACTGAATTGTGTCCCACAGAAAGACCAGTTGGAATCCTAACACCCCGTACTATAGCATGGTGGCCTTATTTGGAAATAGAGTCTTCACAGATATACTCAAGTTAAAATGAGGTTGTTTTGGAGTAGGGTGGGCGCCTAAGCCATATGACTGTTGTCCTTCTAAGAAGAGGAAGAGCCACACTGACCCAGAGGGAAGACAGCCATGTGAAGACGGAGATGGTGATTGCGGTGGTGCTGCCGCAAGTCCACTCCCATCATGCTTGGAGTTTCAGTGGCAGGTTGTATTTTTGGATCAAAACTGGAGAGAATGAAAAAATAAATAAATAAATAAAATAAAATAAATAAAATAAAATAAAATAAAATAAAATAAAAAATAAAAAAACTGGAGAGAATGGTTCCATCTCTGTAGGAGTCAAACCCATACCTAGGCTGGTGAGGGCCTTTTCTCCTGCTTTTTCCTTTTTCTCCCCTAGATATAAGTGTGCATAGCATGACTCTCTGGTACCTTCTTTTCCCAGGCTAATCATGCACACAGTGGAACTGGGATCCAGCTTGTCCACTCTAGTTACATAAATCAAATGTCTTTATTACCAAGATGGGATCACACTACGTTGATTACTCTGCAGTCTGCCATTTTTACTTAAAATTACATCATCAGTGTTTTTTCATTACTATAAATACGGATCTGTCTTCATTTTAATAGCCATATATATTTCCATATGCATGTGGCATCTTATTTAAACAATTCCCTATGATCAAATATTCTTTTTATTTCCATTTTATGTATATATAATATTGTGATAAACACATTTTTATGATACTTTTCCTATACTTGCTCAGTTATTTTCAACAGATAAATTCATAGAGCTAGAATTGCATACACAAAATGTTTTTTTAAGGCCTTTGATGCATATTTTCAAATTACCTTCCGGAAACACTCTATTGGTTTATACCCATCAATGTATAAAAGTGCTAATTTTTAAAAATTCCCATGTAACCTCCATGACGCTCTACAATCTTTGCCAAGTGATAGAAGAAAAAGTTTGTGTTTCATAGTGTATTCTTCAGTCCTCTTTTAAACAATTGTGCTACTCAAAAATGTGTTTCTAAAATTGAACAGATACAGCAAGTGTAAAAGATACTGGTAGAATCAGAAATGAGTTCACAGAAAGAAACTGAGAGCAAGGAAGAAATGAAGTGCAGTATTGGGGCACCGTTGGTAATGGTGGGGCTTCATGGATCTTTCTTTGGCTCATTAATTTAAAATGGCTCAGATGTGCGTGAATTCAAACACTGTTACATGGACACACTCGGAGTTTGGAAATGCAGGGTGGAAATGCCAAATGAGAGCAGATCTGAGGAAAAGTCTAATAACATATCAGGGAAGAAAACTATCCCAGCACTGTGCTATTAAATAGGAGGGAAATGTATTACTCAAAAAACTATACTCAGTCTAAGTTAGAGGCTTGCAGAGTGAAGAGGAGCAAGAGTGGCCAAGGTTGACGATTTACACGTGGGGCACTTTCTGCCCTATTGGTCTATGATGAGACTTGGTGCTATAAACTGGGTCCATCTCGTTTTACTGTTTTCTACAGTGAGTGGTGGTTCTGAGAAAGGGAAGGGGTCACTCTATTCAGGATATCAGGATGGACTAAACGACTAACATTTTATGTGTCACATTCCTTCAGTGCTGGTAGGAGTAAGCTGGTTCAGTCTCTCTAGAGGAAATATAATATATATACGGTTCATATCATAGGTGTTAAATAGGTGTATGCCTATGACCCACAATCTCACTTCTAGGAATTCATCCTAATAAAGTAATTAGATAATCAATAATTAGATAATTTGCCCAAATATTAGGTATAAAGATGTTCACTGAACCACTGTTCATAAGTAAATTACAGTAAAGTCCAAATATTGAAATCATTTAAAATTATATTACAGATTTTATGTGTGTGTGTGTGTGTGTGTGTGTGTGTGTTGTGTGAGAACATCTATGGATGTTTCATTAAGGACAGCAATCACTAATGCCCGAGTTTTACTAGGTCCTTAATTCTCTTTTTATGCTCAGTTAAAGGATTCCTACTACAAAGGTATTTGGAATCCTAGAGTTTAAGCTCTTCCTTTTGTATTCTCAGCGGCGTCTTCTCTAGCTGCACTAACCTGAGCCGTGGGATGGATGGAGATTGAAGTTATAGCTCTACCCAGAATCCAGAATCGTGACTTTCTCCTTTAATCCCCGTTTCTGAATTTGGTCCAATTAAGATGAATTCTTTCTTAGGGATCCCTAGATCTTTGATGTTTGGTTTCTGCTGGAGAACAGCTTCCCAAGTACACACACATAGTTTGCCAGACATAACTATATGTCTGGACCCCAAGTTGGACGTGTCTTGAGTTTCATTCTCATAAAGCACCCCATTTCCATGTGAATCCTGGAGAAGCAAAAAGATACTTGGGAAGAGCAGGAGGTGGGTAGGGCGACACCTAATACCGTTTACAAAATGACTCTGAACCTTAGCTTTGGCTTCCTCAGGATATCTTATCGCGTGTGTTTGTGTCTATAACTGTGAAATACATCAATGTGAAGTCTCCTGAAGGATATACAACAAAAACATCAACAGTCCAGTGATGGGATTACAGTTGATTCTTATTATCTGCTTTTATCGTAATATATGTATTCTAATTTTTTTTACCCGATGGTCACATGTCTTTTGTGATCCACTTAACAATAGAAGTCATTTTTTAAAGGTACTCTTAAAAAAGAATACCACTTTGAACAACCACTCAGAGGTGTCTATTAGTTCAACTCCAGTCATTTTATAGGGATAGCTATCATATTGGTGCTTGATTCCAGGGCCATCAAATCAATCACTTTTGCATTATATTGTAATTTTTAGTCATTCTTTTCTGATCCACACCCTGATTTCATGGTAGATCTACAGATGGCCTGTTTTGTGGGGATCAAAAATTTCGATGAATAATGTGGAGATAATAGGTAAGGTATCTAGGTTTGAAAATACATGAGAGAGCTTTCCAGAGAAACTTCACTAAGCATTTGAGAAATTATTGGGCATTATTGTAGATGTTCTCGGGCATTATTGTAGGATTATCAAGGGGGTGCCTTATGAGCTGGAAGGTCTGTAGTGTGATAAAAGTGGCCAGATTCATGGTCAAGTCAGTAGTTTAAAGTCTGGGAGATGGAATGTAATATGACTGCATGCAGAGAACGAATACGAACTCCAGGCAAGTTTGGGAGGTGTGGTAAAAGAGATAAGGGCAGATTCCAAATTTCCCGTAGAAAGAGAAGAAACTTGGCACCAACCATGGCTTGACTCCTTCAGGTTCTGTTCAGTTTTTCCCCAACGTTGCTGTCCTCCCACTTTCTGAGCTGCCCCGTGGGCTGCCCCGCCCTTCAGATCCACCCGGCCTTGATCTGGGAGCTACCTCCATGTTCATGAAGGCATTTTGCTGCCATTTGGTCCAGTCTCAACCCCAGCAGCCTCCTCAGAGACGGGGCATGCCAAAGCTCTTTTGCAAGTATGTAGTGAGATTTTGAGTCACACTCTTGCTTAAGAGGATATTCTATGCATTTTCAGACATATGACTAACTGGGCAAAAAGTTTAAAAAATATAATTCGGAATAATACAGTGTTCAGCAGGAGAGCTGTTCTTTGCTTTCCATGTTGTTTGGGGGGTGGGGGTGGGTGGGAGAAGGGGCCTAGGATTGGCCTGAAATATGGAACACCATAAAGAGACAGATAGACAGAGAATCAAAGTCCCCGAATAGCATTTAATTCCATGTTGCTGTTTTTCCTGGTCTGGTTTCAGAAATCCTCTGACAGTTGGACTATTTGCTATTTAGTCATTCTACTGTAATCACTTTACTGACAATCAACAGGCATTGCCTAATTTCACACTCAAATTAATAAAAAAGACCAAAGTAGACTACAATGTCAAGTCTACATTTAATTTGATGGGATTTCTTTTTGAACATTTCCAAAATAACACATACGCAGTAAGAGCAGCAAATACACAAGGTTGGAAGATGTTTAAATATGTTCCAGTTTTAGCCAAAACAACTTGCAATAACTGGATTAAAAAAAAAAAAAGCCTAATTGGAGGTTTTCACATTAGGTTCTGAAACACATTTTTTGGTCCCCTTGTGCCTTGTTTCCAAGATGGTAGCACCTGGAAAAACATGCAGCTTGATTTTCGTAATAGATATGAGCTCAGATAGTAAGGACTGCATTACACCAGCTCCTTTGAAACGGGTGGCAGTTACTGCTGGAGTCCAAGTGGCTGAATCGCATGCTTGGAAATAGGAGTATATTCATCTGTTTGTGAAAATCACCAGGCATAGACCGTTTCCACCCAACACACCGTAGAAACTCGCAAGCCTCCTGTTCCCAGCAAGAATTGAAGCCAAAACTCAAAGGCAAGAGCAATGCCAGATGATTGCTGCTGTTTTCCTTACGCCTTTACTTCGGACGCTGGGCCTTGCGTTACTATACCTTCTCTCCTAAGGGGGAACCTTCTGCCGGAGGAACGACAGCGTCCTCCACGAGGCAGTGGCAATTCCCACCAAATCTCTGACCAAAAAAACCTGTCCAGCGTGTGTTCACTTTTCATCACAAAGTGATTAATTACCCCAGGAAACTTCATTTCATTCTGCTTGCTCAAATGAGAGTAATTAGAGCAGCCTTTGACCCTTTCTTCTCTACGCCTCTTAGTTTACAGCGAGTTGTGAAATGTGATAAGTTAGTTCTCAGATGTATACCTTTATGCCAAGAGCAAGTATCTCCTATTTGACTCCCCCACCCCGCAGGAACCTTGGTATTGTTTATTTAAGAATTTGACATCCAGCAATTTTGTCGGATGAAATTGAGAAGTGTCCTCCAAATGACACAACCCTCTGTCAATAGGGAGTTCAGAACTTGTCCCTTATCTTAATATCTGTAGTAATAGCTGGACCCTTAGCTCCTTGTGGAAGGTACAGTTCTCATTCCTACTTTGAACTAAAAGTGCAACGGGGCTAGAAACACGGTCAGGGGCCATTACAATAAAATACACAAGCACCCAAAGGATTCCACTTGGAAGTCAAGTACCAAATTTTTCAGGTGTTTTGAAACATGACCTTTGATACATTTGGGAGAGTGTTGTGGGCTAAGTGAAAGCCACCTTGAATTAATTCAAAAATATGAATTTTCTGACTTTTATTAATATGCCTTTTATTATAGATTAAAGAGGCAGTTTTTATGCATTGTAGAAAACGGGGGAAACAAAGAAATGTATAAAGAAGAAAATTAAAATTACTTTTAATAATATCTACAGAGATAGCCACCTCTAAAATTCCAACATATTTCTTTCCAGTCTATTTTTTATACAATTATGTAAATAGATGTTGCAAAAAAACTAAGTCTTGTGCTATAAAAGTTCTTAATTTTTTTCCACTTGACTTATCATGAGCATTTCCTCTGTCATTAAATGTGTCAAAAACATAAATTTTCATGGCTGTAAACATTTCATGATATAGGAACTTCTTCCTAAGGCATCTGGAGTTGCCCTCATTCTTGCTGAAATGCGGTGATCAAACGGCCTCCTGAGGTTGCCAGGACCCTTCCTTGCAAGAGACACAAATACAGATAAATGTGAGTCATGGACTCCCATGACAAAGAGCTCCCTTTATGTGCCCCTGTCTCTCTTGGGTTTCAGCTGTTGCCTTGAGGTCTCAATCCTTCTCTTTCACTCTCCATCCCCGCCCCATGTCCCCATTTCTCTCTGTCTCCTTCCCTCCTCTGCCTTTTCTTCCCTCCCTCTCTCCCTTCCTCCCCCTTCTTTCTCTCTTCCTCCCTCCTCCCTCTCGTCTCTCACTCTCTCACATCCTCTTCCCCCTCCTCTCTCTCCCTCCTTTCCTTCCTCCCACCTCCCTCTTCCTCTTTTCTACTTACCTCTGCTTGGCTCTTATCAAAGCAAGCAAGCAAGCAAGCAAGCAAGCAAGCTCTCTTTATGGGGGAGCAAGATACTACTAACAAATTCAAGCTTATACCTTCTCACATATTGCCATCTGGAATAGAAAATACCTTTCCCCTAGTTCCACAAGGCCCATGGAGATCTCTAACTGACCTCACAACAGGTCTCATGCACATCTGTGAACCAAACTGCAGTCTGGAGGATGGATCATTCAGATTGGCCAAGTCTAGACTACATCAGGTTCACTTGCACGGGATCAGCTCCACAGGATAGGGCCCGGGCGGGAGTGTTGAGAGAAGAGCCTATATCCTCTCTCTACTCGTTGCTCTTTCCTGTTTTTGAAATTAGTCTTTACTGAACACCAGCTCCAGTTCGACACTGGGATTCAAGTCTTGCCTTTCATGTGCCTTCTCCAGATAAATGTACTCAATACCTTTGTGAACAGTGCACTAAAACCAGCAAAACTGTTTCCCCTGAGCTCAGAAGAAAATGAATGATTCCAGAGTCTTTCCATGAAGAAACCATCTATCCTGGCATTTTCAAATCTTGGGACTGTCATTAAGATGATCAGCCAATCTAGTAGATATTAAGGGAATATGTGTAGATTCTAGGATGTTGAATGGAACGTGAAGATCCAATGACTTTAAGGGGAAGACAACACCTAGAGTTACAGGTGCACTTCATTCAGTGCTGCCCCCACCACTACTGACTCATTACTGTTCGATTCTTCTCGGGAGGAGAAGTTAATACAAGCTTTTCCCATGGTCTTCAGACAGAACAAGGGAGTGCTCGTCTTGGGCTCTCAGTTATCCCAAGTGTGCATGATACAGTACTTTCCTCAGTCTTAATGATGCTGAATAATTATTTTCCTACTCCTCTGTGGACAGTTATTTCTGCTGTGTTTTGACCAACAGTGGCTGAGAAAAGGCACACGTGGGGTGGTTTCGGAGATGTTAGATGATATCTTATTGCAAGTTAAAATGCAAATTCTACAGCAGGTTGAAGAACCTCCAAGGAAATGATCATGGACACAGGGATTCAGGCTCAGCAGGGCTTGAAGCAGTCCTTTGACCTTATAAAGTTCATCTTCATAATGAAGCCTAAAAAGATTGGCCAACAGTTGCAAGAATGCCAGCTGGAGGACACAGCATTGTTGGTAGCCTGTCATGGCTTCAGGGACTTCAAAGAAAACAGGAAGGGAATGGCCAATGTCTCACGCTGGGAACACTTCCTTACAGAGACTGACTCTGCTACACTGACCCCAGATAACTCCAATCCATTTAGCACTTCCATTTTCAGGAGTGAATGCTCAGGATGAAACTTTATACATCTCAGATGTCTGAGAAGCTAATTATTAACCAGTGAGGCTAAAAGAACCCATGGGCAGTTGATTCGTCTGTGGATCAATTTTCTGAAGTATTCTGGGCGACTAACAGTCTTATGGGGCCACCCAAGTAGAATACATTTATGGTCATCTGGACAGGAGGAAGTAACCTCGATTGTGTTAGCTTTTAACGAGGTCTGGAATGTGCAGGAAACAGAGCACTTCCTACCCTCTGCTGGACTGTGAGTCATCCCAAGGGCTGGGGTAGAGTCTTATCAATCTTTGGATTCCTGTGATCTAGAGGAATGCCCTGTAGGTAGTAAATGTTTAATAAATATTTCTTGGGTGAGGGAATCAATGCCCAGGATGGAAACCTGGGAGTCATTCTTGATTCCCATTTCTTCCTCTTCCTCATCAACCCACCACCACATTCTCTGGAAGGAAAAATAGCTCCTTGGTCAGCCCACTTTTCTCCTTCGCCGGACTACCGCAACTACCTCAGAAACCCTTCCCTGCTTCCCCTGTTGCAGAGCACAAATTAATTTTTCATAAAAACCATGGAGAATTTTCAAAAATATAAAAATACCTCTACTGGCTTTTCGTCTTACCCAGAGTAAAACCCAGAAGCCAGCTGCCCACCTCCCCAGGTACAGCTCTTTCTTCTTTTTCACCTTCCCTCTCCGGAGACACGTCGAGCTTCCTTCCATTTCCACAGCTCACTAGGATCTGCTCTGCCCCCATTTTGTGCAAAGGCTGTTTCTCGGATGCCCTTCCCCACACCTCTGTCCTGCTCTCTCTTGCTCGTTCGGTGGGTGTTTGAGCCTAAGTGTCACACCCCCAGAGACGCCTCGGTGGCCGACACCCCCGCTCTAGGTAGACGGGCCTGCTGGGCCACGCTGGCCCCGTCCTCTCCCCGTATAGTGCTTATCAAGGCTTGTAGTTGCGTGGCTTGTTGATCCATCCACTGTGCATCTCACTAAACCGCCAGCTCCTTCCTGAGGGCAAAGGTCATATATCCATTTAGCACACTCCCTCAGGTGTCCTGCTCCTCGCCTCACCTCTTCTCCTCCTCGGCCTCAGCGCGGGGCTTTGGCAGAGTTCTGCAAGATTTCAAACTGCTCCCCATCGACAGCGCACACCTAGGCCCGCACCGAGCACCTCTGCTTCCTGCCCGAGGCTGCCCTCACCCCCTGGGTGACGCACCGCAGAAGCCCACTTGACATTCACGTAGGTGACCCAGGAGCGTGCAAGTGTCCGTGCTCCGTGGGGTGATTCCCTCCCAGCGCAGGCCAGGGGCCGGGATGCTTCTCCTCTGGTTCCTCCACGTGTTCCTCAGAAGGAGCAACAAGACTGGGCACCCGCAGCCCGCACTGCTGGTCAGCTCTGTAACGTGGCCGCATATTGGCTTTCCTCCCCCCCTTTCCCTCTTCCTGGTCCCCCACTTCCCTCCAAAATCACTTCCCAGATAAACCTCCCACCTGCAAGCCTTAGTCTCAGCTGTAAGGGAAGCCAAGCTCAGACGACGCCTCGTACTAACCATGTGGCACAGTACCCGGTGACATCAACTATTCAATACGATTGTTTAAGCCAACAAGCCACGGATACATAAATGAAAATTACTGGAAAAATAAAAGGTGAAAGCAGCAGGAAATAAAAAAATGCATTAATACAATTAAGTACAAGAAAATTCAGCATTGCTTAGACTTACCAACTCAGCAGAGACTCTCATGACACATATGGTTTATTTATTTATTTTTTTACGAATTTATTTATTTATTTGAGGGAGCAGTGGGGAGAGAGAGAGAGAGAGAGCGAGCGCAAGCATGGGGAGGTGGGCAGAGGGAGGAGACACTCTCAAGTAGACTCCCCCCGAGCATGGAGCCTTACGTGAGGTTCCTTCTCACAATGCTGAGATCATGACCTGAGCCCAAATCAAGAGTCAGACTTTTAACTGACGGAACCAGTCAGGTGCATTCTTTTTAAACAAGATCTATCTATTTAATCCTTCCTCCCCCAGCTTGGTTTGTGGAATGAGAATGAGGTTTGGAATTAGACGTAACTGGGCTTGAGACTCCACATCTTTCCACAGGCATGGCCTCACCAATTTGAAAATAAGTCCTCAAAAATATTGATTTTCTTTCCCCAAAATGTCTACCCCCTTTTTCCTTTCCTCTCCACATCACATTTGGGAATTTGCTTCTAAACTTAAGGCCCATTGCTCAGAGCTGAAAGCTTGGTGCAAGAATCTTCTGGCTAAATTTATCTTCCCAGTCCCCACACTTGCAATATGCCAGCTGTCCCATCATTTGAAAGAAAATCTTCCTCAGGTAAAGACCCTTAAAATTACACAAGAAGCCTTTCCAAGCCCTCAGGGTCCTAGCAGCTTTCCCCGCAGGGACGGCGCCGTGTCACAGGCCCTGCTGAGCGGTGGGTGCGTGGACACGGGTGTTCTGTGAGCCTGCAGCTCTCCACCCAACTCTGGCCATTTGTGCCTTTTGTCTGCTTATGCTCTCAAAGGTCAGACCCTTATGAAAAATACTTGCTCTATTAATCATCTTGGAAGACTGCTCCAGACACATTTTCAGAAGGGATGCAGTAAGTTTTGTCTGCATGGTGCACCCTGGGAAAAGAGTTTCCCTTCCGAAAAGCAATCGTGCCTTCAGCCAAGTCTTCTTTGTTTTTTTTTTTTTTTTCTTACTTTTTTTTTAAGTGTACAATGCTTTTTTTTTTTTTTTTTTTTTTTGAAGCAGTGAAATTATTGCATGTTCTGAAGGCGTTGGGAGGCACGGCCACCCCTCTGGCATAGGTATGTTTGTGTTCTCAGGAGACATGTGCCCAATTTGAGTTTCACGTGCCTGCTGGTGTTGGCAGATGATCTACACTCAGCTGGCGCTCAGTGTTTTGGGGAACAGTGGAAGGTTTAACCATTACTTGACAAGGATTCATTCAGTCAGGGACAGAGTAGTATAATGGAGAGCTAAATGAGAGATGACCCAGTGATTAGACTGGCTCACAATCGGGGTAAGAATTTTTATTCTTACCACCACTAGACCACAGAAATAATCGGAATAGGACTGATTCTCCCGCTGCATTTGCCTTTGGGCGGGGGGCAGGATGGATATCTGATACCCTTCTCCACGTCCTCATCTGGACTTCATAGTTCTAAGATCTTCCAGCATGATAGGGCCACTTTCATTCACCAGTCGTAGGTAAGCCAGTCTCACCTGCCTGTCTTGCCACTCAGTACGGAAGCACTTCATGTGTGATGATGAAGCAAGCAAAGAAGACAGAAATTCCGGAGCTTGCTTCTTTCTCATGTAGAATTTTTATATTTTGCCTTTTCCACTTGAGTCTTGCTCATGATCCCCACATGATCTAATATCCCATTCCTCCAAGCCAACTCTTGACAACTCCTTTTTCTTGGTAAACAAAACAAAACAAAACAACAAAACTCTAATGTGTCACTCATTCATTAAGATTCCCATCTTACCTGGAGGGTATTATGCTGAGTGAAGTAAGTCAGTCGGAGAAGGACAAACATTGTATGTTCTCATTCATTTGGGGAATATAAATAATAGTGAAAGGGAATATAAGGGAAGGGAGAAGAAATGTGTGGGAAATATCAGAAAGGGAGACAGAACATAAAGACTGCTAACTCTGGGAAACGAACTAGGGGGAAGGGGAGGAGGGCGGGGGGTGGGAGTGAATGGGTGACGGGCACGGGGGGTTATTCTGTATGTTAGTAAATTGAACACCAATAAAAAATAAATTAAAAAAAAAAAGATTTCCATCTTATAAGAGTAAGGCCTTTTTTTTTTTTTTGCAAAATCATGATAATATCTGTTCTATTTCAGTTATAATTTTAACAAACCTGTGTACTGAATGAAAAGATTTATTTCTATAGCAATTTTCACTTGGGATGAGAAATAAATGATAAACAACATCCCACTGGGAGAGACCCCTGTAAAACAGCATGCCTAAAGAGGTAGACTGGTATGTTCAGGGAAAATATTTAACACCCTGGACTGTTTCCCAGTGGGATGAGACCAGACAAGAACAATGCAGTCTGCTTAGGAGACTGTCTGGGGATCTTTGTGAATGGCATCTGCAGGAGATAGATATTTCTTCCCCCTCAGATTCCTACTCCTGTATATGTGCAGGGCTGACAACTGAGTCATATTTTTCAAGAATGAATGTGGGTGTCATAGTCAGGGTTCTGTGGTCTATAAGTTCATAATTAGCTAGTTCTCAAAGTACTGTAGGCACAGCTGAGCTCAGACGGTTTCTTGAATGGCTTACCTCCAAAACGACTTCAATATGCCTTTTTTTATTATCCACACTCCCTTCTATCACCACTGTCTTGCATAATTCCCACAATCAGCTAAAAGAGCTTCCGATGAAGAATCATCTTTGGACAAAAAGAATAAGGACTGGGAGGTGGCAACTGACCTGTAACTGAGGTATTCTGAAAATAGCCCCAATACAACATTTCCCAGGCCTAACCACAGATGTAATTTGGTAAATCATCAGCTAACCCTCAGGTAACAGACAGTGAGCATCGGCTAAGTACCAGGTACTATATTCAAGGTTCCAGGCAACAGAATGCAAAAGAGAACAATTCCTCACCCTGTCCCAGAGGAGAGCTCAGAGACAAAAATGTCAACAGTATTTTTCTTTCCTTTTTCTTTTTTTAAGATCTTGTTTATTTATTTGAGAGAGAGTGAGAGAGAGCATGAGAGGGGGGAGGGTCAGAAAGAGAAGTAGACTCCCCGCCGAGCAGGGAGCCCAACTTGGGGTTCAACTCTGGGACTCCTCATCATGACCTGAACCAGAGGCAGACGCTTGACCAACTGAGCCACCCGGGCGCTCCAGCAACCTCTCAATACAATGACATTGGAGCAACTATGCAATGAGAACTAAAGAAGGTGCAACAGGAAAGCTGGTCTTCTGGAAGGAAGACAAGTTGGTTGGAAAAGAGAGGAGAGGGAGGTGGCTCTGATGGGCAAAAGCATGAAAGTGTGAAAAGTCATGACATATACAGAGGACTGGTACGCCTGGAGAGTGAGTGAGTCAGGAGTGGGCCAGGGCACACAATGCGTTTCTTTGTCAGGCAGCTGCAAACGCCTGATACTTTCTGAACTAAATCAACTAGGGGAGATTTGTCTAGGTCAGATAGGGATATTTCACTTGCTCTGGATAGAACAGAGACCAAGGAACCTGTTCAGTGTTAAATCAGGTTCAGGGGGACACCTGGGTGGCTCAGCCGTTGAGCATCTGCCTTCAGCTCAGGTCGTGATCCCGGGATTTGGGATCGAGTCCCACATGGGGCTCCTGCGAAGAGCCTGCTTCTCCCTCTGCCTGTGTCTCTGCCTCTCTCTCTCTCTCTCTGTATCTCTCATGAATAAATAAATAAATCTTAAAAGTAAATAAATAAATAAATAAATAAATAAATAAATCAGTTTCAGGTGTACAGTGTAATGATTCAGCATTCTTCAGTGCTTACTACTTAGTACTCTTAATCCCTTTTATCTGTTTCACCCTTTACCTCCACCCACCTCCCCTCTGGCAACCAGCGGGTCTGTATTTAAGACCCTAGTTTCTTGTCTTTCTTTTCTTTGTTTGTTTTGGCTCTTAAATTCCACATACGAGTGAAATCACATGGTATTTGTCTTACTCTGACTTATTTTGCTTAGCCTTGTAGCCTCTACATCTACTCATGTTGTTGCAAATGGCAAGATCTCATTCTGTTTACGGCTGAGTAATATTCCGTTGTATATATGTCCCACATCTTCCGAACCATCCATCTCTTGATGGTCATATGCTTTCTTATTCCTGTTACTTCTCTGCGTTAGCCAACCACTCAATGCTGAAATGACGACGTAGAAGGAAAGCGAAATATGGGTGACACCTAGTTCCTTTCCTTTTCAGTCCCTCTTTACTTATTTGTAAGCTTACTCTTAGAGTGCCAGCAGAATGTATCAAGAAGTGAAATAAAGACTGTTGAGTTAGTTTTGTGTAGCATTTCTACTGTTCTGGTAAGAATGAAATACATGTGCCTGTATAAGCTAAGAAATATGACTGTGTCATTTGTGTGATACCACACATGAGTTAAATGCTCTTATAGTTGCATTTAAAACTGGCATTGCACGATATAAAGATGAATGGTAAAATCCATGCTAATAATTCAAAATTCCAACTTTTCTGAACTTAGAATGACATTAAATAGCAAATAAAAAGCAAAATGCTAAGTTGAAAGAGAGACCACCCAAGAAAGAAGTTTGATACCTTAGTACATTTAGCAGCACTTATTTCCTGCTTTTTGAATTTTGCTCCGGGCCCCACATATCATGTAGCCAGCCCTATTCTGCATATATGTGGGTGAACAAAATGGAAAGGGTACCTGTTGTCGAAGTTCACATCCTGCTAGGGAGAACAATAAAAGAGGCAGAGACAGGGAGGGGGGAGCAAAAGGGAGAGAAAGGGAGAGGAAGGAAGGGACGGAGGGAGGGAAGGAGGGAAGGAGAGAGGGAGGGAGGAAGGAAGGAAGGAAGGAAGGAAGGAAGGAAGGAAGGAAGATAAAGAAAACCTCACTATCTCATAACTGTTCTGAGGAAATAAGCAGAGTGACATGACTATCAAGGGAAGGTGGTCTATTATAGTTTGGGTAGCAGACAAAGCTTCGTTGAGGAAGTATTCCATCCGCTGAGGCCTGAAGCAGGAGCAGTTAATGACTTTGTGGAAGCGAAATCTTCCTCTTCATACCTAGACTCTGGACTCCTAGACTCTCCGCACTTTGAAACCAGCCAGAACAAGCCCAGTTCCTTTGCCCAGTTTTACAGATGACAGCCAAGTCTTCCCCAAGCTTCTCCACTTCTCTGCACTGTGCCTCTGCTCCTGGGACCCTCCTCTGGACTTCCTTTCAAAGGATGTTCCAGAGACTTTTCTCTTGGAAGCTACCCAGAGACCAGGACAGGTTGAGGAGAAAAATATGAGGTGCCTGTATTTCTGCCCAGGAGCCTCAAGGAGGCCAGAAACACGGTCCCTGGAGGAAAAATGCCCTGTTTCCAGTAACTCTTGGGAAAAGACACCTGGCTAAACCTCCTGCCTTTGTTAGTCATGCAAAGAAAGTCACATCAGAAGAAAGGGTGATTTGAACGAGCCCAGATGTTTCACTTAAAACCACAACCAGGCATAACATTTAAGCAATTTTTTTTTTTTTTGCAGTCATTTCTTTTTATGTCATGCAAATGCTCGAAAGTGGTCTAGGGAGACAGCATGTCTTAAAAGATGACAATTGCAAATGGCAGCAAATAGCAAACACGATAATAACTTGTCATGTTTAACACAAAGTTACAGCAAAGGCAAGCTGCTTAGCAGTAAGCAGATGTGGACTAAAAGGCAGATTGCAGACAGCTAAATGCAGACAGGTCACAAAGCATTTTGGTAAAGCATCATAAAAATACTACCTATGGTAGAACACATACAATAAATATAATATTTCAAGAAGGATTTAGAAACATGCAAGATTTACTATGTGAGAGTCTAAAAAAAGAGCAATTGATGTCTCAATCGAAGGAGCTAAGAGTTTTGCCAAGCGAAGCAGAATATGATTATGTAGAGGATTTTAAACTAGGATTTATTTTTTTTCCAAAAAGAACGCTGCACTTGGCAGCCCTCTCCATTCCAGTGCACAGAAGTTAGTAAACTGATGAAATAGCAGGGGATTCTTCTAGAGAGGCTAATTGCTACGCCACTTTCTGCCAAGACCATTTGAAAATAAACCCCTCTGTCCTATTGGGCTGGCCCTGGAAAGAGAGTGGGGTCAACACGCAAAGGTGAAGGTGGGCACGTAAGCATGATATGGTCTCACTAAATACGTGTTGAATGAGTAAAAAGATGGAGTCTAGAAGTTGAGTTGCAGCTAGTTTCCTGGACTAGGCTGGGGGGACTCTAAACGTCGTACAATGGCAGGAGTGCAGATTCTTACACAAGCATATATGTGGACACGCAATTACCCGACATGCATGAGCTGTTGAGTCCTGACTACATGCCCATCATGAATTTGAGAAGTGGGGTCTACACATGGAAGAGATGAGTCTGCTCGCCAATGAGGCACCTGCGGCGAAAGGAGAAGAGCAGCTTGATGCTTGATCGCAGTCAGCAGCACAGGCCGTTGGGCCACCACTGCCTCATCTCGTGACGGCGGGGACCTTGACCCTTGTGGGCAAGTCCACTGTGTGACGTGATGCAGCGAGTGGTTCCGCTTGTGACTCTTCTCCAAGCCAGTCCCCGCAGACATCGCCAGTTTATGAGATGTTTGGAAGCAGTGGAAGCAGCGGGGGCAGATGCCGTTTATTCTTATGCTGTCGGGTGGGGAAACTTGGTGATGAGATTTATGGAGCCGCTTCCTCAGATCGGGGACTTTTGGGGATTGCAAGACCGTGAAACCCAACTTGTTAGAGCGCTTGCTGTTCGCATGGCGATGCTTTCTTACAGATGTGACAAGACATGGAAATACACTGAGCTTGAAATGCAAGAAAAAAAAAAACAAAACCAAAAAGCAAGGAGCATTACTATACCTTCAGAAGTGCAATAACTTCTTTTAAAACCGGACAGATAAGTTTTGAAGAAGGCCGTCATCATGCAATAAGATAAATACAAAATTGGAAGGATTATGGAACCATTGATGAGAACAGAGTTGGAAATTCAGGAACAGACTGTCAGCGTTGTTGGATTACACTCACAGTTTTGAAGAATGAACAAGGACCTAAAAGCCAATCAGGGCCCCACAACAATTGTGTTAACATATTAACCCGAGGATGGCATTCCTACTACTGCGTGTTAAGCTCTGGCAAGCATTTGTATCCCTGTGGGTCCGCTAAAATGCATGGTTTCTTCATGCTTCTGAAAAACCAAGCAGAGGGTCACTTTCAATGCCACCAACCTCAAGACTGAATTGAAATGTATGTTCCGGAGAATTGGAAATGATTCATTGTGTCAAATATCAAAATTCTCACCAACGTGTTCAAAGTGGACCGAAGGTAGAATTGGGCATATACTGTGTGTGCACGCAGGAGAGAAACGGGTTCAACTCTTGTTATTTGGAGGGACTTGACAAATTAGCATTACTGTTCTAAACCTCCCATGCTTTTGAGTAACTGATGAGCTTTATCATGATTGTTCCTACCTTTACCCCCGGGGGTTTCTAACCCTCTACCTTACTCCCAAAGAAAAAAGTGGGTTTTCTAGCTCTAGGTCTTGACATTTGCCGAAAGTAAGCCTTGCCTTAGAATTCTCTGTCCCCTCGGAGCCCACTCTGCGCCCCCTCTGGGCAGAGAGTAAGAGCCATCTGTTTATCTTTAGCCTTGCTCTCGCTGGCAGACTGGCTCACATACTGGCAAAGAGATGTCTGTCACTTTGAATTTCATGGAGAACTTTACCCCAGTCTCCCGAGTCCCATGACCTTCGTGACTCAGACATGTATGGCCTGCTGTCTTCCATGCTTTCTGGATCCAGGATCCCGGAGAATGACATAAGTGGCCGGCCATCGGCTGGTTCTGAGAAGACTTCCAAGAATAACTGCCACAAAACTTTTAACAAAATTATGAGTTCCAAAGATCTAGAATGTTGTCTGTCAACCAAGGTCTAGAATGGAGACTACAAACTGGTGGCCAAATCATCCCACAGGCATGTTTTGCTTGGCCAGGCTGGTGTTGGCCTGCAGAGTGTTTAAGAAATATTTAATTAGTTCCCAACATTTAAAAATCGGGAGATTTCACATAAAAATCCAGATTTCTGGCATTGCTTGATTTGGTAGCACAAAGTCTGCATTCCCACCTGGCAATAATGGGCCACAGCTCTATAGCAGTCGCCCCGTTTAGGTGGGGCAAGCCCACTCCAGTCCACCATGATTCCTCCCACTCCCTACCAGCCCTACTTCACTGTCTCCTTAACACGCTTGCTTCCAGTAGGCTTTGGAGGTTGGGATCTTTACTTTAGAAGGACAATGTGGCCAGCACTTATGCTAAGAACCGTACGTGTGTGTGTGGTGGTGGTGGTGGTGGGGGACAGGGACATATTAACATTTCCTGGGTTATTATCTGGTTAGAGAAAACAAGAATAATAGCAATAATAATAAAGCTAATTTATGGATCAATTAAGGTGTTAATTGTGAGGTATCAATCACAGAAGTAACCCCTGGCCTACACACCCTCCTGAAGTGTGACTATCCATTGAAGCGATGGCCAGGAAGATCAGCCCTGCGTGAGACCAGCTGAAGGGTCCAACAGTTTGTCCAGTTAGACCATGAAGGGGTCTCTAGCATGGAGTTCAAATATTTATCCATGCATTTGTTCACTCGTTCCTTTTTTCAACAAGTATCTATGAACTGGTCAGGGAGGCCAGAAAGTTCACCACCCAGAGCTCTTTTCGAGTGAATTTTCATGGGAAGCCTCATGGACACCAGCCCTAGATGCCATTCCTTTGAATCCACCGTGGACCCAGCTTTCCCTACTTTCAGCCACTGTCTGAGCATGATGGGATTTTTGGAGCCAGGCCACTCAGATGGCTTTGGAGGCATTCGACAGCCGCTGGATGTCTCCTCGGCCTAAAGGTAGTCTACGGCTTGTGTAAGATCACCTATCAGGGCAAAAGAAAGTTGTAAAAGTTGTTACAAATATTGGTAAAAGACTTATCCCTTAAATAGGTAAACTCATGACATTTTTGTCAGACACAATTTGGATGAAAAGATAAAGTGGAGATAAATTTCTGATTTTTATATTACTATGTTTTACTGACTCATGACTAAAATTTTAGAATAAAAACTATCAGATCTCAAAAATAAATTCTTTATATGGCAATCTTTATAGGGGCCACCCTCTCAGGCTGGAGGAGACTTTCTCAGAACTGCCCTGTGGTCTGAGGCTTTTCCTACCCAATCTTCCTTCCTTCCCGCGTCACGGTCTGAAAGCTCCAGCCTACTCTTGCTCCCTCTCCTTTGTCCTCCGTAGGTACTTCCACTCATGAGGTTCTTGTCTGCCTAATCCTATCGTGACTTCTGTCCTCAGAGGACTCAGACTGCCACAACTGCCTATTGTGTGTCAAGTACTGTGCTAGGTGCTTGGGACATAGACTATATCAAACAGACAAGATACAACTCATTCATAGAGCTTGCGTTAAAGTAGGTAGATACACCATAAGCGAGAGAATCAATAAATAAAACTATAGGAAGATTAAAGAATGACTTCCAGATTGATTGAGTGCTTGGGCAAGGTCTTTCTGAGGAGGTGGTGCTTAAGCTCACTCCTGAAAGGACATTCCAGGCAGATGGAAGAGCAAGTACAGAGAGTTGAGACAGGCCTGTCTTTGCCATAGTTGAGAAAAGAAAAGAAAAAAAGGCCAATGTAGCTGAAGAATAACCAAAGAGAGAAAACGCAAATGCTACTCTGGGCAGTGGCAGGAGCAGAAGTTAACACTAGCCTGCAGGTCCTGTGGTCAAGAACAGTAGCTCCTGGCCAGAAATGACAACTCTTGAAGCTATTATGCACAGAATATTCCCCAAGTGAGTTGCCATCTTCTCTCTAGACCTAGGCATAAGAAATTCTTCAAATTTCATCATATTTTCTCGTTTGTTCAGGATTTCCTATGGGCTTGCTAATGCCCAACGAGTGAGGTGGGGTGGTGACGTATTGGCAATGAGTGTTGGTTGACTCCTTATTTTCTTATTATATTATTCTTTCTATATACCATTGGTTTCAATTTTCTAGCACTTTTATTTAAAAGTTTTCACATTTAGCTTTCTGAGTTGTCTATAATTTTAATAACAAATTTCATTTTTTAAATACATCTTAACTTACACTATTCAAAGTTGCTTTAATTCTTTTGTCAGTGGTAATAAGTGATATTTATTTGAGGAATTTGTACATTCTATTCAGATTACCAAAAGTGTTGGGTTAAAGTCTATCCTAATACCCTCTTTCTATCACTTGATGACCCTACAATCTATTGTGGTATTCTTAATTTTAATGCTGATATTAACCATTCATTTTCATTTCCTGGTTAGTTTTTTAAGGGGTTTATCAATTTTATTTTATTTTTTATTATTTTTTAAAGATTTTATTTATTTATTTATTTATTTATTTATTTATTTATTTATTTATGAGAGACACACAGAGAGGGAGGCAGAGGGAGAAGCAGGCTCCATGCAGGGAGCCTGATGCGAGACTCCATCCCAGGTCTCCAGGATCACGCCCTGGACCAAAGGCAGACGCTCAACCGCTGAGCCATCCAGGAGTCCCGGGATTTATCAATTTTTTAGATATTTTCAGGGAAATAACTTTTAGTTTTTCTGATTTTCTCTATCATGTGTATGGTTTTAAAATTTCATTGGTTTGTCCTTTTTATTATTTATTATATGCTTCTTAAATTTGATTTGATGGACTCTTTGCTCCTCTTTTCTCATTTCTTGAAATGGAAATTTAAATCATTGATTTCATGAGTTTCTTCATTTTTCTCCATTTATAAGTATAAATTATTCTCCTTTTAAGTAGTGCTTTTTAACTGCATACCACAAATTTTGATATGTCATGTCTTCATCATCATTCAGTTCAAAACATTTTAATTTTCAATTTGATTTCTTTTTTGATACATGAACTATTTATAAATATATTTTCTAGGTAGTTCATTTTTTTCTAATCATCTTTTTGTTACTAATTTTTTTTTAAATTTCACTGTGACCAGAGAAGACATTCTAGGTAATCTTAGTCATTTGAAATTTATTGAGACTTGCTTAATGACGTAGTGTATGGTTAATTTGGGTTAGTATTTTCTATACACCTGCAAAGAACGTCATTTTGGGGTGGAATGTTCCATTTTTATCAAATAATTTTGTTAGTTCTGTTCAGATTTTTTCATTCGTTCTTAGTTTTTTGGTTGCTTCTTTTATCAGCTATTGATCTAAGTGTGCTAACATCTTCCACTGTGATTATGATTTATTTATTTTTCATGTTATTTTTGTTAAAGAAGTATTTTTATGATTTATGGAGTGCATTCAAATTTAGAGATATGATATCTTTGAAATGGGTTGAACCCTTTATTCTTAGAAAATGCCAATTCAAAGATACCTGGATGGCTCAGTTGGTGCAGCATGGAATTCTTTTTTTTTTTTTTTTTTTAAGATTTTATTTATTTATTCATGAGAGACACAAAGAGAGGGGCAGACATATAGGCAGAGGGGGAAACAGGCTCCCTGTGGGGAGTTTGATGTGAAACTAGATCCCGGATCCTGGGATCACAGCCTGAGCCCAAAGCAGAGGCTCAACTACTGAGCCATCCAGTTGCCCCAACCACAGGATTCTTAGTCTCAGAGTTGTTCAAGCTCCACATCAGGCAAAGAATCTACTTTTTTAAAAATAAAAGTCTCTTTAAAATATCCAACTAATTTTTAAAGTAAATTTCAATTATCTATGTATATGCATATCTATACCTACTATTATGTGTAGATAGACAAAGATACGCAGATAGAGACTGAGATAGGGATTGAGATCCTATTGGTTCTCTTTCTTTGGAGCCAGCATTTTATGCATCCCTAAATCTCAGAAAATATTCTTTTTTTTTTTTTTCAGAAAATATTCTTTGAGGAAAAGTAGTCATGTGTTTAAAGCTAATTCTTAATTTGTTATTCCAATTTTATAAGACTACTAAAATCTTTGCTGGTTTTTCTTTTTCTCAGCAAAGATTCACTCCCATATATTTTCATGATTCTCTGGCCTTTCATAGGCAACTTCTAATATTTGTAACACCTCTTTGCCTCATGAACGACTTCAGATTTTTTTGTGGCACCTTGTTCATAATATTTCATCCTTACATCCACTTCACAGATACTTGCTGAGCATCTGTCATGTCACAAAACTGACCTTCCTTCTGTCAAGGAGTTTTTAGTTTCTATTAAAACAATTAAACCCCAAAACAAGGACTTGTGGTTGATGATAAAGTTCTTTACCTATCCACATTGAAATGAAATAAAGATAACAATGTGCACATTGGTATAAAAGAATTAATTTTCCTTTTCTTTAGAAAAACTTTATCCTGAGATTACTCCCTCAATATTTCCAGTGCTAAATGTCTTTTCTTGCTTCTCCTTCCAGAAATCGTGTAGTAGCTTATGGCAGCTTCAACAATCAGAAAAAAAATACAGTTTTTAAATCATTTTTTTAAAGCCACAGAGAGCTGCAGAAGTAATAAAGACTAGATGAACTAAAATTCAAAAGAATAGAGAGCAATTCCTAGATGGCCCATTGATCATGGGTATGAACTCACAATTGGTCTTCACCTGGGAGTGAGTCATGAAAACATATGGAGCATTTAGATATTGTAAATATGTCTGTACATTTTTAGCATAGGCTGAGTTTGGGAGAGCAATGGGAGACGAGGCTGGAAAAGGGATAGATGTGGAAGGGGAGGTACAGATGCCAAATTCACTCATCTGCTATGAAATGTTTTCTATAGCAAAGAGGAGCCATTGAGGAATTTTCAATAACTAAGTGACACCAACCCCATTTACACCTATTGTGTCTGATATATTATTTAAATTATTATTATATTCTTTTTTCCCAGCTTACTGGGGTATGCATCTCTTTCCAAATTTACTTTCAATCACTTCTAGTTGATAGTAGGAATATTCATGCTACAGAGATTGACATTCAATACAAATCATGGATTTTTTTTTTCTTCTGGAGAGCAAAGCAGTTAAATATTTACCTGCAGGCACCATAGTTAGGACCAGAGGACTGGGGTATGTGGTTTTGTTAGGGGCCATGATAGGACGCAGAAAGCCCTATACACTCTCGAACCTCCAGTTGAGTGTCAGAAAGTCTCTTAAATGACCACTAATGTAGAGGAGAGTTGTTTGGGACTGAATCCTTGGTTCCATCAATCTCATCAATCAAGGATATAGAGTTGATATTTTTTCTTCTCTTTATTTCTTAACCTAATGTCAGAAGGATACTCATCCTAAAGAAGTGGGATAAATTTGAGAGAAAAGCCAACCTTCTGCATCACCGACTCTAAACAGCTGTGGCTAAATATCTAACCTCAGTAGGGCCAAGGGGAGTGCTGTGATATCTGACAATAAATGGACCTAGGTTTCAATACCAGAAGATGCTGCTTTATCAACTGGAACAATAAAAAAAAAAAGCTAATCAGAGTAAGATGCTGAGTGGTGGTAGTCACTGGAGACAAAATAAGTAAAACGATCTCATTTCTATACCAAAGTAGTTAACATGCCTTATAAATTAAAGAAAAATAAACTTTGTAATTCAGAACTATAATCATCCAGAATTCAAGATAACCAAGTTAACTAAGATCTTAAAATATAGACTGCTAACAGTCTATATCTTTGTTTGTTTGCTTTTTTTGTTTTGTTTTGTTTTACTTGCAGTGAAGCTTCAATAATATCTTTACTCCCCTCCTCGAAGCTTTGGGTGACATTGGACATTTCTCTGTACAAGAGATTGGGTTTTTTGTCCAAGTGACTGGCATTTTTGAAATAGGATATCCAGCTTCTAGCTATTGGAGTCCCCATATCTAGTGGGCAAAAAATAAACATCATGTGTCTGATACTTGTTTTGGGTGCTATTTGAAATAATCTTTTATAATGATTTGTTTGAAATCCTTTGTCATATCGTAGCTATTTGGCATCTATTTTTTATAAGAATTTTTAAAAATGCAACATCAATAATCTGATAGGGATTTTGAGAGATGAATATTTACCTGAAAGGAAGTTACATTACCAAGTGAGTTGAACTGATTTCCCCAAAGGGTGTTCCTTCCCACTCCTAGGTTTCTTTGTACCATAATTATACCATCATAAATTGCTCCAGATGTTTACTTATACTTTTTTTCTGGATTTTTAGTGACTAAATGAAAAGAAAAGTAAAATCAATTTAATCTTCAAATATCTAGGACTGAGAGCCCAGTTTTGTGAATTCTCTCCATGCCCGTTGTCCCCATGCCTATATATGCCTGCTGGTCAATATCAATTCCAAAGAGGAAACTTGCTAAGAGAGAAGAAAATTAACATTTTCCTTTCTGTTGTAGCAATCTACTAGCTCTGATAAATGTTTGGTGGGAGAAGGAGTTCAAAAATTGTGGTTAAATTGAATTTTAAGAAGTTATCTATTGATTTTCTTTACCCATGAGGTCCTGCTTCATCATGAATCACTCATGGTAGGAGGAAGTTAGTGGAGACACAATTACAAATGAATATATATTTTATAGATTTAATTGGCCAGTTATTCGTCATTTCACCAAATATTAACAAGGACCTGTTGAAGTAGGTGTTATTTACCCCATATTACCTTTGAGGAAATTGAGGTTCAGAAAGGTAATGTGACTTGAACAAGGTCAGAGAGTAAATGGCAGTCTGATTTGACCTCAGGTGCCCCGGTTTCGAGTCCAGTAGCTTTCCCACTGGAACCCAGTTTCGAGTCCAGAGGTTTTCCCACTGCCCCAGAGCTGTCTTGATATTCTGTCTTGGTTTCATATTAATTGTACTATTGGTCATGGTAAGAATATTAATGAATACAATTACCAACGATTTAGTAAGGGAATAATTTTAAAAGCTTAAGTTTATTAGAAATGGCCAATTTAGTTTTATAAGGGATAGGTCATACTCAAATAAGTGACTACATTTTTCTAGGATATAGTTTCCATAGTGACCATGGAAAGACTGACATTATATACTTGGAATTCCAGAATGGTTTTGGTAACATCTCAGAGATTATTAGCTCAGATCTTGGACTGAGGGTAAAGTACCTTAATAGATAGAAACCAGACTCAAAACAGCAACTCTTGAAAGAACAGATTTTTCTAGCTGGAAAGAAGGCAGAAGTAACCACCCATGGTCAGATTGGGTGTTCTTATTTATGATTTATGGGAATATTTAGAATTGTAAATGTGATGTTTCTGGTGTGTTGACAAAGTATCAGGAGAAAAGTCAGCTAGCCAAATTTAAAAGAATGTGTTCATTTTTGCACACCACAAATAATTATTACAAGTAATCTGAATTATTTTGCAAGAGATAATGGGCCACTTGGCTAGACAAGTATCTGGATATAGAGAGCATCTCAGAGTAATCCCCAAAGAAAGAAAAGTACACGAGCCCTCTCAAGTCCATTGCTTTTTATTTTGTTTTGTTAGTATGACAGGTATAAATAATAAATATTTAAGACATGAAAATAAGATAGTCAAAATTAATAGGAATCTATGCAACTGGAAGTCAGAAGAAACACTTAAATTATCCTCTAGCTTTCAATCCATGGTTAACTATTCTCCACCGACTTCAAAACCTTTCATTAACTAATTTACTCTAACTGAACTATGATGTATTGTCCCCATACTGTACTCTTGTTCTCTATCTCTCTCATATCTTTTACCCCTTTTCCCACACAAGCTTTCGTGCTTATTATCTCCATAGTTTTTGTATAGCCATAAAATCTCTCTCTCTCTCTCTCTCTCTTTCTCTCTCTGCCATTTTCAATATCTTCCTATTTGATGCCCAAGCTCAAAGCCTAATCCTATAGACAAATAAATAATTGAATAAAAAAACCCATCTATCTCTTCCAGTCTTTGGGGTCAATCATACCTTTATGAATGATCTTTCATTGTCCTGTGCCTTCCATAGTTCCCTCCTCCATTTTAATTGTTTTAATTTCTATTCATTTGTATGCTATTTTATGGTTATTCAACTACTTTTATGAGTAATGCTAGACATCTCTGTAAAGGTAAAAAAAATCTTAGAAAACAAGGATGACGTGTCCCATTTCCTTTATATCCGTGGGCCAAATTTAGCCCTCTACCTGTTTTTATTTTATTTATTTGTTACATGTAATCTTTATTTTAAGATTACTTTTCTTGCGATGTCTTTGTTGAACTTTGGTATCAGGATAATTCTGACTTCATGGCCTGAATTAGAAAATGCTTCCTGCTATTCAATTTTTGGGAAGAGTTTGAAATACTCTTGTTAATTCATCTCTAAATTATTGACAGAATTCATCTGTGAACCTTTAGTCCTGGGATTTTCTTTATTGGGCATCCAGATATTTTTGTATGGCTTGTGAATTAAGATATATGTTATACTCTAAATGAATGAGAAAGAACAAAAGAAAAATAGTATTTCAAGACATGCGAACATTACGCTGAAATTCAAATTTTGGTGTCCATAAAATTTTATTGGACCCCAGACATACTCATTAATTTATGTATTGTCTGTGGCTCCTTTCACCCTCCAACGGCAGAATTGAATAGTTGTCACAAAACCCACAAAACTAAAATGTATGCCGTTTCCACAAGTGCCAAAGACCATGAGAACTTTGCATGTGGTACTATTTCTAATCCTAACCAATGCTCTGCAAGATATTATGCCCACGGTTTTATGGTTGAGGAAACAGACACAGAGAAGCTGGTAACTTGCTTCTGTCACATTAGGTGGTAAGCAGTGGGCTTGGACTTTTACCAGTGCCGCCTGACGTGACTTCTTTATGCTACACCATCTCCCAAATGACATCATTGACATTGTTGAGGGACTGCACGTCTGCTCAAGCTTCCTTTTTTCATCTTTGATACCTTGAAGACTATGAACAAATTCTAAATACATATAGTAGTTGATATCAAGGAAGACAGATTAGTTGCCTAACCGTGGAATCAACACAGCATTAGTATTTATTCCAAGAAAGTATCCTACAGAGAGGTGATCTGCAACTTGTCAACCCCTAGTGGGCTTCACAGAATCAGAACTTTCCAAAGAAATTGAACTTTTTTACACAGGATTTCTTTATATAATAAAAACCCCTAAAAGCCCCAAGATATTAAACTACCTTCCTATTTCTAGAGTAAAGATTAAATTATACTCAGCCTAATTAGTGTCTCTTTTTCCTAATTGTATGTAGTTTTAATGCATATACATATAGCATAAATGTCAGTTTAAAAAAACAAAGTATTTTTAAATCAAAACTCCTCATTCCTTATCTGGCCTACGTTGAGAAGAGTTAATGAGTCATGACGTAAGATTAGGATATAATTCTAGATCTTGCTGCTAACATCATGTTCAGCTAATCATATATATAAATAGTCAAGATAATGCATCAACAAAACGTTGTAGTAAAAATGAGATCATCCACTGGTGGAAATATACCTCCAGTTCATCTTGGCTTTAGGAGAAGATGACTGTGGCCCAGTTTTTACCCACATGCTCAAGAATTTAAAAAAAAAAATCTTTCTCAGTCCACTAGTTTGGTCATTTTGGACAGTTGGGAGATTGATTGCTAAATGTCTAGCAACCTAAACTGGAAAAGGAGACTGGCATTACAGTATGTTTCCATTTGAGTATACCCTAGTAGGATGGGACTGCTGGAGAAAGTCATCATGACACTGGAAAGAATCACTCTAGAGCTCTGGAAAAAAAAATTGGCACATTTTGCTAATATTATGTCTCACTTAATGACTGATGCTGTTCAGTTATCTTTGGTTTTTCATAAGAATATTTTATCTTATAAACCGTCTAATTCTAATTGCTCACTCTGTTATATCCATTATAGTAGATGAGAAAATATTCTAACTTAGATCTTCTCGATCTTACTGTTTATACACAAGAAAATAAGCACTGTATTCATAAGGAGCTCTCATCCCAAATCCCTTACGTTTTTCACGTGAGCTTTGATCATTTTATCATTCCAGTCAAATCAATTTAAAGCTCTCCATTCACAAAGCATACCTTTTTAATAGTAGAAAAAAATCTGAGAAATAATCCATTCTTGAGTCTTTTCTACATATGTACTCACTGCTTTTCTTTGATGTGAACGAGGTAGATCCTGAAACCTTAACCAAAATTCTCTCCTTGGAAACAATTTTTCTCTGAAATTACAAGATTGCTAACTAACTCAATTCCCATTTATATTGCTCGGCTTTATTTATCTTCCTATGTTATTTATTAAACCAACAGATCGTTTCATTATCTGAGAGAAAAATATATTTGAAAAGCTTTACCTGATAGCTTTCAAGTAGCACTGCTGTCAGTAAACAGAGGTGAAAAGCTATGGTCCAAATCACCAAACTAAAGCCCATTTAATAATCTCCCCCACCAGGTTTCTGAAAGTACATATTCAGAGATACTCCAGGAAAATTCACTTCAGATGGGAGCTTCATTCCCAAATTTCTCTGGCTTCCTACCATGTGAGATTCTCAAGGACCCCTCTTGCTTCTTTAGCACCTGACCTAGAGCACTAGAAAACAAGTATTACTGAAAGCACCTTTCTGCTCAGCATCATCTTGCCACAACTTCATCATGAAATGGAATAGAAAAGAGAGCAGTGAAGGAAGAAAGTAAAAAAAAAAAAAAAAAAAAAATACTGCCCTCATTCATTTTTATTTATTTATTTATTTAAAAGATTTTATTTATTTATTCATGAGAGACACAGAGAGACAGAGAGGCAGAGACACCGGCAGAGGGAGAAGCAGGCTCCATGCAGGGAGCCTGATGTGGGACTTGACCCGGGGTCTCCAGGATCAGGCCCTGGGCTGAAGATGGCACTCAACTGCTGAGCCACTAGGGCTGCCCTCATTTTTATTTAAAATCATTTTATTCTTCCTCTAAAATTCCATTTCTGACAATATATAGGAACCACTAGGAACCCCATTCATCCTTGAGCTCCTTCCTCTTTCTGTTAGCATGCATGTGCCAGGCACTGTGCTAGGCGTGGGCACAACAATGGACAAGACTGCATAGCTGCTCTAGGCTCCCATGTTTAACCACATTCTCTTAACAGTTTGACGGTCTGATTATTATGCTGCTAGCTCAAAAGGTAGCTGGATTAAGCTTTGAAATTAAAATAAACAACAACATAATAAGCTAGGTACAAAGCACATTCAAACATTTCTTTACTCAACACATCCTGATGGACACCTTCCATGCCCCAAGCGCTGTCACATGCACTGCGGATGTAATTGTGAACAAGTCTGACATGACCAAGGTCTGCACTGTGCAAATAGCCCATACTCTAGTGAGGGGAGATAGATACTATGAAAGTACACCAGTAAATCAATACCTAGGATACATTCAGAGAGCTATACCGGCCTGTAAAAGAAATTAAAGTGCATCATGAGCCCGATGGAGTAGGATGGAGCAAGCCAGAAGGTGTACATTAGCCAGGGTGGTAGAGGAAGGTCTTCCTGAGGAGAGGGTTCATGGACTAGAAAAGCCCACCTGAGTAAAGATATAGGGAAAGAATATTCTGGAAAGCAGGAATGGTCAGTATAAAAGCCTTGAGCCAGGACAGGCTGGCATGTGCTAGGAATAGAAGCAACTGGTGCCTGATGAGTAAGTGGATGGGCTGTGGGTGCAGGAAGAGTTTGGCGGTAACAGGGGCTGGATCATGCAGGACCCGGTAGGTTAAGACATGGACTTTGGATTTAACCCTAGTGGGATGGGAACATCTTAGAAGGTTTTAAGTAGAGGGTGGTGGTGATATGATATGTTGAAAACATCTCCCACTGGCCGCAAGGTTGCTTTGTGGGGAGGCAAGAGCAGAAACCAGCAGATTGGCAGGTGCAACACAACATACGATGCCTCTAAAGTTTAATATGGCAACTGTCTTCAGGCCGTGAAAAATAACTGTGCTGAGTTTGCTGTGCCCAAACCCACGCCTGGAGGGAGAGGGGCCTTAGCCTACTACAGGGTGCCTGGCACAGCCACGCAGAACCCTCCTCCCTCCAAACAGTGCTGTGTAGAGAGGAGAGCAGCTGGCCTCCAAATGAGACAGGCTGTGTTGGAATCTCAGCTCTGTCTGGTCACCTCCCCAGCCTCAGTTTTTTCCTCTGTGAAGTGGAACGAATGGGCCCACCTCTCAGGCAAATTCACATCAGGTGGGAGGCTGAGATAAGGTGACATAGGAGAAGCACTTGGGGAATGTCACCTTCCCTTCTCCCTGGGGGTGGCACATTTCTGGGAGGTGGTGCAGGGAATAACTATTGTCCTCTGCGTCCCCGACGAGAATGGTCCATGTTTAGAAAGGGTGCTCACCACTCTTCCGGGCGATGCAGCGCAGTAATGTGCCCTGGGGGCTGCTTCAACCTGCTTTATTCAGTCAACAAGAAACTAGAACTGAGAGTGAAAAAAACGAAGTCAAGAAAAGCAGTCATGGAGAAGGTTCGCCCAACCGCAGGGCAAACTGCACCTCCGTGTCACCTTCCTTGAGACAAAGCCATGAGCAAAGCATCCCCTGACACCTGGGTGGCTCCGTCGGTTGAGTGTCTGCCTTCAGCTGAGGTCATGATCCCGGGTCCTGGGGTCGAGCCAAGCATCAGGCTCCCAACTCAGTGGAGAGTCTGCTTCTCCCTCTACTCCTCCCCCTACTTATGTACTTTCTCTCTCTCTCTCTTTCTCTCTCTCTCTCTCAAATGAATTTAAAAAATCTTAAGAAAAAAGAAAATTATTTTTTTAAAAAGTGCACTCCCTTCTGTAGCATGCTCCGGGAATGTGATTTGGTTGTGAAGCAGATTTGGAGAGTTTGGATCTCCATGCAAAAAAAAAGGTGTGGGGGGGGTGGCAAAATGCAGGTTGGAGTAATAAGTTTCACCTGACAGCCAATGGAGGGGTTTACTTGGGTAAATGGTTTTCTAATTGACAGTTTTAGGCCCTGGCAACTGCGATAGAAATGGAGTCCAAATCCTTTTGAGGGACTATAACTCTAAAAGCTGTGTTAATGCGATAGATTAAATGTACCAAAGCTGAGGCAGACCCCTGTGCTGGGGATTGCCTTTTCCTGGTTTCACAACTGTTTATTTTGATTGCTTTAAGTGTTGCAAAGCCCCATTGCCTTCCTTTCCAATTTCTGGCCCACCTCTACCCATGCTGCTTGCTGGTTCATTTGAACTTCTTTCCAACTTTCGCCTCCCTAGAAAGACTCTGCTGATCATGAGGTCAAAGATTTTGGGTGGGGAGTTTGGCTACCCTGAACAGCCATATCGTCCAGGATTCTCCTTTTTTCCACGCATTTCCAGAACTTGTTCACACACATTGGCATCTGTAGTAGTCAGTTATGCTGTCTAACAAACAACCTCAAAAATCTCAGCACCTTGGGTTGGTAAGTGGTGGACCATGTTTCCTCTAATTTAATTTGAGCTCAGTTGGTTGAGTGGCTGTGCTTTGGGGTGTGAGTTTGCTGGGTTGGTTCCTGTCTCAGGATAGGGTCCAGGAATGCCTGAATGTGCTTTCTTGTGTGTGGGAACAGCAACTACTTGGGGTCTGTCCCTATGGCAAATGGAAGAAGCTCAAGAAGGCAAACCGAGTACATATTTTAAGCTTCTTCCCACATCACTTCTCCTCATATCCCATGCGCAAACGCAAGTCATGTGGCCAAACCCAAAGTCAAGGAAGAGGGAGATATGCACTTCCTCTAGGAGGAGGAAGGAGAGTCACATGGCAAAGAGCCTGGAGCATAAATATAACATGGGGTTGTTTGAAGAGCTGGAGACCAGCGAGCCAATCTACTACAACCTTCTTCTCCAAGTCCTGGTCCTGCTCCTGGTCTTGGATAGGGCCAAATACTTACAATGAATGCTCATTCCGTGTAGAGTGAAGCCTCTTAGGGAGATCATCTCACCTCCGAGAGCACCATTTGGCGCTGCAAAACTAAAGCATTGAATCCAGTGGACTCTAAGATTCAAACATTCTATGGATCTGCAAATTCAGAATATGCATTCTTAAGGGGAAAATGTCTAAAATATTTTCTTGGGCCAAAGAAGGAAACTGCTAAATGATGCTGAGTTAGAAAGTCACTTAGGAGAAGTGTAGAGATTTTCTGTAAGATTTTACTCACTAAATTTGTCCCAAATGCTGACGGTTGGTCAGAATCAAGAAGAGGAAAAAGGAAGCACGTACTCCTACATTAGGGCGTACTATCGGCCTCAAGCTGCACCACGCACTGAGGATACAACATTAAACAGTAGACAAATTCTCTGACTGTATGGAGCCCACTGTCATCTCAAATGTCAGTTTGCCTGGCCTGGGTTCTCTAAGCCACACATCAACGCCAATTCCATTTTTCCAAAGTTGCTCAGAATGAATTCATTGCATTCATAAGTTTCTATCATCTATCATTTTATCCTATGATCTGTTTGGGTTTGATGCTAAGTTTTTAATATTGCCCTAGCATCACCTGAGAAAGAAAGGACAAGCCGTACCCACAAATGTTGGGAAGCCACCCCCACAAACTATTCTCCCTGGAGTTCGTGGGCCTGTAGCTCTGGTGTGAATAGCAGTTGTTCAAATTGATCAGGGAAGTACAAACCCTGAGATGCCTATCTACCTGGTTGGTGATCTCACTTAAGAATGTAAGGAAATATTTAACAAGAGAAATGGAGCTAGAGTCCTCACAGCTGCTTTGAGAAATTCTGAAGACAAGGCAAATCAGCAGGGAAGAGAAGGAGGAGGGGATAGAAGAATGATTAAAATATCAAAAGGGAAATCAGTAAATTTGAAACCCCAGACCTGGAAACCATTAGAAGTCAGCTGGTAACTGTCAAGAATCAATATAAGAAATATGTAATTTTTAATAACTCAGAAATAAAGTATGCTGTTAGCATGCTAGGAATTGAGGTAGGGGGTGAAAAAAGTAAGGAGAAACGTGGTCTGTTAGCAATTATTGTGGATGCCAGGGCCAGCTTAAGGGGGTCACTCTCACCTTCCCGGCACTCCACTCTGCTTTGGCCTCAATGCAGCACACGCCAGCCTGGCATCCCCAGGGCACATCCAGCATTTCTATTGCTCAACTAGTTTAAGACACAGTGTATTCAGGATTCCTCAGTGTTATCAATCCACACATGGCTGTCTCCGCCACAATCATTTTCCCTAAATAAATTAGGACTACGGGAAACTTTTTAGTAAAGAGCTCTGGTTTTTTCAATAAATAAATGTTTACCTTTCCATTATTTATATACCAAGTTCGTATCTTCAAATATCGAAAGCTTCCAAGGGCAACTCAAAAGTAGCTTAAGCAAGGATTTTCCCATTTACCAAGTTTTTGAGGATCTCAGCAAGAATGTGCAGCCAAATTGGAAAACATCTTTTCTAAGGAACTGAAGATGAGTACGCCTTGAAGATCACGTCAGAGATGGACACTCCTCCAACGGAAGAATGAACGAAAACTGTCTTCAAGATCGTGACACACAAGCAAACAGGAAGATCCATGGAAAGATTAGATGAACATTTCCAAAATGTACTGTGTGGAATGTTAATTCTGAATAGGAATATTGGCTGAATAGGCATTTCATTAAAACAACAACAACAGCAAGCAAACAAAATGGGCCCCAGTATCAGTTACGTTTGCCGAACGCTGAGTTATACTAAGTTAAATGGATTCCTCTCTTATAGGACTTTTCATTTCCTGTATAGGATCCGAACAGGATTGTGAATCTCAGAATTTGTGCATGGGATGGGACTTGCTTTTGTATTATTGAGAAGTTATTTCACCATGGACCATTGATCATCTGCCAAATTCACGTCCGGGTTGGCTTTTTTTCTCTAACTCAGCTGATGTCAATATCTTAAATGCAGTGAAATTAAAACAGATCATTACGAAGATTACAGAGAAGCCCTCTGGCACTTTTTTCAAGCTTCACTTCCACTAATAAGTCTTCTGGGTTGAAGGAGAACCCAAATGTTGCTCCTGAAGCCCTCTGATCTTCAGAACTAGGCCCATTTCATCATGGCCCTCAGTTAGTTTCAACCCATTCTAGATCCCAGTTGAGCATCAGGCCAGTCCTACCGCCAGTCTCCTTTGACTATGGAGTATGAGGGAGTGTTCCCTGCTTTGCTTCTCTGTAGCTAGTAGTTTTTGAGAGGAAAGGGGCCGTAGAGATCACCACTGCCAGGGAGGAAACAGCCATCCTTTCTAGCTCCCAAGCCTTGCAAAGCGCATCCAGATGACTAAGCCATGCTCCCCCTCCCTGCAACTCTCAGGCATAAAGAACCTCACGTTTCCTCCAACTCCACATCCCACTTGACTCTTCAGGAGTACGAAGCAATTCGAATGAGCTTCCCTGTGCCCTGTCACAGACTGGAGCACATTAAGGGCAGGAAATTAGGCAGGGGCATGTTTGTAGATCCGGTGCCGATTACTCTTCCACTCAGATTGTACATCCACCAATACGGAATGGATTTATCTCTAATTTATTAAAGGTCGGTCAGCATGGATTGATAAAGGAAAGGCCATGTCTGATAAATTCACCTAAATTGAATTCTTGGGCCACATTACCAAATCAGCAGACATAATTTATCTGGATTTCAGGAAAGCATTTAGTGCTATACCATATAACAGATGCATTTACTAAGGCAAAGTATTGTGTGACGGTTAAGTGTCAGGTGGCAATTCTGGAAACAGGTTTAAAATGGCCCCAAACTCAACACTGGGTGTGCCGCCAGGAGACACTTAAGAGTACAGAGAGAGGGGTCAGTCTGGGGGTCATTATTTCAAAGTCCTCGACCCTAATTATAATTTAATTTCCACAATGGTCATATCTCTTGAGAGCAAAATTGGGATGAAGGGGACAGTTTTAAAAGGAACAGACTGAAAATAAGTTCTGAATTTCTTTTTTCAAGCAGACTGTCTCAGCGAGGGATGAATGAGTTATTTTTCCACCAAATGAACACAAATAAACAAAAGAACAAAGGAAGCCAAAGACTTCTGTCCAACAAAGAAATGCGATGAAGAACTTGGAGCGGGACAGGGATGGGAAGCAGTGGGTTTCACTAATCCTACAAACTCAGAGTCTGAGTTGATACCACAAGAGCAATAGAAGTGGAATTTAGGGTTCTTGGGATATAAATAGGGTCAAATAATTACATAACTATGAGTCATTAATATCCTTGCTATGGCCTCAAAAGGCGCAAGCTCCTAACTCTGGTTTGAATTTACCTCTTCTTAAAGTCAAGATTTATGCATCAGCCTTACATCTTTATTCAGGCAATGTGGAATGGATTTCTCCCTAATTCATTAAAGGTCAGTCAGCATGGATTGATAAAGGGAAACCCATGTCTGATACATTTGCTTAAATTGAATATTTCCTCTGGGCTACTGCTAAAGTGACCTGAGGTGACCGTCATCGAGAATGTATTCAGGCAGGCCTAAACTGAGATCTCTGCCTAACATCCTCACCAACTCCATGGGAACCCAAGAAGAAAGCAGTAGCAAAATGCAGGCTCACTCTCTCACTCAGGAACAAGGCTTGAGCTCAGTAACTAGTTTCCAGGTCTGCCCCAAAGTCGAAGCTGAGGGTGTCCACAAACACTGAGCCCCTCACGACAGCATTGAGTTCACGCTCACTTGCACACATTTGTTCGGTCTCTATACCTCCCTCTCCTACTTCACCCTGGATACCTGTCAAAGCCAGCCAGGCACCAGTGCCGTCCCTGACACTTAGTTCCATGGTGGGGCAGGGGGCATTCTTCTTGTTTAGCACCATGTAGTGAGAGATGGCTGGTTGTTTGTGTCAACTTAGAGGGTGTTTTTGGATGGGATTACCCTTTTGGTGAGCCTTCAGTGAGCAGATCGTCCTCCATCGTGTGGGTGGGCCTTATCCAGTCAGTTGAAGGCCTGAATAGAACAAAAAGAGCAGCCTCCCCTAGCAAGAGAGAATTCTCCAGCAGAGCAGCTTTGGACTTCATCTGCACCAGTGGTTCTCCTGGGCCTCCAGGCTGCTGACTCACTGCAGATCTCCAAAATCACATGAGTTAATTCCTTGTCATGAATCTCTTACCATAATCTTTTTTATATGTCCGTATAAATCTAATCTAATCTATCTATCTATCTATCTATCTATCTATCTATCTATCTATCTTTCCATGAACATCTTTTCATATTGTTGGTTCTGTTTCTCCAGAGAACCCTAATAATACACAGGGGTATCAATAGTTTTACTTCCATCTAGATTCCTAAAGCTTCCAACTTCAGGTGAGGTCTCAGCTTCCACCTTAATACTCTTTATTTCTTGGAAATACTCTGTGCTTCTTGGATATTCTACATTTCTTGGAAACTCTCTGTATCTACATGAAAAAAAAATATAGGCATGGAACAGTAGTTCTCCAGACTTGCAGTAGCAGGAACTAGATTACAGAGTTATTCCAAGAATTAAGGGAAACTCTGGATCTGGGAGCAGGAAATTCCATGAAGTGTCATGAACAGAACTCTGCAATATCAGAAGGCAGTTTAGAAAAAGGATGCAGGAGAATAATGACAGTTATTGTATCTACCATTGCAGACTTCCTCTAGTCTCATCATGTTCTTGATATCATGGAATCTGGCAGCTGAAATGAGGCACAAGAAAAAATTAAGGTAACTAACTCCAACACATTTATTCTCCTTGTTTTGAGCCTCCAATAGAGTCAGAATGGTCCTGATGCAAGTTTTCATGGCCCCTCAAGAAAAGCCTCATTGTCCCCAAATGGCATTTTTAACTACAGGCTCACAGATACTATATATGAAGTTCATCCATTTATTAATTCATGTGAATAACTAGCATATATTAACTAGCCGAAGCCCTATATTCGGGGCTGGGGGAATTAAAAGAAATTCTTTACAGTAGATGTAAGATATCTTACAATCTGGTTGATTATCAAGATAACCACCATGTATGAAAGTTTACAAAGTATTTTTTTCCAATGTAGAAAAATAATTTACAGTCTTAAAAGTAATATAACAACACCCACATGTGCATCAATAACCCATGACCTGTCTAGGTGCATGCAGTGTTGACCAGGCATGGCCTTCAATGAGCCCATGAACTATGAAATACAGTTGGGAGAAAACAGGTGGGGCTGGCTTGTGACATGGTGTTAGGACAGGACAGGGCTGGGCTGAGCACATGGAGAGAAAAGTAACTGGGCCCATCAGTCTCTATGACAACTTTGGCATCAAATAGAGGATCTGGCCCTTACCGGGTGCTCAATAAGTAAATATGGAATGAGTGGATGAATAAAATAGTTAGAATGAGGACAAACAAAGGCATACAACATATACCAAAAGCTGAAGGGACATTGGGTCACTGTCTTCAAAGGAAGAAGCCAAGATGCACAGCATCCTGGCTGAGTATAACTCCTTTCATCACACCCAGAGACCTTGGTATTGCTGAGGGGTCTAAAGTAAGAGCAATAAATAGAATCAAAATTGTCAACTGTCATTAAATGTTAGATTGAATGAAAGAGTACACCACAAACTAATCGATCCCTATTACACGTAGGATATTGGATGTGTTTAATCTAAGACTTCCTGAAGTCGGTCAGTATGGACTGAAATCTTTTTTCTTTGAAATTTTATAAAATAAACATTAAGAGTGTTTTATGTATAATATAAATATATTATACCAAAAACACCTATATGTCTCAAAGTATATTCTCAGATGTTAAATCAAATAATTCTATTGTTGTGTGCCCCTTATTTTCCTGTTGCTTAACTTTGAGGGCAATCAGAGTGGAGTAAGATTCCAGTTTGGAATTCCAAAATACCTAGTGGTGCCCCCTTTCCAGGGGTTCTGGGTAGCTCACACTCCTCTGTTTCTTAAAAGCTGTCCATATGTCTGCGGTGGCTGGTCCCAGGATTGCTTCTTCTGCTCTATGCGAGAGAGCGTGTCCTGCCTCCTAGAGTCAGAGCCAGTACTCCTTCAGCATTTAAGTGACATAAGCCCTTTCCTCCTTTTCCTAGGGTTTCTTTTTAAAATTAGCTTTTTCTGGGGAAAGGGGGAGTTTTCCAGAGAATGACTAGAAGGGTTTGAGTGGCAGTATCCTGAGTTTTCCTCTGAACAGTCTCCTTGGACCATCACCATACCTTTCTCAGCACCATCACTCCATCCCTAGGCGTCAGAGGCAGTTCATATCTCTTTTCTCAGTCAGAAGACTTAATTGCATTGTCCTAGAGCCTCTTACCACTTCGCCCATGGTATCTTGCGTCAAGGGTTGCCCCAGGGAGAGGGCCTTAAACCCAAGGCTAGGACTGAATCAATCCAGTTCCAGGGAAGTCATTGAGAACCAAAGGGGCATTTGACCCAGTGAAAAGGGAGAAGATACAATCCTTGAATGAACAGATTGGATTTATTACCAATGTCCGTTATTTTGCCAGTTTTTTCCCAAAACAAGGGAAGGAAGAGCAGAACAAGCTTGCTGGGATAAAGACAAGAATGGCTTTTTGTGTCACCTGCCCAGTGGCATAGAAATCCCAAGAGACCCAGAGGAAAGCAGAGTAGACGGGGCCAATACCTTCTCTCAAGGATATGGAGAGTGGGGAATGACTGCATCCTGATGACATGGGGAAGCCGTGACATGTCTGTCCTTAACTCTAAACCCCATGGTCTGTGGGTTAAAGACTCTTACAAGGTATAAACCTTTCATTGGTTGAAGAAATAAAATGACTATCCCAGGGCGCCTGGGCGGCTCAGTTGGTTGAGCATCTGCCTTCGGCTCAGGTCAGGATCCTAGGATCCTGGGACCGAGTCCCACTTTGGACTCCTTGCTCAGCAGGGAGTCTCCTGCTCCCTCTCCCTCTACCTGCCACTCCATCTACTTGTGCTCTCTTCCTCCCTCTGTGTCAAATAAATTTTTAAAAAGTGGATTTTCTTAGAAAAACGGGTGCTTTTTTCTTGAAGCTAAATGGGGTTAGAACACGGCCGATTCATAAGCATTTGTGAGAGTGGAATTCCTGGGCACCCAAACAGACCATCTCACAGTGGTGGTTCACGGTATGTTTGACAAAAACAAACATAAAAATCAGTGAGGAAGCTTTTCTTCCTGCCAGGTCTTCAAAATTATAAGTAGATTTTTTTTTTTACTTTTGATTATTTTGTTTTGTTTGTTTTATAAATCTGTGAATGAAAGATACAGAGCTCTATAAACAGAAATAAGTCTAAAAGATTTTTCTTTTGGAAAAAAGAAAAAGCCCTCTAATGGCACCCTGAAACATTTCCGAGCTCTGAGCAGAGTTTTGAGAATTGCTCCCCTGACCCCACACACATCCCATCAAGACCTGGATGAGGCAGACAGAAAGAGCTTCGCCCACAAACATGATCTGGTCATTCCTCATTCTCTCTCCCATTCCAATGGCCTGCCTCCCTTTATTACACCCGATGTGATGGACAGCGATGATGTCCAATTACAGTATTTCCATTTGGAGAAGTGGTTTTCTTCGATTCTCTAATAGAGATGTTATTTTTTAAAAAAAGAAAAAAGGCAAGCTTGCCAGAATGTTTCTTGACAAAATACAGGACATAAAGGCTGGAAACCATCCTGTGCTCTGTTCATCTCCCTCACCATAATTACATAAATTATTTCCTGGGGCTGGAAACACCAATCCTTATTTCAAAAGGACAAGTTTTCCAAATCCACATGTGGACAGATGAAGAAAATATTGTCAGTGGGAAACTGGCCAGAGGAATCATCAACACGTGTCTGCAGGGCTGTCCAGGGGCCCGTGGTCCATGTGGATATGCACAGCGTATCTCACCGGTACCTGGATACACTTACGCATCCCAAAGAAATGGGTCATTGGGTGTCATTGGGCCCACTGAACTGAGCGTGAAACTCAAGTCCCTGAAGAGGAGGAGGTTCATGTATCCAAACAAACTCCTACGAGCTCTTTAGAGATGGAGCTGAGGGGACTCGCTCAGTCTTAGGCAATATCCTCATCAGCTAAATAGACCTCAGGCGATGTGACCACCTGGCCTTCCCCCAGAGGATGTTGCCCTTGAGAAATCTTGAAATCAACTTAGAGTAGAGCCCCCTGAACCCTATCTTCCACCCCGGACCTCGTGAAGCTACTCTACTACTTCAGAAAAAGAACCAACACGGAGAGAAGAAAGGATGGATTTTGTGTCTACTTGTCTTCTGGTCCCTCTTGATTCAAGCCACAACTTTCAGGCTTCACATGTGGTGCTTGTTTTGACTGGGTAGATTAATGATTTCTTAAGCTGTTAATGCAACTGTTATAATTATTATTATTTTAGTTTCACATGAGAGGCAAGAAAGAGAGGGTATTTACTGCAGGGATTCAGCGGAGATATTTGGGTAAGGCCACCAGAACCATAAACTAGCTTCCCAGTACCATTTGAAACACTGCCAATTCACTTATCGCTAACATTTTCCTTGAGAACAGAGTTTCTCTTCTCTCCTTATGTCAGCTTGCCAAAAAGCATTATATTGCCACAGCCAGCTACAAGATGGGATAAGATAGAAGTATGCATTAATTGTATTCTGAAGCCTGCCATAAATTCACTGCAGTGAATCTGGATGGGGAGATTAAACAGCATTTGAGAACATTTTCCAAAAAATAAATCAAGTATAAAATAATGGCCTGTGTAGGACAGAAATTAGATGGCAGAGGATGACTCTGATTTATGGATGTTCCACGTTGGGTCGCCACTCCTCGAGGGAAGGAGCGGGGCGTTCATTCTGCACAGCTCTCTACGGAAGTCTGGTCAGTACCCTGCATACCTGCTGAATAATACCACCGCCTGTCGGGCCGCGTCACAAACTAGGCCGTTTTAGGGTTCCTGAAGGAACAGAGAAAATACCAGGCCTTAAGGGATGCCTGGGAGGGCGTGATCGAGTCCCACATCAGGCTCCCCATAGGGAACTGCTTCTCCCTCTGCATGGGTCTCTGCCTCTCTCTCTCTCTCTCTCTCTCAAAATACATCAGGACTTAAAGAAATAAGTGGCAAGTACTTGACAAGGAGGAGCCGAGAACGTGAAAGAAAATTACAAATATTGGAGCCAAGCGCTACACACCCTTAGGGCGACCGCACAATTTGTTGGCCAACCCGAGATACATTTGAAAGATAAAGGGAGCCCTGTGGACGTGGTGCCAGCACAGCAGACGTAAACTGGTCCCTCTCCCGGCCAACTAGCACGTGTGCTTCACCTACGCACGCTGTTCTTTGGCAAAGAAACAAAGTACGGCCAAGGCGCTGCACCGATTCATGGCACGGATGCATGGCCAGGTCAGAAGACGTCCGCTGTCAGGGCTCCAGGGCTGCCCTAATCAACTGCCACAGACTGGGCGCCTTGGAAATTTATGTTCTCTCCGCTCTGGGCGCTGGAAGTCTGCAATCAAGGCGCCAGCAGGCTGGGCTTCCTCTGCATCCTCTCTCTTTGAGGTGTCGATGGCTGTCTCCTCTCCACGGGTGTCTCATGGCCTTTTCTCTGTACGTCTCTGTGTCCAGATTTCTTCTTTTAGGAGGCCGCCAGTCATATTTGATAGGCCCCAACCTATTAACCTCAGTTTAACCTAATTACCTCTTTAGAGACCCTATCCACAAACAGATCACATGCTGACATATTGGGGGTTAGGGCTTCCACACATGAATGGGGAGGGGACGGGGAGAGCGGCTGGGGACACACTTCAGTCCATGGCAGGTGCCAATTCCTAAACAAAGATCAAAGTTTTACAAGAGCAGTTCGTGCATCTGAGAATGGCTGGGCTCTTCAAAAGACCAATTGTTCCAAGATGCCGAGATTCCCAAGACTCACCAGGTGGAGATCACAGGAGATGGGTCACATGCCAGCATAGCAATGAAGCCAAGTTTCACGATTAAGAGCAAGACTGACGTTTAAAATATTTCGCTGACGGGCTAGAGACACTGAGGAACCAGTAGGACTATCAGGCATTGCCGGGCCGGAGCAGGGCCCTAAAGGCCTCACGCTGCGCCAGCGGCTGGCCTTTAGCTGAAGGATCGTGGGGGAGGCTTGCTGGGAGGGCTAGGTCTGAGGCAAGCTGGACGAATGAGGGTAGCAGTGGAGGGGTGAATTTGGGGCTCAAGGAGACAGCGGCTTACTAACGGTGGGGACCTGTTCTGTGTTTTAACGAGCACCGTGGCTACAGCTGTGGGTGCCAGCTGCTTGCCAGCCACTGCCGAGAGAAGGGGGCGTGAGTCTGGTGGGCTCTGTTGTCTTGTCTAACAAGGTCTCTTCAGGCTTTAGGTCGCTGATCGCTGTGAAAGCGGCCTGTCCACGAGACTCGGGTACTTAGAGGTGAGAGGGGTTGTCATGGTTATGTCAGCAGTTTCCCTAAGTTTACTGGCACAGAGCCCCCCATCCCCTTCCAAGGAGCAGCACGGTTTCAGCTTCCTTCCACTTTCTTTTCTCTTCTGATCTCCCTGCTGTTGCTCAGAAATTATCTGAGAGGGTCCTGGAAGTGCAGAGCCACTGCTCTTAGCGTGACGCTATGAAGTTGGCTTCTGAAAATGATAAGGGAGGCCTTGAAAATTGATTCGAGAATTAAAAATCCAGAAGTTTTTTTCGTGTACCAAGGAGGACTTTTAATCTCATTCAAAACCCACTCCCATGGGCATTTAAACTCTCTTAGCCGGCAACGAATTAGGCTCTCATGATTTGCATGTATCTAGATTGCATTTTGCTCAGTTCCCTGGGCTTCCTCTTCTTGTAATCTGGGCACTGGATTTTCCAAATTTGTAAAGAAGAAACAAGTGATATGCAGAGTCAGGGGCATAGGATTAAAGGCTAGCTGTGGGGTGCCTGGATGGCTTAGTCAGTTAAGCGACTGTTCCAGGGGATCCAGCCGTGCACTGGGCATCCCCGCCCCCCTGCATTGGGCTCCATGCTCAGCAGGGAGCCTGCTGCCTGCTTGTCCTTTGTCCTTTGCCCTTCCCTCCACCCTACCCCCCTCCCACTCATGCTCGTGCTCTCTCATATAAATAAAATCTTTTTAAAAAAAAAAGTGAAAAAAAGTGAAAAAAAAAAAGGCTAGCTATAATTGACACAGTGATAGTGAAATGTCACTAGTCAGTAGTCCCCCACCCCGGCTCGGAAGCAGCTTATCTAGAAAATATTTTTATCACATGAAGTTATATCTCCCAGAAAATGATGATAGTCTATCTACCATTTCTACCATAATCCAAAATAACAAGAAATGGTCATAAGAAATCAGTGTAAGGAAGTACACCTGAAGTACCAGAGTTCCTGACCACAGTAGCAGAATTTTGTGCTTTTACCAGGTTTGAAATTAAAGCAGAATCACCTCCCTGGTGGCAGGAGGACGACTCTCTAAAGTTCCACCTAGTTCTCGGATATGAGGATTAAAACATATGAAGATCGTAAAAGCCAAGAATTCTGTGTGAGGTTTTATGGATGAGGAATGGGTATCAATGCTTAAAACAACAAAACCAACCCCTCTGATTTTTCTCTCCTGGATTTATTGCAAAGCCATTTTCAGGGAATTTGGAGAAAACCTTAGATCAGGAGACCATTTTATATAGTAAATAACTCCAGTCTGGGCTAGACATGTATGTCACCCAGCTCGACAGAGGGATTGGGAAACTCACCAAGCAAAGAGAAGATTACGCTGTATCAGAGCTAAATCAGAAGGAAATATTGCTGGAAGGATCTTCATATTTTGTCTCTAACATGGCGATGGGAAGAGGGGAAGATAATGACCACCAACAGTGGAGAGGAAAAGGTAACTGAATATGGCAGCTCCGAGAAGATAGATGGGATGTGGAATCCCAGAGCACTCGGATTCACTTTAGAGTTTACAGGTGATGATTCCCTTTGATTCATGGCTACGGTTCTTAAGGGCAAAAGAACTTAGTTAGCTAGAGATGGGATGCAAACAGAAAGAGGGGCTTCTCCAGCTGGGAAAACAAAAGATGTTGGGGATGATGTTGATGAAAGCTTTTTTAAAGTGAGAGGTACAGAGAGAGTGCAAAAGGAAGGCAGCTGGAGCCTGTCCAGGTCGGCTAATGATGCATGGTGCTGCTGACACAGCAGTTCATCCAGCCAGTGCAAGAGAGAGCTGCCTTGGGGACCTGCCCTCATTCTTAGGGTTGGACCCTAAAAGTCCAGGTCAGGGGAGACTTCACCACTTGGTCTGTAAGACTTTTTCTTGTGCTTTAATTTAAATTCTTACCACAGGGACATACTTAACTAAAACTTAGCTTAATTTTTTCCTCTTTTCAGACTTTCTCCCCCTTAGCAAGTATTTGGTTTCTAAGATCAGAAATCAACAGGGGAAGGGACATTAGGCTGGGTTATAAAATGAAATGAAACGCCTCCACTTTTTCATCCCCTTTTATGAAAATGCCTGGTGCTTTGTTCATGAGGCTGAGAAAAACTCAACCTGGATGTAAAATACTTACCCACTTAGTAATCGTTCACCCATCCCAGGGACCCAGGGAACTATGATCTTGGTAATTATGTCCACCAAGTTGTGAGGTTGGGCCCGCGCAATCTGAAATGTAAAATAGTGTGCAGGACAACATACTGTATTTTAATTCGTCTTTTTATCATGCTGTTTCTCTAGTTGAGACAAGGTGACGTGTACCACATGGTTGGCATCTGTGATGGCCTTAGAATTATAAATTCAAGCTACACATCCCATATCACCTTCTCCCCATTATCACTGAGTGAGCTCTAACCACTCTGTCCATAATTCCACTATGGGGGACCCACTGTCTCTGAAAGTAACTCATTCTATCATCAAACTTTAGTATAAGGTGGACTCTAAATTTGACAAACGCTCTTTCCAAGGGACAACAATAAGGCTGATCCGTTGATACGCAAAGGCTGAACTCTTAAACCCACGCTGCAGAAAGTGCCTCTTCCGTACGAGCCACGTCTATGGCTAAAGTCTTCCCGTGCCGTCAAGTTCTATCGAAAAACAACCCAGATGCACTAGTGTTTGGAGTTTGGTCTCATTTTGGTGATAAAGCCTTATCACTTGCACAATGGATTGAGTATAGACGTTGGAAACATTCCCATTGTCTAAATTCCCTCATGTGAAGGTTTTTACACGTTGGAACCGTCACTATGAGAGTAGAGAAAAGAGAACATCCCTCTCTAAATATCTTCTGACATTTTACCAACTCTAGTGCCGCTGGGTCACACCTGAGACAAAGGAATGCACTAGTTGCTCTCTCCTCCGCGTGGTCGGGTACTTCCCCAACAGTGGCAAGATGGTCCTAGAGAGATTAGTTCACGCAGCAGGTCAGCAAACTACAGCCCATGGGCCCAATCTGTTCCTTTGCCTGTTTCTGTAAAGCCCTGTGAGCTAAGAATGGTGTTCACATTTGTTAATGGTCGAAAAAGACATCAAAACAAAGCATTTTTTGTGACACATAAAAATTACATGAAATTCAAATTTCAGTGGCCGCAGATAAGGTTTTCTTAGAAAATAGCCGTGCTCGTCATTTATTTGTTGCCTATGACTGATTTCATGTTACAAGAGCAGAGTTGAGTAGTTGTGACAGAGACCATATGGCCTGTGAAGTCCCAAACGTTTTCTATGTAGCCTTTAACGGAAGAATTTGCTGACCCCTGGTGTATGTCTTCCCCAAGCCTTCCTGATCATAATGCCTTAAATTCAACAATCTTTGTTTGTTTACCTGGATCTGTATCCTCAGAGCCGGTTGTTTACAAAGCTTTCGGTGCAGTGCCTGGCGCATACTAGATGCTCAATAAATGCTAAATATATACACTACCTGTACCTATGGCTTTTAAATATATATGTAACCAGTTAAATGTGAAATTCACATATTGAATATGTGTTGGTTAATATTCAACATAAGAAATAATTTCATTATAAAACAGGTGAAATGGAATAACAAGTTTCACGATGAAACGCCAATATTACTTCTTGTGACAAGCAGCACAGCACACTTTTTCTTGATGAGTAAGCACAATTTTCACTAAAATATCTGCTGTCCCCGCTGTTTGAGATCTAGTGGCCCTAGACTCCCTGGCTTCTAATTACAAAGCAGAATCTTCTAATGCCAATAATAAGAACAGCCTCTATACCTTTTAAGTGCAATCTTCTTGATTATAAGCAGCCACTGACTAAAGACATCAATTAGAGAGGGAGATTTCTTAACCCCCGGGGCTAGAGGTTAGTTAAAAACAACTCCGCAAGTGGTTTAACTCCTTGCCGATCACTGGCCCCCAGCACAAAGCCTTCCCAGCAAGCCGTCGTCCCCAGCAGTGCTGCAGCAAAGAATTACCCTGTGTTTCTCGTTGGGTGGCTCCTCTCTCCTAAATGCCATCATCCTGTCTAAAGCTAATATTGAGGTGATAGGGGCAGGGGAGACAGAGTTCACTTTGTCTCTTCCTATCTCCTTATTCCATTTCAAAATACCTGGTCCTGGATTTAGAGCCTTTGGAAGCCTCGAAACCCTTTGGAAGATTGGAGACCTACACCGAAGCTATGCCTGCCCAGCAGCCTCCAGAGGCCGGCTCTCATACACCCTGGCTCAGGAAGGGCCAAGCATCCCTGCACAGAAGCCAGGCAGGCTGGGAAGTAGAAGGGCAAGGAGACGCCTAGAGAAATTCCAGAAGGAGGACCAAGGAATGTCTACCCGTCCCAAACAGAAGCATGCACCCTAGGGTTCTGGTGTATTTTCAGGCGTTCAGAATGAGAAGAGGTGTGAAATCGAGTGTAGACTAGAGCAGCGCCAGTGCATGTGCTCGTTGGGTCAGTCTCTGACTCGCTGCTTGGGCCACCTTGTCTACGGAGCCCCCTTTAGTTTACTGGGTTAGCCTCGGCCACTGCCTCTTTATTATTCTCATGGTTTTTCACACTTGGCTTTCTTTCAACCCCTATGCATTATATATCCTAATGACTTGCTCTGAGTGGCACACTTCAGCCTCTAGAGGGAGTTCAAGTCCCCAAACCCCGAAGAAGAAGAGTTCTATTGCAATTTGTGGGTCAAGAACACAAATTGGACCAACTGTGTCTGGGTGGAGCATTTGGTGGGAGGAGCAACAAGGTTCAAAGCTCTTGCTCCTGCCTGGAGCACCCAATGGCTCTCCTCTCCTTTCAGAATCTAGCACATCCTCTTAGGTTTCTTAGAAAAGCCCTTTTCAAAAATTGCTTCACTTTTTCTGTCTTTCCGTCTGGGTCGCTGCTTTGAAAGTCTAGGCAAAAGGATCCTCACGGTTAAAATGCAGCCCAAACTTGTTCGTAAGGAAAGAGAATTGGAAAGGCATTTCGTAAAAAGCTCCAGTTAAGAATAAGTGACAAGAGAAATCTTAGTGCAGCCACTATGGAAAACGGTATGGAGGTTCCTAAAAAATTAAAAATAGAGCTACCATATGATCCAGCAATTCCACTTTCAGGTACTTACCTGAAGAAAATGAAAGCACTAACTCAAAAAGTTACATGTACCTGCGTGTTCGTTGCAGCATTATTTACGATGGCCAAGATTTGGAAATAACCTAAGTGTCCATCGATGGATGGATACAGAAAATGTCACACACACACACACACACACACACACACACATACACACACACGCTATAGAATGTTATTCAACCGTGAGAAGCAATGAGATTTTGCCATTTGTGGCAATATGGATGGTCCTTAAGGGAATTATGCTAAGTGAAATAAATCAGGCAGGGAAAGACAAACACCAAATGATCTCACTTATATGGGGAATCTAAAAAAATAAAAAATAAAAAATAAATAAAATAAAATAAATAAAATAAAATAAAATAAATAAAATAAAAGCCCATAGTTACAGAGAACAGAATTGTGGTTGCCAGAAGCAATCAACATTTTATTTCTATACCTTTGGTTTAATTTATGTCATAAATTAATTACCTCTAATATGGCAAACTGTATGTCAAGAGATTTACAACAAGGAATTGAGTGCCTCCACATTTCTGATCATTAATCATTAAATAGAAAACATTCTCCAAATTTCCTGTAAAACTGATGAGATGGATTTATCCAGCAAGAATACTAAAATTATAAGATTGTAGCATTAAATTATTTGTTACAGAATTTTTGAAAAAACTCTATACTGTGAAAACATCCTAGGTTATATAGCAGTTTTAGAAGTTCGAATTACTAATTATTCAGGACAGAAAAATAACTAAAACACAAAAGTTTGTTTAACAGAGGTCCCCGGGTGGGTTACTCAGTGAAGCATCTGCCTTCAGCTCGTGATCTCAGGGGCCTGGGATTGAGCCCCCGACATGAGGCTGTCCGCTCAGTGAGGAGTCCGCTTCTCCCTTTCCCTCCGTGTGTGCTCTCGATCTCTCTCTCTCAAATAAATAAATTTTAAAACATCTTTCAAAAACCTCTGTTTAACAAAAGTATCATAATCTATTTTGGGGTGACCACTTACTTCCTACAGACCTAAAATATTTATTTCTCTTTTGAAGGTTACAGTTGCAAATCTACACTCTTGATTTAATTTATCACCGTCTCAGTAAGTTGGAGGAGCTGCGCAAACTGACCCACTGAAAGCAGTATGCCTAAAGGAAGCAAGAACAAGGTCGGAGTTGGGCAAAATGGGTGAAGGGAGTCCAAATCTACCCAGGTCCAGTTATAAAATAAATAAGTCATAGGGATGTAATGTAGAGCATATTAAAAAAAAAAAAAGGTAAATAATGACATAGGAGTGTTGAGAGACTTCTGCTCCAACCTTACCACCAGAGAAAATCCTTTGTCAAGTCAATTTTCAAAGCCTTCTCTCTGTTTCTTAAAAGAGACTTTTTTCTTCTTGGGAGCAAGGCTAAGTAGATCTACTTGGTGAGATCTGGTGGGAGGAGATGCAGGAATGGAGGGAAGGACAAAAAAAGAAAGACTGTGGGCTGGAAGGGAGCCTTGGGAGCAGCCTCTTGAAGAAGGGGAAAAAATGGAGGAAGAAAAAGCAAGTTCAAGTAAGCATTTCTGTGGACCCCCTTTAATGTTCATTGTAGCATAAAGAGCTCCTTTTTAGGGGCAGCCCGGGTGGCTCAGCAGTTTAATGTTGCCTTCGGCCCAGGGCGTGATCCTGGAGTCCCGGGATCGAGTCCCATATCAGGCTCCCTGCATGGAGCCTGCTTCTCCCTCTGCCTGGGTCTCTGCCTCTCTCTCTCTGCCTCTGTGTCTCTCATGAATAAATAAATAAAATCCTTAAAAATTTTTTAAAAAAGAACTCCTTTTTATTTACTCTTGGTTTTGAATTTGTTTCTGAAACACAACAGTATTCCAAGACTACATGGGTCTTGGGGTTCTTCTGAGCTACAGAGGCCAATGTTCATATGACCAGGCCCCTTTGCATAGTTCCTTTGAACCCCACGGTGGGTAGTTGGCTGAGGGTTTGCAGGTTTGGGAGGTTTGTCCCACTCGTTGTGATGAATACCTGACACATTTCAGCAGATGGGGGCAAATATAGGATGTGGGTCCATTCAGGGACATTACACTATAGCAACAGCCCAAACTATCAGTGCCAATTCCCAGGTAGGAAGAAAGACACCTGTGCTGGGAGAAGCTCTGGGGGAGACAATCTGCTGTAAGGAGGGATCATCATTCATTGTGGAGCCAGAGCAACTTGTCTTTTCATGAGCAAAGTTCCAGAGAAATTATGGGACAGTTTTTAACAGAAAGAGTCTGTTATTAATAGGCATTCTCCACCTATGTGCAGAACTGCTTGGGCTTTTGGGTGACGTCCCACAAATATCATGAGGAATCTGGTTTTGACATTAACAAGAGCTCAGTTCTGGATTCAGGGGCAAGGTCATCTGCAGGATCTTCGTTGAGTAGATGGGATGGTATTTTTTTTTATAAATTTATTTTTTATTGAAGTTCAATTTGCCAACATATAGAATAACACCCAGTGCTCATCCCGTCAAGTGCCCCCCTCAGTGCCGGTCGCCCAGTCACCCCCACCCCCCGCCCACCTCCCTTTCTACCACCCCTAGTTCGTTTCCCAGAGTTAGGAGTCTCTCATGTTCTGTCTGATGGGATGGTATTTGATTTTTCAATTTTCCTTTTCTGTTTCACTCACCACGGATGTGAGGGTCTGCAGGATGAGCAGACAAATCTGGGAGGAGCAGAGAGGATCTGCTTTAACAGATAAAGGTATTTCCAGGAACAGAGATCTGAGCTGCCATTGATGTAGAAGAACTTACAAAAGCAGCATAGCTTGGCTAATAAGGACCGGGACCAGGACGGCTGGGATTTGAATCTTAGCACCATCATTTACTAGCTCCTTAACCTTGCCCTGGCCCAGTGTCCTCATCTGTAGGAAGATAAGTTGGATGTACTTAATGGGGTTATTTTGAGAATTAAATGAGTTAACACATGTAAAGCAATTAGAACTGTGCCTAGAACATGGCAAATGCTCACTAACTGTTATTTCTCATGCATAAGGAAATCAAAGGCTGAGGAAAGATAAAGTTTGAAGGATAAATCTGGTTAAGTGTATTGTTTTGCTGGAAAATGTATTTTAATTTTATACGTAAATTATTTCATGGGAAAATACATGTACTTTGTTTTTTTTTAATTTTTATTTATTTATCATAGTCACAGAGAGAGAGAGAGAGGCAGAGACACAGGCAGAGGGAGAAGCAGGCTCCATGCTCCGGGAGCCCGATGTGGGATTCGATTCCGGGTCTCCAGGATCGCGCCCTGGGCCAAAGGCAGGAGCCAAACCGCTGCGCCACCCAGGGATCCCTATACTTTGTATAATATATTTTTAAAGCCCATCTAAATTTGTTTTGCAAGGGAAAGTATACTTTGGTCATATAAATAAATAAGCTGCATTCTGGAATCCACCAAGAAATCATAATTCCTAACAATATTCTAATCTCACTGATTATATCAGAATACACATGAGCGGGGATGAGGAAAAAGTATCCTTAAGGTGTCCCATGCGGGAATTTTCTGATACTGTGGTGATCTGACTCTACAGAAAAGGTCACTCACATCTCTGATTGATCATGGAGCCTCAATATTCTTGAGTTAACCCAAGCAAAGACAAATGTCGCTTGCGAGGGCCCTGCCTCACTTGTAGGGCAGCAGTTCCCCCCCAGTCCAGGCCATGTACCAGTGCTGGGCTGATGGCCTCAAAATCACCAGGGGAACTTGCTACCCTACAGATCCTAGGTGCCTCCCCAGTACTCTACCCAGAACAGGACCTCTGTGGGTGATTCTCATGCACAGCCAGATTAGTGAGCCATTGTATTGGAGAGAGGGAGTTTAAGCATGATTTCCTCCCTCCAGGAAAGGAGCACCAGAATGCATCAAGGCTCACAATTAGACCAAGGCCAAGATGGGGGGATTTGTGATAGGAGCAAAGAACTTCCATTAGGATTGCCCCTTGGAGGATCACTTTCTCATCCTTCTGGAGACGTTTCCTAACTAAGTGCTTCAAGGGACTCTTCCTTCCTCTTTCCTCCTTTTGGCATAGCAGCGCATTCATAGGGCTTTGGAGCAGGACAACGGATGGCTCAGGAGAGAAAAGGCTAGAGCTGGTTCCCTAGGCTTGCTGTTGGATAACAGGATTAAAAAAGACTCTCCCGTCTCATATTGGATCTAGTTCTTTTATCATAGTAGAGGCCTACAGAATAATACGGGCCCAAAGCACTAACAAGTGGGCATTTTCCCAGAGCATCCCACTGGCTTTCTCTCCCTTGGAGACCTAGAGGACAGTAGCTGGGGGAGATGTGGGTCAGGATCAACAATATGGGATTCTAGGTAAGATTTTCTTTCCTCTGAAATCAATTTTCCCCAGGATCCTACCCCACGCTCTTCCACAAGCCAGCTCATTTTCCTTTCCCATCATTGGTCTATCTCAGTCAAGTACATGCTTTATGCCCAGTGCTCTAGGTTGCGAAATAAATTACATCCCGGCTGTTGGATGTACAGTATGCTAAAAAAGTGTAGCACCTTAGACATTGAGAAAATTATCGCTGCCCTGCAAAGTACTTGGAGGTAATTATCTCATGGCAGGAGCCAAGAGAGACAACGTACAAATTCATGTTGCTGAAATCCAGGGAATAATCCTAGTTTCCAATCTATCTGATGCTTGACTGATCAGCCTTTGCTCCGATTCTATGAGGTCACCGGCAACCTTCCAACATATCCCCAAGCCAGATTTGCTTTCTGTGGCTTGCACCAGTAGGCCACTCTAGTTAACAAAGTGCAAGGCCATAGGGAGCTGGATAGAAGGAGGTCTGAGAAGAGGGGAGCAGCCAAGAGACATTGTGAAATACTAAAATTCTGTGACAAGTTTTATAGAAGGAAAGACAGTGAAAGATAACTCCTGGCTTCCTAGCCTGGCCTGGAAGATGAAAACAGGGGAGTTCATTCATTCAGCAAAGTTTATTGTGCACTTATTATGTGCCAGGCACAGCCCAGGTGCCAGTGAGGCGGGGATGAAAAGTGGCTTGCCACGTAGCTTAGAGGAAAGAGGATGAGCTTCACTTTGGACAGGAAGGGTTTGAAGTACCAGAGTACCAAAGTCGGTTGGAAATAGGAAACTAGAGCACACCTAAGGAACAGAAATCAAAAAGGAGATTCACGTGTTATTAATGAATTGAGATAGTACTTTAAAGTCTCAGGAGTGGGATTACCAAGCCAAAGTTATCAAAATATTATATGATTCTTTTTTGTAAAAAAAAGATTTTATTTATTTACTCATGAGAGCAGCAGAGAGAGAGGCAGAGACACAGGCAGAGGGAGAAGCAGGATCCCTGCAGGGAACCCTATGGGGGACTCGATCCCAGGATCCCGGGGTCACACCTTGAGCCCAAGGCAGACGCTCCACCACTGAGCCATCCAGGTAGCCCTGATTCCTATGATACATCGTGTCATTTCCTAAAATGCACCAATATATAGTGTCACCAGAAAATTATTTCACTACAGTCTAGTTAGCATCGTTTGATATGATCAAGAAAATTAATTTTTTTCTTATACAATGGGTATAAAATTGTTTTAACTATTATTTTATTACTATGCCTTTGTTAATGAGGTTTAACATTCCCTCATGTGTTTAATAATTATATTCTATTTAGGCGAATTATCTATTTATGTTTCTTGCCAGTGATCTCTCAAATCTTATTATATTATGAAAGAGCCTCCCAATTTGTGATATTTCTTTTGATTGCATGTTTCCTATTTTTATTATACAGTTTTAAATTTCCCGTGTAGTCACATCTGTTAAATTATCTTATTGCTTTAATCTGACATAATTATATCGTGCTTCTACAAACATAAATATATTTTCTACTATTTCCTTTGAGGTAACATTTTTGTAATTAAGTAATTAGTCTGGAGTTTATTTTGTGTTATGAGACGTGAATCTAAAAGGATTTGCCTCAACTGGTATCCAGTTATTCCAATGGCATTTATTAAGTAATCTTGAATCTCCACATATTCTAAAGGAAAAGTAGTAACAAAATGGTAGGGTTCCACACTTGGCCTGTAACTCTAAGGGACAAGCCCCTTTGCTGTCCATTTATGCAGCTCTCAAGGAATGCATTGAATTAAGGTCTCTTCCAAAATTAACATTCGATGATTCTCTGAAAAAATTATGACCCTTACTCAGGATAAGATAGGTGCTTCATGAGCACTCATCTGGAACGTGCTCTCCGCCACAGTCGGCTGTTGTTGTCTGGATATCTCAGATGACTTACAAACAAACATCCCTGGCCCCACAGCCATCTCCTGAAAGCCCAGGATCCAGCATATTTACCTCATTTAGGAAGGCTGCGCGGGAGATGCCTGGCTGACGGTACCTAATGGGCTATAAATATCTTTTGACTACTTGACCTTGGTCATGTTGGTATGACCCCCATCAGGTCTCCTCAATGGTGGGATCATGTGGTTGCCCACGAATCACTTATAAATGAGAAGGGTATTTCCCTTAATTGGGGAGAGGAAGTTTGGTAATGCAGCGCAGTGGTAAGTCACGCATTTGATGAACACGTGGCTCGATTGGATGCCATAGTAAATCACCCATGGCCGGCCCCGTCACTTTCCCCTTTTGAGCCAAAAGACCCTACAGAGTCACCACTTGAATTACTTGCCTAAGCATGTTTAGCCCCCCTTTCTACCTCCGACTCACCCTCACCCAGCAGCATTGTCTACCATGTTTGCGCGCTCCTCTGCTGCATCTTGTTCCTACTTTCCAGTCAAAGGCATTTTTCCTATCACCCTATACACCTAAAGTTTTTGCTTTCCTTCAAGTGTTTGCTCAGAACCCAGACTCTGAGAACATTTTCCTACACGATGTTAACAATCACTACTACTACTACTACTACTATCACCATCACCATCGCCATGAACTGAGCCCCTGCTACGTGATTGACACTAGACTGCATACTCTATGAACCTCTTTTCATCTTGCAGTCAGGCCATGTATGTTGTGTTGGAATACGTTAGTCTCTCAATGCTTCAGTTACCATCTGGAAATTGGGAATATTAATCGTACATATTTCACAGGAGTTTTGTGAAGTTAAAATGTGAAGTACTTAGCACCATGGCTGGCACATAGTAAGCTTCCAATAAATGTCAAGCAAAAATGATATTGATGACGACAGTGGTGTCTCCATTATACAGATGTGGAAACTGAGCTTCTGAGAAGTTAAATTATTTTCTCAATTGTTCAAATTATCTACTGCTGCGTAATTACCCATTCAAATTTTAGTTACTTTAAATGACAACAATTTAATTCTCCTTCACAATTTTGTGTGTGAGGGGTTAGGGCCAGGCTTTGCTAGGTGGTTTCTCTGTTCCTTCTGCTTTGACTGGTCAGAGCTGGTGGCTGGGCTGGGCCACAGGGTCCAATATGACTTGATCACATATGTCACCTTTGTAGAGATGTCTGGAGGCTGGAATACCAGTGAGCCTCTTATCTATCGCCGCAGAGCCTCTGGGCCTTTCCTCATGGTCTTACCATCACACTAGGCAAAGATTTTTATAGGACAACTCAGAGTCTAAGAGAGCAACCTGGAAACTACCAGTCCTCTTAAAGCCTAGGCCTGAACTGAGATAGAGTCACTTCTGTCCGTGGTCAGTGGTCAGAGAAGTCAAAGTCCAGCCCACATTCCAGAGGAGGGAATATAGACTCTACCTCTTGTTGAGAGGAACATCAAAACTTGTAGCCAGCTTTAATCTGATACAGTAAAATTTCATGCTAGTAAGTGAAATTAAAATCAGATTTACTTTAAAAGTATTAAGCATAATATCTAGCACATATTGAGAGATTCGAAACTGATAACTGTTAATAAATGGAAATCTTTATCTATCTGGCTCCTAGCGCTGTGCTCTCAGCCTGATGCTTTTCTCATTTCATCAAGAGAACACCTTTGATTAATGTACAACCTGGATTTCAGTAGGTTTTTACCAAGGATTGTCCATAGACATGTTTTATTTTCTTACCCAGGCCCCGATTTTCCTGAGATCTAACTTCATTTGTATTTGAATTCCTCACCATGCCTAAAATAAAGCAGTACATTCAATAATCCAAAATCATTCCACAAATGCTTTTTAGTCACAAAACACTAAAAATAAGCAAGTTTAATAATGGTGTTATTTTTTAAGTACATTGTTCATTCATTCACTCCTCCAATAACTATTTAAGGGCACAAGGCACAAAAGGGCACAAAAATGTTCCTCTCTACATCTATTCTATGTAGATGGTCTAAGTTTATGGATGCAGAGAATGCTAGAGCTGGGAAGGAGTATGGTGACCATTGTGTTCGGCCCACCCATTTTGCATAGAAGGAAATTAAAGTCCAAAGAGCTTAAGTGACTATGTTAGTTGGAATTTTGCTAAGTCAGAGCAGAGAACTGGGTCTCATTGACTCTCAGGTCACTGTTTTTTCCACTGTGTCATCTGACTCTTCCCAACGCACACTAGTTATTCTCATTCTGTTCTAACCTTAACTGTCTGGGTTAGGGATTATGATATTAAATTTGAATTGGAACTATTAAAGTGACCACATGATTTTGTCTTTTAAAAAAATGCATATTTCTTAGTGCTCTCTACTGAAAAGACAGACACAATGACAATCCAGTAGCAATGAGGATTCTGAGCACCCAGATTAAATGGCCTGTAATACCATTTCCAACAGAGGAACAAGAGACCTTTGAAAAAATAAACAACTCTTGGTTTGGATCATTGTTTTGTGCCAGAAAGCAAGAGAGCTATCAAAGACTAACTGGGTCATGTCAAAAGGGAAGGGATTCCTAGTGACAAAAGAATTAAAAAAAAAATAAAAAAAGACTGTAGTGGATATTAACACATCACATATTTAAAATTTCACAAGTTTATAATGCTATATCCCCCCTGCCCTCCCAAAAAAAACCTTTCAAGAAACAAAAACTTTAATTGGTTATTATTTAGATTGCTAAAACATCAACTATTTGCTGTGAAGTTTTATAAAGGAAAAGAACCCTTTTTTTCTCGTTTTGCTTTTCCCATATAAGCTATATTTTAGTTACCAAATAGATATCAAGGTAATGTTCTTCTTTATAGAGGCATCCCAGCCAATAAATACAAAATTATGGAATTAGAGTATCGCCATTTTGCCACTCCTAATGAAATAAATGGCTCCAGATGGCCATCCCCATTGGATGTTAAAACCCTTAAGTGAAACTTGATAAGGAGGATATGACTGATGACATCACTAAAAATTACATACATCATGTGATGCAGTAGGAAATGTGCCTAAAGATAAAATGGACTTTGTTTTGTATCATTGGTGTGATCGTATGATATAATGAGGAATATATATTTTGTCTTCATTCTTTGCTCCTGTTAGAGATCCTAAAACCCTTGTAATATTGTAAGTGCAGTAAGAGTATCTTTTGGTGTAATATTTGGGTTTTGTCCCCTGCTCCTAAAAAAGCTCTGGAGTGATAAAGGTGGAAGGGACATCTTTGTGATTCGTATCAGGTCCCTTTCATTCCTGAGTTTATGTTAATGAGATGACTTTTGGGAAACCTCTAGGGAGGGGAGTGATTGCCAGGGAACCAACCTTATGATTAGAGGGTTGGAAACTTCAGCCCCACCCCTGCCTCCAAGAAAGGAACAAAGACTAGATGTTGACTTAATCACTAATGGCCAATAATTGAATCAATCATGCCTGGGAAGTTCTCTGTAGGCAAGGACCACTGAAGACTTTTGAGCAGAAGTGAAAAGGAGGAACTGATGAAAATGACGTTTTAGGAATATTAATAAAGCTCCTAAATCTGCCAATTGACAGGAAATACAGGAGATAGAGAAACCAAGTTAAACACCACCACTAGGAAATAATCAGCCAAATCCAGTTTGGGGTTAGGGAGTTGGGTCAACAGGAAAAATGACCAGGTTTTTCTGACAAAGCAACAATTTAAAAAAATGGCAGGAAAGAATCTGCTCAAGAGAAATAATTGCATGCAATGTGTGGACTTTGAATCACAATTCAAACATAGCAGCTAGGGAAAACAATCTTTGAAGCAATTGCAGAAATTTGAATATGGAACAACTATAATGTGATATTGAAGAATTATTAATTTTGTGATGGCATGGTGGTGGAAAGGGAAACTGTGTTTCTCCTCTACTACTCTCACAGCATATCTGAAGATTAATCTGGATAATTGTTGCATATGTGTTAGTTACTTACCTAAATATCCATTTCTCCCTTCTTTATTACTAAACAAATTCCAATTTTGTTCAGAGCTGCTCTGTGCCCATCTATAGGAGTGGATCCTGATAGTCTAAACCAGTCAACATAATCCTGACCCCTGTCTTCGCTTCCCTCCAGATCTGGCAAATGAGAAATATGGGGAAATCAGTGGGAATTCCTGAGAATGTTTTCATAGATGTTTATAGGTGCAGCTGGCATATCCCTCTATGATTCCTGCCGTGAACATGGATGTGATGGCTGTAGCTAAAGTAGCAGCTATATAACATTTTGCTATCCAATAGGAATGGTCAAGAGAAAAATGCCAATTCTAACATTGTTCTGTTAAATCAAAGCCATCACTTGCCTACCCTTGAAAAAACTTCTATTCAAGTCACTATGATCAATTGGAAGCAAAATCTATTCTTAAAAATTAGTTTGGTTTAGAGGAAGAGTTAAAATGGAGTAAATGAAATCACCATTTAGTGAGCAATTGAAGTCACGATTATGGTGCTAGAAACATGCTGTTGGATGTGAAGGAAAAGCCAAAGAAAAATATTCAGAGAATTGGGTTAAATCATAGGACACCTTGTGAGTGCCCACCAAGAATTGGAAAGTTGCTTGTGCTAACACGGTGTCAGGTTCCTGGTACAACCGTATATGGCATCATCCAGAAGCTGCTATTGGAAAGGCCTCTTAAAAGGGCAACTAAGGCTTCTGCTTGGAGATGACCCTGCAATGATGGGGTGCCATCCTTGGATATGGTACATATCTTAAACCAATTACCATCGTATGGTGCTGGGTCCCCAGTAGGAAGAATGCATAGATCTGAGAGCCAAGATAAGGAAGTAAGCCCAGCTGAACGCCACTCCTAGCGACCTATCTGGAGTATTCATGTTTCCCATTTCCAAAGCTTTGGCTTATTTGGTTCTTGAAGTCCTGGGTCCTAGAAGACAGACAGGGGGTGCAGTAAGAGTGCCACTAAACCCAAAGTTAAGGCTGCCACCGATCTCTCTGGGCTACTTGTGGCAGTAGAATTGCAGGTGCAGAAAGGAATGAGTGCAAGGGCGGGAGTAATTAGCCCTGATTCTGAGGAGGTAGGACTGCGGCTACCAAACAGAAGCGGGAAGAAATACGTGGAGTACTCGTGGTCCGCTACATTGTGCAGTCCTCCCATGCCAGACTTTCACAGTAAATGATCAAGCAGAGCAACTGAGATCCGTGAGGGAATGGTAGACAGAGGCTCAAAGTCATCCCAGGCTTCGAGCATTTAGATTGGCAGAGGTTCTCATCAAGGAAATGTAGAAGGACAGAGTGACTGACAATCAACTATAGCTTTAGGACCAACTGTTGCAGCCACTAACCACTATTCCTCATCTTGTAAGATTTACTGTAAAATGCAACAACCAGATTCTGGAGGCAATTTTGTCTGGCTGGAGGGAACTTCTTCACTTCTTGTGAAAGACAAGCAAACATGAACAGGATCAGGAGTAGAATGAGTTGAATGTTGATCCCCTTCGCCGGTCCGATGACCCCAATCCCCAGCTGGTGTGCATGGTGGTTTCTAGCCACTCACAGCTGCCCCCTGCTCCGGAGAATTGCCTTGGGCCATTGGGAGCAGCCTCGCCAAGAGGTTTTATTTTATTTATTTATTTTTTATAAATTTATTTTTTTATTGGAGTTCAATTTGCCAACATATAGAATAACACCCAGTGCTCATCCCATCAAGTGCCCCCCTCAGCGCCCGTCACCCAGTCACCCCCACCCCCCACCCACCTCCCCTTCCACCACCCCTAGTTCATTTCCCAGAGTTAGGAGTCTCATGTACCAAGAGGTTTTATATCCAGTTCCTTGACTGGCTTCCTGTCCTTGCCTTAGCCTGCTTACCTCACTCTCCATCTCCTGAGAACACTTTCTCCAAAACTCATCTCACAACTCATGTCCTGCCTCTAGGACAATTGATTTCAGATACTGCCCTTTTTCATTTGAATTATGTCTCCTAAAAAAGACACGTTCAAGTCCTAACTCTCAGTACCCAGGAATGTGACCTTCCTTGGATAGAGGGTCTTTGCAAATGTAAACAGTGAAGAAGAGCCCATATTGGATTAGAATGAGCCCTAATCCACCGATGTGTGTCCTTGTAAGAGGAGGGACACAGAGATAAAGACACAGAGAGGCTACTATGTTATGACAAGAACAGAAATTGGATCTATGTTGCTATAAGGGATTGCCAAGGATTGTCAGCAACCTCCAGAAGCTGGAAGAGTAAAGAAAAATTCTCACCTTGAGCCTTTAGCAAGCATGGCCCAATTTTAAGCCTCCCGGTTTGTGGTATTTTGTTGTAGCAGCCACAGGAATCAAACACACTGCCGTTGAAGACCCAACTTAAATTTTAACTCTTCTGTGAAGATTTAGCATGTCACTCCTGGCCTATTAACACCTCTGTGACCCCCAATCATCTGTTTTTCCTTCATCCTCCCCTCCACTCACTGTCACTTGCCATGTGCAGTCTAGGAATGTTTTATCACTTACTGTGGTGCTAGACTGTTAGCTCCTGGAGAGCAGAGACCAGAGGTGATATTTACCTAATTTCCCAGTTTAAGGAGTCACTTTGGTTACTATTATATTTTCTATAGAAAACTCAGAAGCATGTTTTATTGTGGACTCTTATTTTAGCAAACATCCTCTGTGCATAAAAGATAGGAAAAAACAAAGTTGAGAATCACTAAAAAAAAAAAAAAAAAAAAGCTTTTTTTGTATTATGAAAAGTTTCATTTTCTTTATGAGTTGGACCACTTTGACTCAAGGAGGAAAACCTAAAGCAATGGCATAGGGGGATAGACTGGAAAAAATTTCAGGCTGGTAAAAATGTTGATAGATGCATAGAATATTTGAAAAAGTTGGATTTGTTAACCTCCTTAAATAAAAAGACTCTAAGGGGCTCCTGGGTGGCTCAGTTGGTTAAGAATCTGACTCTTGGTTTTGCTCAGGTCCTGACTTCTTGGGTGGCGAGGTTGAGCCCACGTCGAACCCTACTTCAGGCTCCCACTCAACAGGGAATCTGCTTGGAGAGTCTCTCCCTCTGCTCCTCCCCCCACCTTCTCTCTCTCTCTCTCTCTTTCTTAGATGATAGATAGATAGATGATAGATAGATAGATGATAGACTCTAAGACTGATCCTCTGAATTTAACTCATTTGCAAGACTTATGTTCTTAAATTCTTCTGGAAGGTAAAGCATATAGAAAACAAATACAGGTGTGTAGGAAAGGTTATTTATGGATTTAATGGAAAAACAGAAACATGCTGACTCAATTTCATTCTCTTTGATTTCGGCATCCAAGAACATTTATCAATTATGGAGACATTCATATTCTGACCTGCCCATTGCTTGTTAATATTCTTAATTTACATCTGGAAGATTTCCTTTGAGAAGTGTCCTACAGAATGATCGTGATCTAGCAGGACCATATTTCTGTGACTTTTCTCTTCTGATTGGATTGTTCTGGGAGGGTAGGTGACAAGGAGAGAGTACTGCTAGCCCATAGAACAAGAGATTAATAATTTCGATAAAAAGATCTCATCCTTGGGACCTGTGCTGGAAATTGTTGCCTTAGCATACATTCTTTAAAAACAGTTTGTAGGACTGAACTTCAGGAGGGAATTCACTAGTCAGATTTGTGAATAACTAGAAATCTATAAATGTAACATTTTAGCCTAGTCATCATCAACAACAACAACAACAACAACAACAACAAATGCTAAGAAGTTTGTTTTGTTCTAGGTCCCCAGAAGAATGGTAGAAATGATTCAACCATAAACCACTTGGGTAACATTAAATAGAGTAAGATGAGTCATTGTCAGTTTACCACTGATGTGAAATAATACAGGTGAGGAACAGAATAAAGACAAGATCACTTAGGGACATATCCAATTATATATACATAAAAGAATTAAAAATAAGAAATCTCTTAGTGATTATTCTAGAAGATTTCTTTTTTTCCCTTAAGGCTTTTTTTGTTTTCCTCTTTTTTCCTGAAATACGTCAAAATGTTAGCAGAATGAGGACACTATTCTTCTGCCCCAAATGTCTTATATTCAAAATATTCAAATGTAAAATCGGATCAAAAAAGAGCTCCAATTCTGGAAGAAAAAGAACACGAGAATGTTTAGAGTATCCAGTGTCATTCTACAAAAACCTTTTCTTTCCTCATGAGAGCCTTTGATACTCTGCCCTGGAAAACCAATACACAGTATTGTACAATTTGATAATGTGTGCGTACCGCTCTGTGAGAAGTTGGCAGAAAAAGTAAAGGGAAGAAATAATACTCGTAGTTTTAAAGGAAAATAATAAGGTCACTGCAAGTAGAATTTTTCCTTTGCCCGGTCTCAGTACCCATCATTTTTTCAAAGATTGGATTTCATTTGCATTTCCATACTGGATGAGAAAACTTCACGTTAATTCCTTCAGCTCACCTGCCTGTGACAATCTCAAGATCTTAAGAGCCAGACCACCAAACAGGAAATGGTCCTGCAGATCAAGTTAGGGAAGCTACCCGTCCACAAACCCTGCTGGCCTGGAATATTTTTTAGAGCATGTCCAATATTTCCCATTATAACATATACATTTAGGAAACATATATTTTTGTTTATGTGTCTTTATATGGGCCAGAAATAAGATATATACAAGGGAAATTAATTCCTTGCATTTGACTACTTATTTATTTATTTCCATTTTATTCATTCATTATCATTTACTCCTTTAATTAACACAAGTCGGGAACTGTACTAAGTGATGAAAATAAAAAGATGAATATTATATTTTTCTTCAAAGAACTCTTAGGAAGGACAGGGGGGCAGCCAGTAGGATAGAATGTGATTTACAGGCACCATTATCATGTACTGAGTGCTCGTACCGCGACAAAAATAAAGACACACTGACTGCTTTGAGGATACAGGGGATGAGAAGACAGTAGCATGTGACTCACCGGAGAGGAATAAACTCTGTTAAGATAAAATTCCAGAAAGGGAATTGTACACATACTTTTGCCAATTCTAGATACTAGAATCTTGATAGGAGAAGTCAAATTAGCTAGCAGATTATCAACAGTAAATCATAAAAGGTACACCGTAATCTCCACATCTTTCCCAATGTTGGTCAGGGTTCGGTCAGCCAAACAGATAGTACTCTAGGTATTTCAAGCAGGAGAGTCCTACTACAGGGGATTGTGCACCTATTAATCCACTGGAAGAACAGCAAAAGGAAGGTCAGAGAAGGCCAGCTACAGCTCAGGGGTACTGCTGGCTCTTAGAGATCGAGAAATCACAGGAGCTCCGAGAAACTGGACAGCGATCGTAACACCGAGACGGGTGTTTGACAGCAAGTGTCTCCATGGTTGCCACAAAAATCTCACTTCTGCCAAAGTCTACACATCTCCCTCCTGCTACCTGCGTGACGATAGGTGACTGCTCCTGCTCAGCCTTCCACATCTCGTGGAAATGCCTTTCTTTTCTTTTTTTAAGATTTTATTCATTTATTTGGGAGATAGTGTGAGAGAGAGAGGATGGGCCGGAGGAGAGGCTGATGGAGACAGAGAGGCAGACTCCTGCTGAGCAGGGAGCCCGGTGTGGGGCTCCATCCCAGGACACTGAGATCATGTCCTGAGCCTCCATCCCAGGACCCTGAGATCATGACCTGAGCCTCCATCCCAGGACCCCAAGATCATGACCTAAGCCTCCATCCCAGGACTCCAGGATCATGACCTGAGCCAAAGGCACATGTTTAACCAGCTGAGCCACCCAGGTGCCCCAATGCCTTTATTTTCTGATGCTTTTCCACCCCAAGGTGGTCAGCCTTGCTGACCAATCTCCTCGCAGGATTTGCTAATTCCTAGAGATGGTAAACAAATCACCAGTTCATATGGGAACCAACCAATCTAGAGTCCATACTCCCATTTACCACCTTTATTGACCCTTATACTCTGGGTCACTATCCTCCTGCCCTAATCACCCTATGACCAAGCACCAGACTACTAGGAACAGCCTCTATGACCTGGAGCCAGCTGAATTACTCAAACTAGCCAATCCTAAACTTGTTTGCCTGTCTGTTCCTTCCCCCAGAACCACAATAAAGGATCTTGCTCACATTTTCCTTCTCCCTCTGCCTCCTAATTGACACTGGTACTTCCTGTGTGGGTGTGGTTCCCAGTGGCATGCTGTGCCCCCTTCCTCTTGGGATCTGCGAGTATAACAAACTCTCTTTTTAATGGCTGTTGCCTCCTGATCCGTTGGCCTCACCATACCTGAGTAATAATAATAATAGTAATAATAATAATAATAAACAATAACCTTACATTTTAATACAATATCTCTCATCAAAGAAACCTAGTCTAGAATTTAACTGGCAGGGATATTGAGAATGTAGTTTTCAGACTTCCGACTACTATACAAGAGGGCAGTGCATGGAACAGGAACTAGTCCAGCATGAGGCATGAGCTGCTGATAGCCTCACCTAGGGTGACTGATGGAGTAGTTCTAGTATGGTCTAGCTTACTCAGTTTGAGCAGATTTGACTGTTTTACTTTAGTACTCTTGATGCTAATTTTTTAAAATCGTTTTTTAACTTTGATTACTCATTACTCAGAGTCAGCCTTTGAATACTCCTTGGTGTTCTCCTCAGAAGGCTTTGCCCTGCATGCTGCTGGCTGCACGTTTAAATCGCTAACGAAATGGCTGCATAGTGACTCAGCCCCTTAATCATCATTATAGACCCTGCTCTTTTTCTTGCCTTATCTGTCTCATGTATGCTGTAGCATTAAAGGGAAATTTGGAAATCCTTTTGGCAGGAGAAGTCACTTCCTGCTCAGAGTATGAGCTGAAAATGGATAGCTAGTAGAACAACAGCTGGCCCTTCCCTCGGCGACAGCTTTAAACCTTCCCCATCCCAACAGAGGAACCCAGGACTTTAGTGTTTAGTCATGTCCCATGAGGCTGGAGAGTCGTGATCTAGGCATAGAACACTCAGTAGCTGAAGAGATTTGGGGCTCACTGTCACAGGTTAGCTACCAATTTACAGACAACTATGATTGTGGGAGGTTATTTTAAAACCTCTTTGGGAAGAGGCATGACTTCCAGCTTGGATTTTGGGTAAAATTTGATCCCCCTGCCTTTAGACTGATATCCTAACAACCCCTGCACACTATTGTTAGGCATCCTGCAGGGTGCTGCAGTTCAGAAGAAACTTAAGGCAATTATTTTTATTCATTCATTCATTCATTCATTCATCCTTTCATTCATTCAAGAAATGTTTATTTCTTCCTCTTCTCTTCCCTTTTGGAACAATTCAGTCCTAAAGCCTTTTTTTATGGGCAGAGCAATGTAGGCATCCTCACCAGGATGAAGGGGGCTCAGGGACCCAGAGCCTGACCATGAGGTGAGTGACCGTGCAAGGGGTAGACAGGGAGGTAATTCCAGTGGACATGTGGACATCCACATGAGGTGAGAGAGTCAGCAAAGGAGGACATTGTGCATAGAGCGCACAATCGTAGGCAGAGTGAGGAAAGCATCCCCACCCCCACCCCAGAGGAGAGCTCTGCATACTGTATGGCTGTCCACACAGTAGGGGGAACACGGATGCAGGGAGATGCAGCCTGGCATGGGATGTCAGAGCCTGCGTGTGGTGAGGATGGCACCTGAAAGACAGGAGTAGAGTGTCCAAACCCACATGGGACAAGGAGAGCATCCACGCTGGGAGGGGAGGCAGTGGTGACAGGAGATTACCTACATCAGTAGGATTGATCGAATTAGCCATTGATTAAGGATACTTGGTGCCAGGGTTGTCAATGTTGATGAAGGGATTTCAAATATGGAAAGGGAGAAAACTAGACTGAACCCTGCGAATTCTGTATTAGAATTGGAGATCTCAGTGAGGATTACAGTCTTCAGTGGATAAATCTATTCTCAACGCCTGTCCAGTAGGAGGGCTTGGGAGCAAGGACAATGAACATACCTAGCACCAAGTCTTAGTTTCCAGAACGATTCTCCACTGAAAAGACCTAGGATTCTATGGAAAAGCTGCTAATTCCAGGACAGGGGAAGAGCTAGATGAGTCTGGAACATTTGTGTCAGAATGTAAAAGTGATGATGAGACAGCAAAGGGATACAGAAAATGTTTTGAAAAGAAAGAAAGAGAGAAAGAAAGAAGAAAGAAAGAAAGAAAGAAAGAAAGAAAGAAAGAAAGAAAGAAAAAAGAGAGCGAGAAAGAAAGAAGAAAGAAAGAAAGAAAGAAAGAAAGAAAGAAAGAAAGAAAGAAAGAAAGAAAGAAAGAAAGAAAGAAAGAAAGAAAGAAAGAAAGAAAGAAAGAAAGAAAGAAAGACAAAGGATTCAAAACCCAGCTTAAATCTGGGACAATGTCAACAGCAATATAGAAAATGACAGTAAAGGATTATATAACCCATTGAATACGAGAGGAAACCAAGAAGTCAAACATATAAAGAAAAAACGCACAAATTAAAAGACTGATGAGAAAGAGGTTATTTACAGTAGTTCAAAGAATCTCTCTCCAATTAATTATTAATCATAAAAGGACAAAGAGTAACGTTAGAGTGGAGGGGACTGGAACACCCAGTGATCCACACGAACGTCATCATTATGGGGACAAATCCCCACCTGATATCTTGCAATAAGAACATTACTTCTGCAGATTCTCTGTCACGGATGCAGAGCTTGAGTCTAAGCAAAAGGAAACACTATAAATATTCAGGTTCAGAGACCTTCCAAATAATTGATCTGCAAACTTCAGAAAGTCTTCAAGAGATCACGGGAATCAAGAGAATAATGAGGAAATATTCCAAATTAAAAGAGATGAAAGATCCTTGACAACTAAATGCAATGTGTGATTCTGGACTGGCTCCCTTGCAATAAAGGACATTATCGGGATAATTGGTGAAACTTGAGTGAAGTCTGTGGATTAGGTGGTAGTGATGCATCAATGTCAGTTTCCTGATACCGGTGGTTGTATTGTGGATGTGTAGGAGAATGTTCTTGTTTGTAGAAATTACACACTCGAGTTTCTGGGGGTGACAGGGCATCTGGGAGCATCATCTCAAATGGTTTAGGAAATAAAAGGGTTCTTTGTACTAGCAAGTATTGTGTAAATTTGAGATTGCTTTAGAGCTTTTAGGAAGAAATACACCTTTAACTTTAGTTTTAAATTTACAGAAAATTGGAAAATTAGTACAGAGAGTTTCCATACATTCTATACCTAGATCTCTTATTATTAGCATCTTACATTAGGATGGTGCTTTTCTTAGAATTAATGGACCAATAGTGGTACATTATTATTAACTAAAGTCCATAGTTTATACAGATTTCCTTAGTTTTAACATTTTTTTTTTCTGCTCTGAGATCCCATGTAGGCTATCCCATTACATTTATGTCATCATGTCTCGTAGGCTTTTCTTGGCTGTGACAGTTTTTTAGACTTTCCTCGTTTGTTCATGACCTTGACAGTTTTAAGAAACACCGGTCAGGTATTTTGTAGAATGTCCATGAAACAGGATTCTGATGATTTTTCTCATGATTAGTCTGGAGTTATAAGATTTTAGTAAGAAGATCACAGAAGTAAAGTGTCGTTCTCATCACATAACACACAGGCTTCCAAATTCCAGTGATCATAAATAAAACTGCTGTAATATTTGTGTGCAGATTTTTGCACAGACACGTATCTTTTAATCAGTTGGGTAAACATCAAGGAGTGCAACTGCTGGTTCAGACCATGTTTAGCTTTGTAAGAAACTGTGAAACTGTTTCCCAAAGCTGCACCGTTTTTGCATTCCGAGTAGCAATAAATGAGACTTCCCATTGCTGCTTCTCTTTGTCAGCATTGGTATGGTCAGGTTTTGGGTTTTTGACATTCTGATAGGTGTATGGTGGTATTTTGTTGTTCTTTTGACTTCCACTTCCCTAATGACCAATGATTCTCATATGCTTATTTGCCATCTCTATCTTCTTTGGTTAGATGACCATTCACTGCCCATTTTTAAAATTGGGTTGTGTGTTGTTTGTTGTTTCAAAGTGTAAATTTAGAAAGAAATAAGGAAAAGAAAGAGATGGAGGGAGGGAATGAAGGAGAAGAGAGAGAGAGAGAGAGACTATGTGCAGGCACTGCTCTGGGCACTTATGATACAGTGAGGTACAAAGTAGACAATACTTCTACTTATGAAGGAGATGAGTATGCCAAGGATTATCTTGCTTAGAAGACTGGAGGTGGACGCTTGAACAAAGATCCTAAGGCAGGAATATGCCTAGAACTTTTTTTTTTTTAATTCATGAGGGACACAGAGAGAGGCAGAGACACAGGCAGAGGGAGAAGCAGGCTCCATGCAGGGAGCCCGATGTGGGGCTCGATCCCAGAACCTTGGGATCACGACCTGAGCCAAAGGCAGACGCTCAACCACTGAGCCACCCAGGTGCCCCAATGCCTAGAAATTTTGAGGAAAAGGAGAGGGGCCAAAGTGGTTGGAGGACAGTGAGTGAGGAGGAGAGCAGTAGAAGAGGAGGTCAAAGAGGTCTAAAGTTTGCAAATCCTGACAGGTCTTCTGGTCATGGTAAGGACTTTGCCTTTTATCTGAGTAAAATGATGAATTGTAGCAGAGTTCTGAGCAGAGGAGTGACATAATCTGACTTACATTTCAAGAGGATGACTCTGGGGGATGTGTTGGCTATAGACTCTAGGGAGGCAAGGCTAGACGGTACTGCGATGGTCCAGATGAGAGAGGATGGTGCTGGACGGGAAGTCAGTGATAAGCAGTCAGAGTTTGGCTACAAGTTGAAGTACCTCCAGTGTGGTTTCCTGACAGATGGGATATGGAATGTAAGAGAAAGAGAGGAATCAAGATTCCAATATCTTAGGTCTCCAGCACCTGGAAATGTAGACTTGCTCTCACCCAAGAGGCAGACAGCCATGTGGGGAGCAAGGTGTGGGCGAAGGATCAGGGGTTCGATCCCGGACATATTTTAATATGCCTGTTCGGCATTCAAGTGGAACTGTCAGGCAGGCAGATGGAGGGAGTTTAGGAATTTGGAGTTTGGGAGAGAGGTCTGGGCTGGAGATATAGAATCAGCAGTCACTAGCATATTGATGTGCATTCCTTAATGCTAGGAAGCCACTGGGGCTGATGATTCACCAAGAGAGGGAGTGTCAACCAGGAAGAGGACCAAGGCCTGAGCTATGTCTCATCATTAGTGACAGTGACAAGAGTGGTTTGTGGGTAGCCAACGGGTTAAGCCTAAATTGGAGTAGGTTTAGAGAAAATGGGAGAAAGGAAATAGGAAACAGTGAATATGGAAAATTCCTTTGAGGAATTTTGCTGAAAGAAAGAAAGAAGCGAGCTGGGAGCTAGTGAGAAAAGTGAAATCAAAGAAACTTAAACTTATCTTTTAAGTTATAGAAATAATAACTGGTCTGAATTCTGACAGGAGTCACCCAGTAGGAAGTGAAAAAAAAAAAAAAACTGATGGTGCTAGAGAAAGAATTCCTGGGGAGTTCCCCATCAGTAAGTAATGCAGGGTAGGAGCAAAGACATAAGTAGAGGAACTGGCTTTCTACAGATGCTAATCTACAGTAACGGGAAGGGAGGCAGAGTTTGTCAAGTACATGGACGCAGATACCAATAGAGGAAGATGTGAGAGGATGCTGGGCAAACTCTAGTATGGATGCTCCAATTTTCTCAGTGACGTTGGAAACAAAGTCATCATTTGCAGATATTTGCTTTAAACATGCCGTATTTACCCCTACGTGGACTACATCATTGAGACTAGAGAAGTGGGGATGCATCCTCATAAGGAATATTATTTAGCCAAATTGTAGGGGTAGGGATCAGGGTGAAAGGAATAGAGGATTCCTACATATAAAGGCATGGAACAATAATAAGTATTTTTCTGCAACTAGAAGACAGAATGCATGTTTGAACAGAGGTGGGAGAGGAGGCTGGAGTAGTATTTAGGGTTAGATCATGTAGTAGTTTGGAGATAATATTTAATAGATGGCTCAAGTAGGAAAGTGGAATAATAATACTTACACTTCCCGAGATAATTGTTGGCCCTGTGGAAAATGAACTCCACTAGAGGGAGAGATTCCGGTCCAGAAAACAGGTTAAAATATTGCAATTATGCAAATGGAACATTATGAGGCGATAAATGAAGGCAGCAGGAGAAGAGCACCAAAAGAGAACTAGATGATTTATGTGCAGAAGAGTAGATGTAACTTGATAGTTATTTGAATGTGGGGATGAAAGGAAAGAAGAAATGGCCCAGGATATAAAAGTTCCTAACCTAGGTTACTAGGTGGATGGTGAAGACCTTGACTATGGTTGACAGGTTGGAAATACAATTGGCAAAGAAAGTTGGGGGCAGAGAGGGGGAAAATGAGTTGGATTTTAGACATTTGACCTCAAAGTGCTTTCAAGTCATCCACAATAAGAGAGAATTTCATGGGAGAGAGTTAGGCTAGAGATTCAGATGTGGAGACCAAATAAATTGAGAATTCACGGAAGAGATTATAGGGTGAACAGAGAAATATCTCAGGAGGAAGACACCAACATTTAAGAGGAAGACGAATTAAAGGGAATGGGGCAAGAATGGTCAGAGTGTGAAAGGAGGAACCACATAAAGTGATGTCATGGGAGTCCAGGAAAAGAGAGTTTTAGAAGATGGGAGGGAGGTAAAGGACTCTCCCGTGCCGATCACAAGGTGAAGCTGGCCTGTCCATACAGAGACGACACCCGACAAGGGGTCTGAGAGAGTGTGTAGGGTGTTTACTTGGAGCATGGCCAGAGCATGCATGAAGATTCTTCTCCTCCTTCAGTCACCCTGTGGTCTAAATAGTGGGTAAGTCATTAAACTATTAGCTTTTCTAGGATGAAGGACTGATGCACCGAGGTCTGAGGTCAGACGTTATTCAGCTCAGGTAAGTGCGCGGGGAGGAAGGCGGTGGGAGCCTCGAGGCTTTCCTAGAAGTCCGACCTCACATCATTACTCGTCGCGGGGGGCTGTTCCAGCTCCAGGTATAACCGGACAGTGGGCTTTTATTTATTTATTTATTTGTTTGTTTATTTATTTATTTATGTATTTTACCGTGTGTTAGTGCTGCTTCCAGCTGCTCTCTGTTTATGGGTTTGTAGCCCAAAAGACCAACGTGCAGTCAGGTTCTGTTCCATGCTGGGCACACGTGTGTGCTGATGTGTGCTTGGCAGAGGCACTCCTGATCTGCACAGCCTGTTGCAATTTGCCTCTTATGGTCACAATCAGCCTGTGGGTTTTGCTCAGAAATCGCTATCTCATTCCTTGGCGTCGCATTCCAGGCCTCTCGCTGTCCGCGCTGTACTGCTTCTCTGCACTACACTCATCCCCCTTGCCAGAGGGCACACGCTAGTGCCTTACGGTTTGCAAAGCACTTCCACATTCAGTGTATTTAATTCAAGCCTTGTAACCACCCTATAAGATAGATGAGCCAGTTGTTAATATTATTTCTATTTTATGGATGAGAAAACCAAGGGTGAGAGAAATCATGTGACTTGGTGAAACAGTTAATATTCGAAGACATAATAATAACAGCTAGTGATCCTACTGTACTTGCACTAAGCTAGCACCGCTCTGTGTGGTCCATGTATTAATTCTTACTGTAACTCCTTTACTCCTTACAGCAATCCTGCGAGGGACGTGCTACTCTTACCCTATTTGATAGATGTGGAAACTCAGGCACAGAGAGGAGAAATGTCTTCCTCAAGCTACTAAGGAGTAGAGGAGGGAGTCGCTCACGTAGTCTGATTTCCGAGCCAGCTCTCCTTACGCCCCAACCTTCAGCTCGACCATGGTGTTATCTATGTTGAGTGGCCCTAGGTTTGATGTAGCGGTGACGGGTTTGTCCCAGCACTCGTTGCTTGAATTAAATCACTTTGACTTCATTCCTCAAAAGTCACTTCAAATTCCACTTTTCCATTTCCCAGCATGTGTGAAGTCTCTTGAAAGTGTAATGAGATAAGCAGTGCAGACTATTGTACCTAATTTTGGAGACCCTTTTCCGTCCATGGAACAGTTAGTACCACTCAAAGAACTCAGGTGGCTTGAGATGCTGAGCTTGAAATTTGAGGTGGTTCTGGAGTTCAGTCATATAGGAGGAGTTCTTTCTCCCTCTCCCTCCTTCTAGTCTGTTTTTCTTCATGCATCCATCCTCCCCTTCCTCTCTCATCTTCTCCCTGCATCTCTCTCTGTCCCTTTGACTTGTAGCATTTGCCGATTTCCATATGTAAGTACTCCCGCCATGGCTTCTCTCAAACTACCAATGTGACGTCAGCGTCTTGCAAAATTCCCCAAAACGTGATAATCAACTCTAAGTCTATCCTACGTGTTTCCTTGTAACCCACTTAAAACCCTTGACAACAGCCTTGTAAGGAAAATCATATTTATTAGCCACGTTTTATAGGTGAGGAAACTGAGACACGAAGAGGTTAAGTGACTTGCCCAAATGATCAGTTACCAAATGACAAAGTGAGGATTTGGATGTGGGCATAGAGTTCCAGAGGCCCTGCTCCTCTCCGCTACACCCTACTGCCACCCTCTCCAATGCTGGCTGGACCTTTCAGCTTCACCCCCAATGTCTCTAAAAAAGGAAGAAAATGAAAACAGACTCAACTGCTTTCACAGTTCCCTGCCTGCTTGTCCAGCCTCCCATCTCTCCATTCCATCTCTCACCTACTACTAACAAAATGCCCTTTCTAAACAAAAGAGCTAATCACATCATTCTCCTGCTCACATACCGCCCGACACGTTGCTGCTACAGATAGGATAAAATACAAATTCCTTTTCTTGGTATTCACGTCCTCTGTGGTCGGCTCTAAATGCCTTTCGTAGACTTCGTTGCAGCTCCCCTGAAAATTTTGACTGCTTCAGTTACACCAAATTACTTGTGACTTCTCAAACAGGCCGTGTGCTCTCTTAACTCTGGGCACATGCTAATCTCTCTATCTTTCAAGGTCCTGCAAAAATCCCACTTTCTCTGTAAGGTCTTCCCACATGCCTCCAGTTGGAATAAATTTATTTTCTGCTTCCTGTTGTCCCACTACATTTGACTTGTACTACCTCTAGTATAGCACTTCCAGTGATCTGGTTTTTATTACAGTTATATTCCATAGTGTGGAAGATACATCTGTTTCCCCTACTATGGAATGAATCTCTTTTGGGCGGGGTCCATTCCTCCGTGTATCTCCCACAGAATCCAGAACAATGTGTCCCAAGAGCAGGCGCCGAATCAATAGTTGTGAATTTTATTGCTAGGCGATAGTGATGAAAATCTGAGCTTGGAGTGAAAGGAGTATTTACTCTCCTGTTTCCCGGGTTATAGGGCACAATCCACTCTAGGTCGGTCCCTGAGGATGATGGGAATGCCAACTTCTCCGTCAACGAGGGAAGCAGTGTAACTCAAGGGGGCACAGCTGACCTGGGAGGTCCCGTACCAGTCCTTAGTCTTGGGACTGTCCTCTTCCACTCATCTGGCACAGCAGTGACACGTTCCACGGGAGGCCTTTTCTTGGTCACAGACACAGCCACCTCTGGGCTCAAAGCCATCTTTGGTCTTTAGTGTTGTTTTTCAGGGGTTAACTAAATAATAAAGTAAATAATACTTGCTTAGAGCTTTGAAGGCTCTTGGTCTGACTTTAACCTAAATTCCTAGTCCAAGATAGATAAATATAGGTGTTAGTGGGAGCAGTATGGTGGGGATGATGATTAGTGGAGGTAGGAAGATTATCTTTTTTGTGTTTTCAAATTGTCATTTCATTTTCATGTTGTTTGTGGATGGGCATATAGTGAGTGCTGTGCTGTATGTGAGTCATATGTAGAAGTGTAGGTTGAGTAGGGCTGTGATGGCTATTAGTGTTGGGAGAATAATTATGTCGTTTTTTGTTAGTTCTTGAATGATTATTCGCTTAGGGATAAAGCTGGATAATAGAAGAAGTCCTCCTAAAGATAGCATTAGAATTAGGATTATGGAGGTGATTAGGGGGAGTTTATTTCATGTGTGGGACAGGGATAGTGTTGTGGTGGATGAGTTAAATGTAAATAGTATGAATGTTGAGAGTGTCATTAGGATATATAAGGTTTAGGTTTAGGATTATTATTGTAGGGTTGTAAATAGTGATTGCAGTTATTCATCCTATGTGGGCGATGGAGGGAGTATGCCATGATTTTTTGTAGTTGGGTTTGGTTTAGTCCGCCCCATCCTTCTACTAGCACGGATGTGAGGGCTACTAATATTAAAAGGTTAATGTTACTGGATGATGAAATCTGATAGAGAATGGACAGGGGTACAATTTTTTTGTCATGTTAACAGGATTATGCCTGATGTGAGTGAGATTCCTTGTGTTACTTCGGGAACTCAGAAGTGGGATGGGGATAGGCCTCGCTTTATTGTTAGAGCAGTGGTTATTATGATGGATGCGGCAGGGTTTGAAATTTTTGAAATTGTTCGTTGGCCGGAGTATAGGAGGTTGATAGTGACTCCTATTATTAAGAGCATGGAGGCGGTGGCTTGTGTGAGGAAATATTTTGTGGATGCTTCTATGGCTCGCGGGTTAAATTTTTTTTTTATGAGAATAGGAATGATGGCTAATATGTTTATTTCAAGTCCGATTCAGATTAATAATCAGTGTGAGCTTAATAGAACAATTATAGTTCCGGTTATAAAGGTTAAGATGGCAATGAGAATGGCCACCCTGTAGGGTGGTGTCTTCTATGTCATGGGCCCAGAGTCAAAACATCTTCCCTTCTCCATTCCCTCCCCACCGTTACTTCTCTCTGCTTGTTTAAATTTTAGAAACTTTAAATATACAACAAAGCCACAGTCCTCCGCTCCCCTAAGGTGGCTACCCAATGATCTCAAAAGTCTATACTCTCTACCCCTACAGCAAAGTAGAGTTGATTTAGTGCCTTCAAGGACTCTTAGGTATGCTCGAGGAGCTTCTGGGAATTTTCCTGGATAGAGCAGTAAAACATACAACACCCCCACTTCAATGAGTGAACAACCAATCCGAGTCCCAGAAGGCACCTGTATCTCGACAGTGGCACTCTTGGCATTTGGGGCTGAATAAACCTGTTGTAGGTGCTATCCTATGCACTGTAGGTTATTTAGTAGCATTCCTAATGTTCACCCCCTAGAAGCCAGAAGCACCACCACCCTCAGCAGTGACACCCAAAAATGTCTCCATATATTGTCCAAGGCCCTTGGATGGCCAAATCTCTTGTTTGAGAACAACTACCGCCATAGGGCTTTCCACAAATTGCCACATAAGTGACCCCTCTCAGGCTAGGGTTCTGTTGGTTCCAGCACCCGCGTGTTGTCTCTGGGGTCAGTGTCTATAGCTCCAGCCCCCAGACTCCGCACATTCTTGGATGGCTGCCTCCAGGATGGGGGCAAGGCTGTCATCTGTGACATGAGTAGTGACTCCCCGATAGAACAAAAATTGAAAGGGGCATGTTTCCAACAGATGTTGAGGTTGGGTGCTATTCTTTTGAGAATTCTCTTACCTCTGAGTCTGGCTCTGTGAACCAGAGCCTAGCATTGGGGAAAAAAAAAAAAAAATGAGCAAATAAGTTCAACCCCAAGGCTCTTTTTCTAATTAGCCTGCATTTCTTTGTAGAGAATAGTTTTGAAAGGATCTCACTTAATGGAATCTTGCCCTAAATTCAAGCAAAATAAGACATCTTTCTCGGCTGCTTTAAGAAAACACCTCAAAGGGTCAATAAGGCATTTGGGGGGAGGGGAAATATATATAAAACCTCCTATTGTCAAATTTGCATCCTCCTTCAACACACACACACACATACACACACTCATACACAAAACCCCTTTTGACCCAGAGTCTTCTTTCCCCTTTTTGAAAGCCTTAATGTATATATTGCTAAATGAAGATAAAATATCTTGTCAATGAACATTAGAGATTATTCACAGATCTTCCAATAACTTGCTTTTCTGTAAAAGGCAAGAGTACAGGTTTATATTATATTAGTGTTCAGAATGTTTCTTTATGAAGCTTTTTCCTTGGTGTTAAATGGCCTAAAGTACCATATGTTTCTTAATAAAAAGCCATGTAAAAACCTACATTAATAAACTGAACTCAAAGAAAAGCTGCCCCAAGACGACTCTAACCAATCCTTTTTATGGGCTTGCCAACAATTTCAAGATTGTTTTAATGAAAAAAATTTACGTTCCTGTCTTTGTGGACCACAGCACGCCAGTCCCCACCCCTCCAAACCCCCCTCCCGCCCCGGTCCCCCATTCGCCCGCACCCCACCCCCAGGCCCAGCCAATTCTCCAGCGCCCTACAGAAGGACTCACTCATACCTTGGCAAGCAGTTCGCTGGAAGGGCTGAGCTGTCTGGAAGCCCCTGCACACCCCCGTGGCCAGGCAGCACTTCCAAATCCTCGCCTGCTAGCAGCCCCAGGTACTACACTGTCACCTCCATGGCCACCTCCCCCTCTCCCGGGGTTACACTGGGCAGGGACGGCCGGGCAGCCTTCAGGGCTCAAGGTCTTTAAGAAGGAAAAAGCCTTGGAGCTCAGCCTGGGGCTCCACGAGCATGTTTCCAGATTCCATGTTTCCCAGTATGTTGGAGTGGAAAGAGCACTGCCTTTAGATCAACATTTACCATTTGTCATCGCAATTGCTCATTCATTTGCTGGTCTCAGCTACTGGATACATTTACACAGTAAACCCCATGCAGGTGGGACAGTGCTGTGTTCATCACATGTAATGCTCAGCATAAGCCCGGCTTGTCAATAAGCCTTCAATCTGTATATGTTGAAATTTTGATCACATTCAAAATTGGGCCACATACTGGCTCTAAGTTACATAATAAATGTCGATGAAATGGGTGAATGGAAGAGAATGGTAAGTAACTGCTATGTCTGAACACTAACATGATAGAAGTCACTCGATAAATGATGTCACCTTTATTTTTATTATATCTGTATTATGATTATTACTATTACTAACGCTAGCTGTGTGCACTTGAGGCAGTTTACTCTCTCTGAACTTCGTTTTCTTCATCTGTAAAATGGGTTGCATGAAGCCTGCCTCCTTACTAGGTTACATGGTTGCATGAAGCCTGCCTCCTTACTAGGTTACATGAGGGTTAAGAGGCCCATAGTATGTGCTCAATAAAGGTTGATTCTTCAAGTTCTCCTTTCACAGAAGTAATGACCTTACTTTCGACACCTACCGGAACACAGAAATGCTGCGGCCCCCCTTGCTCAACAGATGATGTAACACTAGTAAAATCCTTCAAAGGAAAGATGTGACTCCACGGCAGCCTCCGCCCCCCCCCCCGCCCCCCGCCCGGCCCATTCTTATAGAGAGCATACAGATGGAGCACTCTGGTTTGGAAGGAATACTCTCCAAATTTGTAGCTAATGTCTATTGATCGTATGCTCATCATCTTTCTTTTGTACTTTTTTTCCCTTGTCCCTCTTAATACAATTATTTTTGAGAAATATCAGCTCATTTCCACGGAACGAAAGAGAAGAAGAAAGCGCTATAAGTCTTCATGATTCCACAAAGACAGCAGGGCTTTGCCTAAGATGCCTAAGATACTTGGTGTGTCATAAGTAGTATCTAGAAGGGTGAACTTTTCTTGGGGTGGGATGAAAATGAAAAAAGACATCGGGCATGGTTTGTTAGGGCATCTCTTCCTACCTTGCCCTAATGAGCTCTGGATTAGTTTGCTTGTTTTTCTCTTATCTCTTGGGAGATTTTGGATTTTTTTTATTTCGGATATTTTAAACATCTTCATCTCAGTACAAATCATTATGTAGAAAAAGGACCAGATGTATTCTTGTGTGGCCACAGGGACAGAGTCGGGACAACGGATAGCAGTCATATAGATGAAATTCTGGGCCCGTAAAAAATGAACATCCCAGCAATTACGAGGTATGACCAAAGGAAGGAGCTGCCTAGAAGGTGGCAAGCTTACAACTCCTGGAAATATCCAAATAAAGATTTGGATAACCTAGTCAGAGATGTCGTAAAAGGAATTCTTGCCCTGAGCAGGCGACTGAACTAGATGACATGTGGCAAAATAGAAGACTCTTTGGCCCGAGGTTAACTTAAACTTGTTCTTATTTCTGACCTCACACGTTACCCAAGCAGGACGAACCTACATACTAAGATTAGGTCTAATGGGTCCAATATTAGGTTGGTTCCTTTCTTGGCCGAGGTCATCTGGCTAGGATGGAAGATGCATTTCAGTCAACGGTTCTTTGTGACTAAAGCCTTACAGTTGTTCTCTTAGCCCCCTTGTTTGTCTAGCCAAGTTTACTATTTTTTTTCATCAGACTGGTTTTCTCCTCTGGTTTTCATCTTCATGAAAAGGTTCTGACCTTTGACTTCTCTTTACTCTTGGGTGCTGCACATGCCCTGAATTTTGCTTGCCTGCTTGGTGTCTGAATTTCTCCTTTGCCTTGATCTTAAGTTATATTTTGGACCCAATTCCTAACTACCTTCAAATTTACTATGATGGTTAAGTGATTGAGTTCTGGATTAGCGTGGGTTCAAATCCTGCTTCTTGGTAACCAGCACAGTTTAGACAAGTTACTTTTGTCCTCTGAGCTTGTTTTTCTCAACTATTCAATGGAAATAATTATGGTATCTAAGTGACAGGGAGGTTGGCACTGAGTCTGTGCCCAGTAAATGTTACTACTACAACATCTCCAGTTTAGCCTTTATCCTCAGATCCCAGCTTCCCAATCCTTCTTGATGTTCTGACACCATCAACCACTATCCCAATACAAACAAAATCTTAATTTAGGCTTCCTTGCTTAATAAAAAGGACATGTTCCAGTTAAGTTGGCTATAAACACATTTCCATAAAGTGACTCCTATTTGTCTATTAAACTTTATTATAAAATTGAAAACCTATTTTTTTCCAGGAAAAAATATATAATGAGGTTGAACTTCGGAATTCAAAACATTTTTAAGGAAGAATAACCTATCCGTGGGATATCATTCATATTCAAAACAGTTGTCACAATCACACACTGTTCACACGGTTACAGTGGGGACAAGACAGTAAGTACAAGGAGCATGGAGCCCCCAAATTCTATCCATCTGTGATGTATGATCCTCTAGAATGCATGTGTGACTAAATTTATAAATTTGTAAGTTTAGAAGTCTGTCCAGCAAAGTGAGATCATTTGTCAGTGTTGCAAAATCACTACTCACTACTATGTTTAGCGTTATTATTCCATCTCAGGACAGCCAACTTAAAGAGAACCAGATATCATTCGGGTTCAGACGAGAGGGCTGTGGAAATGTTTTTGATGAAACAGGCGCAGTGCATTCTTGTTGGCTATTGGCCGTTTCCTGAATATGTCCATCAATCTAAAATTCACCAGACTCCTGGAAGCCGGACTTGAACCAAACCTAGCTTCAATCCAAAATTCAAGTAGAAGTGAACCTGAATGCTAATGTATTACTAAACCATGAACTGAACCAACTTTCCTGGGGGAAAGGGGAAAAAAAAAAAAACCCTACTGAATCAGTTTGATTTAAAGCCAAAACTGTATGTTTTATGAAACTATTGAACTGGAGGGAAAAAAAATCAGATCAAACTATTCCCTTAATTAAAACTAAACAAATACATTTTTATTTCCCTCAAATTGAATCCCTGGCTGCAAATAAGGCTTACTTTAGTGCACACGATATTTCATTCAATACATATATAGTTTATCTTGGGATTTTTTTTTCTCCCTGTCAGTTTTTTTTTTTTCTTTATGGAAAGGGGATGATGATCCCTACCTGCTTCACTATAGTTACTGAGAAGATTCAATGAAATAATACGCAGACACTTCTAGTGTCATCACCATCATCATCATCATCATCATCATCATCTGATCTGCATTGTGTCCAACACACAAGGGGTCAGCTTTGTGCTTTAAGTCCTCCAGTGTGTTCACTGGCCAGCAGAGGGCAGCAAAAAGGTGGAAACCCTTGCTGGAGCGGACTGTAGGACTTGTCTGGCAAGGACAGACACTGAGGGCTTACTATGTGCCGGATGCTGTTCTAAACACCTTGCGTATGTTCACAAACGTCATCCCTAAAACCATGCCATGAGTTGGGTTCTGTTATTGTTCCCAAGGAGAAGATGAGGAAACTGAGGCAATGAGAGGTGAAGAAATGTGTCTAAGATCACCCAGATTACAAGTGGCAGAGCCAGGACTTGAACCCAGGCAGCCTGTCTTAACCTACCACCATACACCGCCATTCGCTATTCACTTTGGAGGATGTGAACCTGGAAGAGGTTCAGATCCCGGTGCGAGTGGAGCTGCAGCCCCGGATGACCTTATGCAGCCTGTCTACAGTTCAGGAACCAGAGAAGAGTCATAGCCTGAGCCAGAGGAGTGTGGTGTAGTCAACAGTAGTGTTAACAGACTCATTCAGGGCACAAGCATCAACCAAGTAAACAGGATAACGTTTAAGAAGGGGGGGGTGGGGGCAGGAATGGGATTCAGGCATAAATGTGGAATGATCAGGACAGTTGCTCTTGACAAGAGAGAAGAGTTATTCTCGTGGTGGCCGAGTCCAACTGGCGCATCCTTCTGAAGCTGCAGTGTGTCTTGAGGTTTAAAGAGCCAATACTAACAAGACTTGGTTCATTTTCGCAATTTCCATTTTCAGGAGTTTTTTTGTTGTTGATGATTTTTTTCTTTTAAAGAAAACAGTAACAACCCAAAAAAACCCTATTATCCTGTTCATCACGGCTAACTATGTCAAAATGAGGACCCGTACTAACTTCCCCGGGTCTTCATTTCCTCCGCTCTCCCTATTGCCCTGCGGTCAGACTCCTGCCCCACCACTTCACCGAGACTAACCTCGCCACAGTCACTAGTTATCTGCCCAGCACCAAATCCAGTAGCTACCTGTTACCTTTTCAGATGTACCTGCAGCTTCTGACATTATCACCCATTCCCTCCTTCACGAAACTCTCCCCATCTTGACTTGAAATGCCTAGTGCAATCATCCTCAGACCCAAATATGCTGCTTCTGTGAACACCATTTTCTGCTCTGCTTACTGGCTTCTTTCTTCCATCATCTCTTGTCCAAAAAAAAAGTAATAGCTTTTAACTGCCCACCTCCCATCTTCACCCTGGACACTCCAATCCATCCTCAACATCACTGTGGAGAAGGCTTCTCCAAACAGGAAAATACTACTCTGATCATAATTCTCCCCCATCTTCAACACATTCAATGTTCGTGTTTCCCCATTATCAGATTATTTAGCGTGGTATTCAACAGTCCTCTGGACTTCTTGCCTCCTTTCCCATATGGTTCTGGCAATGTCTCTACCTATGCTCTTTACTCACACTACTCAAAAAAGGAAAAAAAAAAAAAAGAGAGAGAGAGAGAGAGATAGGGAAACAAGCCTAAGAAACTCTTAGTGAGGAATGCCTGGAGGGCTCAGTGGTTGAGCATCTGCCTTTGGCTCAGGTCGTGACCCCGGAGTCCCGGGATCAAGTCCCACATCAGGCTCCTCACAGGGAGCCTGCTTCTCCCTCTGCCTGTGTCTCTGCCTCTCTCTGTTCTCTCATGAATCAATAAATAAAATATTTAAAAAAAAAAGAGATACTCTTAATGAGAGAACAAACTGAGGGTTGATGGAAGGAGGTGGATGAGGATGGATTAGATGAGTGGTGGGTAATAAACTGGCACTTGTGCATACACACCCAATGTGGTATGTAAGTGATGAATCACTGAATTTACTCCTGAAATCAATACTGCGCTGTATGTTAATTAACTGAACTTAAAAAAAAAAAGTCATTCAATTTCCCATTGCTTCTCAAGCCTGTTTCCTTTTTTTTTAATAATAAATTTATTTTTTATTGGTGTTCAATTTGCCAACATACAGAATAACACCCAGTGCTCACCCCGTCAAGTGCCCCCCTCAGTGCCCGTCACCCAGTCACCCCCACACACTGCCCTCCTCCCCTTCCACCACCCCTAGTTCATTTCCCAGAGTTAAGACCCCTTTGCATCCTTCAAAATTCAATTCAGCCATTCCCTTCCTTTTCTGTAGGTTCCCCAAAATCCTTTCTCTTAGACAGAGATGCTGGTTTCCCCCAGAGAACTCCAGTGCTTGTAAGCCATTGGATGACTGTGGCTCATTCTCAACCATGGGTCTCCTATGGCAGACTGCTCTCCCTGCGTCAATGATCATTTAGCCTGGTACCCTCGGCACCTAACACAAGGAGGCACTTAGTATATATCTAATGGTGGGGCTGAGATACAATGACTGGGGCATCAGAACTCACAAAATAGCAGGTGATTTGGAACTGGAATCCTGATTTTGAATATATCCCATGAATTCTTAAAGATCTGAAGGGCAAAAGCAATGCTGAAAGCTACAAACAATAAGTCAAGTGAGAGTCATAATATTGATTTTATTTCTTTATCAATGACAAGGCAACAAGAATGTTAATGAGAACCAGCAGGGTCATGATGAACCATGGGCCCAGTCCAAGTGGGTCTACAGGCCCAGGGAGCAGCCTGCGGGACTGGCTTTCCTCTCCACATACCACTCAGTGGAACAAGTCTTGACAGTTTAACATGGAGCACAAAATGTGTTCTCTGGGTAACAAGGCACTTAGCATATTTGACTAGAATCATGTGGACCAGATTTTGTTTTGCTTGTCTTGCCAAAAGGAGTAGAATCTTTTCACCCTGCCTCACTCCTACTCCCTAACTTAGTAGTAATTTAATAGTCTGAGAAAATTTGTATGTCCAGCTTCCCCGTTTGTTTAGTAAAACTTCAGAGAAACATCACCACTACTCTGATCTATTATCCTAGCAGAGCACTGGGCCACAGCCAGGAGGGATAGACGCTGCGGGAAGTGCCCTTGTGGTAGCTGCTCACCTGCTGGGTCCATTTTTGTTCTTAGCCTTGTCTCAGAGGGCTGTGAGAGGATGACAAGCATGAACTTCCAATTCGTCTCCAGTCTGTTCTCAGAGGTGGGATGGGAAGTAAAGCAGGGCGAGCTGCTGTTCTTTTGCTGTGAATCAACAGTGTGGCTTATCTCATTCTTTCTCATTGGACTTGCCTTCAGTTTCCAGCGTAGCGTGGTGATTACACACGTGGCCTGTGCATTCGACATTCCAGGTTCAAACTCGAGCTCTTCATGTTGTCAGCCATCTGACTTTCAGACAAATTATTTAACTCTTAGGGTCCTCAATGCTCTCAACTGTAACATGGGAATAATAATAACTTCCTCAGAGAGTTGCTCTAATGAGAAAATGCCTGTAAAATGCTTGGCATGAAGCCTGAATCAGCACTTTGTAAATGTGAGCTGTTATGACTCTTAGCTTAAGTTCTTAGAAATTGGATTGGCTTTCATGAAGCTCCGGATCGATCCAAGCTCAGTATGCCTTTACATCTGGCCTGAAAGCATCTGGAAACCTCAAGATGACTGCCATGACAGTAATGGCAGTGCACCATGCCTGCTGACGAGAAAAAACAGATCCACTCCCTATGGCTGAAGGTAATCACTCTTGTAATCACAAGCAATTTTTGCTACTGTCAGCATCACTGAGCCAACATCGATCTGGAGGAGAAAGCTGGATCACTCTGCGTTTGTTCCTATATAAGCCAATCTATCAACAAAATTCCAAATGTCCCCTCTTCTGAGTGATGAGGTAGCAAAGGAGTTGACAGGCCAGGTCATCAGGTCTGGAATCCTGCATTCAACTGTGTCCTGCATGTTGAATATCAGATCAAAGTGAAAAAGAAATCATGAGAGAATTGAGCCAAATTTCCATGTGCAAGACTAAACATAATTTGATTTTCAAATTCTAGACCAAGTTCTCAGGACTGACCACTGGAAAAATTCTTCCTCAATTTTCATCTCTAAAATGACATGTATAAATCATAGAATAGATAAAGAGGTTGTTTCCACAGCCACTGTCTTAAGCATCATCTCCTTTCCGTAGATACAAAAGACTGATCCACAGAGGGATAGCAGTGGAGAAGAGGATCAAGGAGAGGTTAATAAAAGGAACCTTGGAAAGCTTCCCAGATTTCACAACTGCAGGTCTTTTAAAGCCATCCCTAAAAGGAGGTCCTGTAGATCCATACTGAGGGCACTTTCTATCAGGCAGATCACCCAAAACAAAATGAAGAATGCATTTCAACAACAAGGACAATAACAAATCTAAGCCCTCATCTCAAGCCTCAATATCAATGAAACGGAGAGAGAGGGTGTAGAGTCAGGATTCACCCAGGAAGCAGAGCCCAGGCTGTACTTACATGTATGTACACTGGCTCTACATCTATGGACATACGCACGTACACAGTGTATATACATGGAGGTGCAGCCTCTGCTTCCTGAGTGAATTCTGATGGTGTGTTGGGGTGTGTGTATGTAGGGAAGATGGATATCATGTTGGGGGGAGACTCCACAAGCCTGGACTAGTGCCTCACAAAGACAAACTGAAGACTGTGTCGGTTCTTACTGCTTCTGACCTCAGTGGTATGGAGAGCGGAGCCCTTCGTCAAGGAACTACATGCACAGACCCAGCCCAGGGGTAGGAGAATCTGAAGCAGAACCCAAGGAAAGGTGAAGCAGGTGTAGGTGCAGCTGCTACTCCCTCACACCAATGAGGTGAGTCAGCAGATCAGACCCAGCATGGTGAGCCACAAGATTGTTGGAAGGAGCCTCGGTGTCCATCGAAAGATGATGGATAAAGAAGCTGTGGTCTATGTATACAATGGAATATTCCTCAGCCATTAGAAATGACAAATATCCACCATTTGCTTCGACGTGGATGGAACTGGAGGGTATGATGCTGAGTGAAATGAGTCAATCGGAGAAGGACAAACATTATATGGTCTCATTCATTTGGGAATATAAAAAATAGTGAAAGGGAATAAAGGCAAAGGAGAGAAAATGAGTGGGAAATATCAGGGAGGGAGACAGAACATGAAGACTCCTGACTCTGGGAAATGAACTAGGGGTGGTGGAAGGGGAGGTGGGCGGGGGGTGGGGGTGACTGGGTGACAGGGCACTGAGCGGGGGCACTTGACGGGATGAGCACTGGGTGTTATTCTATATGTTGGCAAATGGAACACCAATAATAAATAAAAAAAAAAAAAAAAAAAGATTGTTGCTGCTTCACCGCCACCCACCAAATCTCCCACATCTCTCTGTGGCCTGCTTTTCCTAGGAACGTACAGGAAAGGGAATTCTGGGAAGTGTAGTTCATACAAGCCAAGTTGATACCGTATGAAGCCACCACAGATAGATGCTAGACCTCTCTGCCCCCGATTTCCATGTAACTCCTCGTTGGGGAATGAGTCTCCCAGTCTAAGGTGGTTTAAAAGCTCACGGAATGAATACTCTCTTCTCACCTCATCGTATCATTCAGAGAGTAAAAAATAATTGTTACCTTCAAAAGCAATTTGGATCTTCAGGAATCTCTGAACTCTCAAGGCCTAAGACAGCCTGTTCTAAAGGCTATACAGGCTAACCTATTGTGTCAAGGAGAGTCCCCTCTGTCTTACACACACACACACACACACACACACACACACACATATCTATAGCCCATATACATCATTTCACAAGTTTCATATATTTTCGGTATTTGGTAAATGTCATATTTTGACAGGCATAGGAAGTGAGTGTGGCTGTCCCCATTGTCCACTCTGAGCACCAGTGGCCCTGAGATTGAGAGATCACTTAGCCCAACGCCAAGTCATCTGGAAAGCATCAAACCTGGGTTGCTTAGCTGCTCTTTAAAGTTCGTGGGTGTCTCTTAGTTTTATAACAACTGCGGTGTATTGGGATGGTAGAGGTGAACATGACCATTTTAACCAACTCTTTAAAATAGAAAAAATGTAGGAAGCAATCACATGGTAATATTAAATTTTTTTCATTATATTTTCTAATAACTCTCAAGCACTGGTAACCATAAAAGCCATCATAATGTGTTTATTGAGACCAGTAATCAGCGCAGGATGGAATTTTCAATATAACACAGGCAGGTTTTCTATGAAAGTGGCACAGGGAACTCTGCCCCTTTGCTGGAATATAAACTTGACTCCCTCTTTAGGGCATTGAGGTAGTAAAACACAAGAGAACTTCCTAATGGAAATGAGACTATTCTCATTAAATTAAATGAGACCATTTAATGTGGGTGAAAGTGATTTAAAATTCACACACCTCCTGCAAATATGTTCTTGATTTACTTTTTAAAGAGTAAAATGGGTTTAGTAAATATTGCCAGGTATAATAAATCATAAAACATTTAACACCGATTTGTCAAATGTAGTTTACATGAACTAGCACTTAGTGTTATTTATGCCAGACTGAATGAAATGGCTGATATGTTAGGAGGGTTTTTAGCCAGTTAGGAAACATGCAGGGAGCAAAACATTGTGCTGGGTGGTATGTTGGTTATAGAAAATTACACGATACCACATTATCCCCGAAGTGCTTACAGTCTGGATGGGGTATTCAATCAAGAATACAGGGCAGGATATGAGAAGGGCCTATCCCAAGCAGCTCAGTTTCAGCTTAAACCAATCAATCAAAACCACCTTTTCTTATCTGATTCCACCCATCACCCCCACCTGGCCACCATCCATTAGGAGAGTTCCAGCCCTCTAGCACTGTTGACTTGAACCTTCCATTCTCAACTTCTCATCCTGTCTTGCACACTATTTCTAAAACTTCAGGTTTTCAGCACTTGAACTCATCTTAGAGGTCTTTACAGCCTCTTATGGGACCAATTTTGGTTCTACTCTTCAAATATGATTATTACTTACTGCTTAGATATATGTAATGTGTGTGACATCCTGATGAAATTCAATTTCATACCCTGGCACTCTACCCTAATATAGGCTGATTTGGCCAAGATCATTACCTGCTCTGCCCCTGATGACTGTACAGATTCATGAAAGTGCTTATAGGGATTTGCATCTATTTCATCAGAAGTTAAGGTAGGCCATAGAGGAAAGGGGGATGTTTAACCAGTAGCAGTCTAGTCCTCTAGCATGCTCATAAACAAGTTCTAGAATAGGAGAGGACTCTACCAGGAAAACAGACCCCATCGCAACATTCAAGTGCTTTCTAAAATCATAAATAATGTCTTCCTCCTTAGCATAGACCCCAACTTGTCATCTTGGAAAGAACAGGATGTTAACTGTTAATATCCAAATGCCCTGATACGTTCCTTCATCTTCCAGTTATTTTATCATGAGTAGGACATGTGCTTTATTTCTCTGTAACTCTGTGGTCAAGATCTTAAGACTGATCCAGAGAAGAATTAAAGGTTTAACTTTCAGGGAGTAAAGGAGTTGTGTTGGAAGAAGTCAACTGTGGCTGTAAAGTTTGACTTGGTATGCCTAGAGTCAGTAAATGCAAAGAAACAGGTATCCTATTACATGGAAAAAATGGAGATTAAAAATTTGGGCAAGAGCAGGTTGTTAAATCATTTTTCTGGTTAGTGTTCTGTAGCTTTTTAGTAGGTATCAAGTCATTCTAGAAGTACTTGTCAATGATGACAGCAGGTCAACATCTGGCTTGACAGGATTTGCTAAATCTGAAGGTTTAAGATTATTTTCCACTGGAGCTATACTTAGCAGTACTGTCTTGTGTGGCAGAAAGACACTGGAGTAAGGAAAGAAGTGCAGAAAAAGAAATGTTTGGAAAAGAAGTTCCAGAACCCAAGCCAAAGGAAGTCTATTCTCCAAGAGGGTTCTAGCCATCTGTATCACCCCCAAACCGTTGCTCAGCTGTATCTTTCTTTTTTTTCACTCTGGCAGCAAATGTGTAAATGATTAAAATTATAGCCATGCCATAGGATATTTTTATCTCCAAGATTATGCAACCCTCAGAAGTCTTTGAACTTTGTAGTAGAACTAAATTATCTCTAGAAAAAAGGTCACTTTAGACCTGACTTAACAGAAATTAAAAGTGTGCCTCAAATGGATCAAACTGATCCTAAATAACTTAAATATATACCAGAAATAAAGATGAACTCTTCAAAGGAATACACCAAAATACATCACTCAACAACGTAAAACTCATAATGTTCATCATCCAATAAAAAATTAACACACATGCAAAGAAGCTTAAAAAAAGATGAAGAGAAAACCCAATCACTATTAACAGATCCAGACATAATGGAGAGGATAGATTAACACACGAGACTCTTAAAAGATATTATAAATGAGAGCACCTGGGTGGCTCAGTCAGTTAAGCGTCTGCCTTCAGCTTAGATCATGATCCTTGGGTCCTGGGATCAAGCCCCACATCAAGCTCCCTGCTCAGTGGGGAGCTTGCTTCTCCCTCTCCCTCTGCCACTCTCTCATGCTCTTTTTCTTTCTCTCTCAAATAAATAAAATATTTAAAAAGAAGATATTATAAATGTTACATATATGCTAAAGGATGTAAAGGAAAGCATGAACATTACTGGGAGAAAAATAGAATGTTTCTTTTTAAAAACATGAATGGACATGTAAAGAAAAATAGAGTATCTGAATGGAAAATATACTAGATGAGCTTACTAGGAGATTAGACACTTAGGAAGAGAATTAAGATTAGGCACTTAAACTTGAATGAGTAGGAATAGAACTTACCTGAATGAAACACAGAGAAAAAAAACAAAAAAAATCATGAAAGTATCCATAACATCTAGAACAATATCAAATGGTCTAATATAGGTATAATGGGATTAATGTCTTATAAAAGAGACACCAGAGAGTTCTCCATGCCCTCTGACATGTGAGGTTACAGCAAAAAAGATGGCCAGGTATGAACCAGGAAATAGGACCTCACCAGACCCTGAATGTATCAGGACCTTGATCTTGGACTTCCTAGTCTTCAAAGCTATGAGAAACAAATTTTGTTTATAAGCTACCCAATCTATGGTATTTTTGTTATGGCAACGTGAACATATTAAGACAGAGGGTTTTTTTTCTGTTTTTTTTTGTTTTGTTTTTTTATAAAATAATTTTTATTGGTGTTCAATTTACCAACATACAGAATAACACCCAGTGCTCATCCCGTCAAGTGCCCCCCTCAGTGCCCGTCACCCAGTCACCCCCACCCCCCTGCCCTCCTCCCCTTCCACCACCCCTAGTTCGTTTCCCAGAGTTAGGAGTCTTTATGTTCTGTCTCCCTTTCTGACATTTCCCACACATTTCTTCTCCCTTCCCTTCTATTCCCTTTCACTATTATTTATATTCCCCAAATGAATGAGAACATACACTGTTTGTCCTTCTCCGATTGACTTACTTCACTCAGCATAATACCCTCCAGTTCCATCCACGTTGAAGCAAATGGTGGGTATTTGTCATTTCTAATGGCTGAGGAATATTCCATTGTATACATAAACCACATCTTCTTGATCCATTCATCTTTCGATGGACACCGAGGCTCCTTCCACAGTTTGGCTATTGTGGACATTGCTGCTAGAAACATCGGGGTGCAGGTGTCCCGGCGTTTCATTGCATCTGAATCTTTGGGGTAAATCCCCAACAGTGCAATTGCTGGGTCGTAGGGCAGCTCTGTTTTTAACTCTTTGAGGAACCTCCACACAGTTTTCCAGAGTGGCTGCGCCAGTTCACATTCCCACCAACAGTGCAAAAGGGTTCCCCTTTCTTCACATCCTCTCCAACATTTGTGGTTTTCTGCCTTGATAATTTTCCCCATTCTCACTGGTGTGAGGTGGTATCTCATTGTGGTTTTGATTTGTATTTCCCTGATGGCAAGTGATGCAGAACATGTTCTCATGTGCATGTTGGCCATGTCTGTGTCTTCCTTTCTGTCCATGTTTTTTGGCCATTTCATGATTGGATTGTTTGTTTCTTTGGTGTTGAGTTTAAGAAGTTCTTTATAGATCTTGGAAACTAGCCCTTTATCTGAGAGGTCATCTGCAAATATCTTCTCCCATCTATAGGTTGTCTTGTAGTTTTGTTGACTGTATCCTTTGCTGTGCAAAAGCTTCTTATCTTGATGAAGTCCCAATAGTTCATTTTTGCTTTTGTTTCTTTTGCCTTCGTGGATGTATCTTGCAAGAAGTTACTGTGGCCAAGTTCAAAAAGGGTGTTTCCTGTGTTCTCCTCTAGGATTTTGATGGACTCTTGTCTCACATTTAGATCTTTCATCCATTTTGAGTTGATCTTTGTGTCTGGTGCAAGAGAGTGCTCTAGTTTCATTCTTCTGCATGTGGATGTACAATTTTCCCAGCACCATTTATTGAAGAGACTGCTTTCTTCCAGTGGATAGTCTTTCCTCCTTTATCAAATATTAGTTGGCCATAAAGTTCAGGGTCCACTTCTGGATTCTCTATTCTGTTCCATTGATCTATGTGTCTGTTTTTGTGCCAGGACCACACTGTCTTGATGACCACAGCTTTGTAGTACAACCTGAAATCTGGCATTGTGATGCCCCCAGATATGGTTTTCTTTTTTAAAATTCCCCTGGCTATTCGGGGTCTTTTCTGATTCCACGCAAATCTTAAAATAATTTGTTCTAACTCTCTGAAGAAAGTCCATGGTATTTTGATAGGGATTGCATTAAACGTGTAAATTGCCAAGACAGAGGTTTTTTTTTAAAAAAAGGAGGAAATGTTTTAATTTAAAAAAATGGGGAAATAAAGATGTTAGAAAAACTGTAGTATGTTGAAGAAAGGCAACACATATTTAGTAGGTAATAGACATCCCTGAAAAAGAAAGCTTAAGCAAGGAAGCAGAATAAACACTAAATTTTATAATCCAAGAAAACTTTGCTGAAATTAAAATAAAAAATAAAAACAGTTACAATTGGGGGGGCCAGGGTGGCTCAGTCAGATAAGCGTTTGACTCTTGATTTTAGCCCAGGTCATGATCTCAGGGATCGAATCCTGCATCAGGCCCCATGCTCAGTGGGGAATCTGCTTGAGATTATCACCCTTTTCCTCTGCCCCTCCCCCTTGCACACATACCCACTCTCTCTAAAATAGATAAATAAAAATCTTTTAAAAATAATTAAAATCACACACTGAAAGAGCATACTATGTATCTGATAATATTGAAACAGAATGACCAACATGAGTATGTACTCTAAATCGCTGGACTTTACAGAAAAAATCCTTTGTGCTTTTAGACAAAAACAGTGTCTTATGAAGGCAAAATATTAAATTATCAATAGACTTTTTGCCAATAGCATTTTATACCAGAAACAGTGGAGTGACATAATTAGGATATCAAGTAAGGAAAATGTAAACCAAAGATTTTACACCTAGAGAAATAGACTTTCATGCGGAAAGTGCACAACCAACTATTATCACCATGCAAGAACTTAGAGAATCTTGTTCCATGAATTCTTCCTTATAAATTTAATAGAAAAAATTAGCCTTAGAAAACCAAAATGAGTAGGGAGGTATCAGAAAGATTGGTGGCCAGCACTAAGCTTCTAGTTACTTCGAGTTGCTTCATGAATAGAAGCTTCAAGGGAAAGAATGTTGTATGTAACAAGTCTATGCCCTGGTAATGTACACACTGCAACTATTAAAAATGGGTAGAATTGGGAAAGCGTATGCAAAAACATTTTTAGACTATTTTCACTAACCATAGTGGTATATTATAGCTATTCTGAGACTGTTACGCATATAAATTTTGGCCAGAGTAATTATGAGTATGAATAATTATGAATAATTATGGAGATATTTTGTTATCCCCTGTGTCTTACGAATGGAAGAAAGGAGATGAATAGGTGAAAATTTTTAAGGTAAAACAATAGCAATACTTAATTGGAGTTGTAATTATCATTTAAATTTATGAGGTGTCCCTGAGTTCTGCCTCTGTCCACTGAAGAGACAACCTCATTACTAATGAGCATTCCCAGCAGCACCTACCAGCAATCTTAAAATAAAATTTCTCACTAAAGTAAACCAGGGCTTTTGCAGAAATAGCTGATTCTGATTCCGGGTCTGGAAATGTGCAAGATGAGCCTGGAACACGTCATCATACCAGAAAGCAAGGAAGCTATAAAAGACTACCAGGGTTGTATCATAAGGATCCATTGGCCAAAAATAGAACAACTTGAACTTCACAGAAGATAACGATTGCACCTGATTGCACCCTACCACCAATGTTTAAATCCATGAAGTGTGATGACATTAAAAAAAATAATTAGTCACTCTCAGAGGATAGTACTAAGCTACTTAAAACTGGTAATTAAAGGGAAGACCTGAGGACTTATTCTATATTTCCTACATGCCTGGCAGCCAATCAAAAACATCTCTATAAAAGAAGTACAAGTAATAAATGACAAAGAAATGATGAAGTTAGATGCTTACCATTCTGAAGCCCCCTTTAAATTAACGGATCTAAGCAGCGAACACCAATGGCTGCCAACAGCACAAAAGGGGACACAATCAGGCTGGGCGCCTCCTGGTGAAAGAACACACCATCACTTATAGTCTCACTGAAGGAATAAACCACGAGGCTGATCTGGCTGCCAATTTGGAGAAAATACAAAGGTCAGCAGATTATGTTGAACTGCACCACAAATGTGCAATGGACATTGCACTAGACTGTAAGGAACTCTATAATTCATGTGCTCCAGGTCCTTCAACAGATAAACTGTAAGAATAAAGGGATAAAAGGCCAACCTGTAGGTTAAAAGAATGTGAAAGACATGTCCATTATTTTTTTAATGACCAAGACTAAATTAGAGTCTCTAGGATGCATGTGGATGATAAACTGTAAAAATATTCAGGGAGGTGGGGCTCCTGGCTGGCTTGGTCAGAAGAGCATGCAACTCATGATCTTGGGGTTGTGAGTTCAAGCCCATGTTGGGAGTAGAGGTTACTTAAAGTAGAGGTTACTCTACTAGAGGTTACCTCTTAAAGTAGAGGTTACTTAAAAATAAAATCTTAAAAAATATTCAAGGAGGTAAAAAGGTCCAAATAAACTATGAAGACTATTTAAGATAATAATAATGAATATATGTATGACAATATGTAAATTAGTATTCACAGAAAAATGTATAGCCCTTACATTAAATGTATAGTCCTTACCTCCGTACAGTACTTACATTAACAAGAGTTTTATTTTTTTTATTTTTTTTTTAATTTTTATTTATTTATGATAGCCACAGAGAGAGAGAGAGGGGCAGAGACACAGACAGAGGGAGAAGCAGGCTCCATGCACCAGGGGCCCGACGTGGGACTCGATCCCGGGTCTCCAGGATCGCGCCCTGGGCCGAAGGCAGGCGCCAAACCGCTGCGCCACCCAGGGATCCCTAACAAGAGTTTTAAAAATGGATTAGGTATCCAATTCAAGAAGTTACTTAATAAAAGCAGGAAAACATTAAAGTCAAAGCAGAAATTAGTTTGAAAACTAATATATACATTCAAAGATGAATCTTTGAGAAAACCAATAAAATCTATGAACTTTTTAATAATCTATTAATAACCTAATCAAGAAATGTGAAAGGAAAAATCATAAATGCACAAACAGGGTAAAATAAAGGATAGCACACTTATCCTGATGAGCACTAAGAAATGTGTAGAATTGTTGAATCACTATATTGTACATCTGAAACTAATATAACACAGTATGCTAATTATACTTGAATTAAAACAAAAACACTTTTTTTTTTTAATATTCCCCTGGCTATTCGGGATCTTTTCTGATTCCACACAAATCTTAAGATAATTTATTCCAACTCTCTGAAGAAAGTCGATGGTATTTTGATAGGGATTGCATTAAATGTGTAAATTGCCCTGGGGAGCATTGACATTTTCACAATATTAGTTCTTCCAATCCATGAGCATGGAATATTTTTCCATCTCTTTGTGTCTTCCTCAATTTCTTTCAGAAGTGTTCTGTAGTTTTTAAGGTATAGATCCTTTACCTCTTTAGTTAGATTTTTCCTAGGTATCTTATGCTTTTGGGTGCAATTGTAAATGGGATTGATTCCTTAATTTCTCTTTCTCCAGTCTCATTGTTAGTGTATAGAAATGCCACTGACTTCTGGGCATTATTTTGTATCCTGCCATGCTGCCAAATTGCTGTATGAGTTCTAGTAATCTTGGGGTGGAGTCTCTTGGGTTTTCTATGTACAGTATCATGTCATCTACAATGAGGGAGAGTTTGACTCCTTCTTTGCCAATTTGAATGCCTTTTATTTCTTTTTGTTGCCTGATTGCTGAGGCTAGGACTTCTAGTACTATGTTGAATAGCAGTGGTGAGAGTGGACATCCCTGTCTTGTTCCTGATCTTAAGGGAAAGGCTCCCAGTGCTTCCCCATTGAGAATGACATTTGCTGTGGGCTTTTCATAGATGGATTTTAAGATGCTGAGGAATGTTCCCTCTACCCCTACACTCTGAGGAGCTTTGATCAGGAATATTAAAAAAAGAAAACCATATCTGGGGGCATCACAATGCCAGATTTCAGGTTGTACTACAAAGCTGTGGTCATCAAGACAGTGTGGTACTGGCACAAAAACAGACACATAGATCAATGGAACAGAATGGAGAATCCAGAAGTGGACCCTCAACTTTATGGTCAACTAATATTCGACAAAGCAGGAAAGTCTATCCACTGGGAGAAAAACCCGTCTCTTCAATAAATGGTGCTGGGAAAATTGGACAGCCACATGCAGAAGAATGAAACTAGACCACTCCCTTTCACCATACACAAAGATAAACTCAAAATGGATGAAAGATCTAAATGTGAGACAAGATTCCATCAAAATCCTAGAGGAGAACACAGGCAACACCCTTTTGGAACTCGGCCACAGTAACTTCTTGCAAGATACATCCATGAAGGCAAAAGAAACAAAAGCAAAAATGAACTATTGGGACTTCATCAAGATAAGAAGTTTTGCACAGCAAAGGATACAGTCAACAAAACTAAAAGACAACCTACAGAATGGGAGAAGATATTTGCAAATGACGTATCAGATAAGGGGCTAGTTTCCAAGATCTATAAAGAACTTATTAAACTCAACAGCAAAGAAACAAACAATCCAATCATGAAATGGGCAAAAGACATGAAGAGAAATCTTACAGAGGAAGACATGGACATGGCCAACAAGCACATGAGAAAATGCTCCGCATCACTTGCCATCAGGGAAATACAAATCAAAACCACAATGAGATCCCCCCTCACACCAGTGAGAATGGGGAAAATTAACAAGGCAGGAAACCACAAATGTTGGAGAGGATGTGGAGAAAGGGGAACCCTCCTGCACTGTTGGTGGGAATGTGACCTGGTGCAGCCACTCTGGAAAACTGTGTGGAGGTTCCTCAAAGAGTTAAAAACAGAGCTGCCCTACGACCCAGCAATTGCACTGCTGGGGATTTACCCCAAAGATACAGATGCAGGGAAATGCCAGGACACCTGTACCCCGATGTTTCTAGCAGCAATGTCCACAATAGCCAAACTGTGGAAGGAGCCTTGGTGTTCATTGAAAGATGATGGATAAAGAAGATGTGGTTTATGTATACAATGGGATATTACTCAGCCATTAGAAATGACAAATACCCACCATTTGCTTTGACGTGGATGGAATTGGAGGGTATTATGCTGAGTGAAATAAATCAATTGGAGAAGGACAAACATTATATGGTCTCATTCATTTGGGGAATATAAACAATAGTGAAAGGGAATAAAGGGGAAAGGAGAAAAAAATGAGTGGGAAGTATCAGAGAGGGAGACAGAACATGAGAGACTCCTAACTCTGGGAGGCGAACTAGGGGTGGTGGAAGGGGAGGTGGGCGGGGGGTGGGGGTCACTGGGTGGCGGGCACTGAGGGGGGCACTGGATGGGATGAGCACTGGGTGTTATTCTTATGTTGGCAAATTGAACACCAATAAAAAATAAATTTATAAAAAAAAATCACAAGGCCTAGATCATTGTGTGAGGAGACTCTATGCGTCCTAAAAATAATAATAATTCCACAGCTAGTTAAACTGTCCCAAAGCACAGAAAAAAAGAAAAATCTCATCTTTCTTATGCATTGAGCATAACATTGATAACAAAACTCAATAATAATTGAGCATAAATATAAATCAATCTTACAACTGATTATTGATTCAAATAACAAAGGAATAATAAACAGACTCCAGCAGCTCATTAAAAGAATTATATGCTATTTTTTAGTAATTTATGTCAGCAATGTAAAGATGGTTCAATAATGAAAAAATTGTAATTAATCATATTAATAGATTTAAGGAAAAACAATCTATAATTTCTCCATAGATTTTCTTTTTTTAAAAAATAGATTTTATTTATTTATTCATGAGAGACACAGAGAAAGGCACAGACACAGGCAGAGGGAGAAGCAGGCTCCATGCAGGGAGCCTGACGTGGGACTCAATCCCAGGACCCCGGGATCAGACCTGAGCCGAAAGCAGATGCTCAACTGCTGAGCTTCCCAAGTGCCCCTCTCCATAGATTTTTCAAAGGCATTTGGTAAACTTCAACATTTGTTCTTGACCTTAACAAATAATTGAAGAATACTATTGTTTAAATAGGAGAGAGGAAAATATTCTCAACCTGATAGGATATTTCCCTCAGCACATAAGCCAGCAAGCACAATGCTTAATGATAAGGCACTAGAAATATTGCCCTTAAAATATGAAAAAAAAAAGCGCCATAATTTCCGCCACTGCCACTAATGTCTAATTGACTGTTGTTTCTTGGTATTAGCCAAAGAAATTTTGGTGAAAGATTAAGAAATAAAGATACAAAAATTGGGAGCAAAGAAGTAAAATTATCACATTTTACTGTTGGCTAAGAAAAATGAATACATAATCAGTGGATCATACATACAGAAATAAGGAAGATACAATTCAATGTACAATAGCAGCAAAAAAGTACTAGAAAGAATATGACATGTACTAATTTTTTGAGAGAGAGAGAGTGTGGATGTAAAGGTTGGAGAGGAGGGGCAGAGGAAGAGGGGAGAGAGGACCTTAAACGGGCTCCACGCCCAGCACGGGGCTCTCCCTCACAACCCTGAGATCATGACCTGAGTGAAAATCAAGACTCAGTCATTTAATCAACCGAGCCACCCAGGTGTCCCAAAATATACAAATTTCTTATTTGAAGAAATGTTTTAAATACTCTTAAAAGACAGAAAGAATACTTGATCAAATGACAGGTCATACCATATTCTTAGATAAGAAGATTCAATACTATAAAAATGCCAGTTCCTGCTAATTTAATCTATAAATACCACATAATCTCAATAAAAATAGCAACACTTTTTTTTTCTTCTGGAACTAGGCAAGTTGATTTTAAAGTTCATATGGTGAAATAAACAAGCAAGAATAGAAAAACTTTGAAAAAGAGAAGTATGAAGATGTGCTAGAGAAGCAAAAACATCATTATAATAAATTTTATAACATATTATTATAGGCTCAAGAATTAAAACAGTATGGTACTGGCACTTGAATAGAGGGACAGATTATTGCACCATAATAAAAAGCAAAGAAATAAACACAAATATACTGAAAGGGTATCTCAAAATTGTAGAGAAAGTAATGATTAAATGGTAAGGGAACAAAAGAAGTATCCATCTGGAAACAAACAAAAACTAGATAGTGGATTCATACCACACGCATTATTTAAAATAGATTCCAGAAAGATCAAATATTTAAATATAATAATTAAAATTATAAAAGCTCTACAAGAGGGAAAATTCTCTTCCAATCTTTGATTGGGGAGTGTTTTTCTAGCTATGACACAAAATCCAGAAGCTATAAAGAAAAAACTGATAGATCTGACTCCCTAAATTTTTTTTTTATTACAAAACAAAAACTTCCACAGGCAATGTTTTAAAAAAAAAAAAAACAAAAAAACAAAAATAAAAACAAAAATAAAAACAACAACAACAAAAACAAATACCAAATCAAACTCCAATAAAAAATACAAAAAAAAATTTTTTAAAAAGACCTGTTGGAAAAAAGTACTAGCAATATACGTTGCAAATTAAGGATTAATGTCCCTAATATGTAAAGAACCTCTATAAATCAGTAAGAAGGAAAAGACCAACTACGCCGATAGAACTTCTGGGTCTACTTTCAGATCTAACACTCACCAGCTGGGTGCCATTCATCATATCTTCTAACTTGTCTGAGTCTCAGTTTTCTCATCTGCAAAACGGGGATAATACTGCCTGCCTTGGTTTTTTCTGAATTTGAGGGAAAATCAAATGATGAAATTGTTTGAAAATGCTTATAAGTCATCATGCTATAGGAATGTGCAGAATTGTTATAGTTAATGGTGTCAGAAGCATTGCTGATGTCTTAGAATTCTCTATTTCCTGCTTAAGATCCAAACCGGCCAGTAAGTTGAGCAAAAGCTGATTTTTATTTTTATTTTATTATTGTTTGTTATTTATTTATTTATTTATTTATTTATTTATTTATTTATTTATTTATTTTGGCAAAAGCTGATCTTAAAGAGCTACCAGGCAATTGAATTCTGCCCTCTGCCATGATTTCCATTTGGAAAGTGGAAACAAGCAGCAGCAAGTTAGAGTTCTATAGGAACACTCCAAGGGAAAAATTCTCCCTCAAGAAAATGTCATCTCCTGAAGCCAGATACTACCTCAATTACACATGTTCAACTCTATCCACTCATTCTACGGAATCAGTATGTTCCTACCGTACAAAGTGGTTACTCTGTACACAGTGCTCTGGGCTGCTTTGCTGTCCATTCTTAGAAAAATCCGAGTGGACACGATGCTCAGAGAGGCGCTGCCTTGAGGGATGGTCCTCCCACCCCTCCACGGAAACGCGCACGTGTACATGCACTTGCACACACATATTTCTAGATATTTTTCAAATTATGCGTAGGGTTACCAGAAAAGATGCTGAAACCATGAAATAATAATAGTTATGTCAGCAGGAATGTGGGATTGGAGCTCAGTACTGCTTGTAAAACAATGTATCGTTTCAACAAAAACAGGCCAAAAGATCAAAAACAGTTCTGAATCAGTGTCCAAAAAACTCCATTTTTAAGTAATGGTTTCAAAAGATGTTTTTCCTTAACATCTGAGGCAACAAAGCCGACGTGGGTAAGCAACTAGATTCCCCTCACCTTGGTCAGCTGGCTGGCTCTCTCGCTCTTTCTTTTTTTCGGGCGTCAGGATGTTTCCAAAATGTTTTACGTGGGAAACCTAGCTATTATTGCAAATGCTTGGGAACTTCATTCACTTAAAGTCACAGACTGATTCGCTGCTATCTACTTCGCCGCTCAGTGGGGTGTCTCCAAATATCTTGAGGGGTATTGCAAAATACTAAAAATAAATGGAAAAAACCCACAGTTAATTGGTTCAAGTTTTTTTTCCTTTAATTTATTTATACCATGCACAGTCCTTTAAGGGAAGTCAGGAGGAATTTTTTAAAAAAGAATCAGCCACCACAAATATAAAAGATTGAAGATCATTACTTCAGGCCTGTAGGGAGATAATTTAATGGTGTTATGTAAAATGATGAGAGTGTGGTCTGAGACTTATATGCCATCTGGGTTCAAATCCCAACTTTGACACGAGCCATGTGACTTTAAACATTTGTTATTAGCCCTTCTGTGCCTCTTTTTTCTTTCACAGGGTTGCTGCGAGGACTGATTATTATGATCCCTGAAAAGTCTTGAAAAAAGTATTGAATACAATAAGCATTCAGTGGATGTTAGCTGTTCTTTTCATTCTTGCTAGAGATACCATAGGACAAAAAACCGCTAACTGGATCACCACCCCATCCAGAGATAAGAGAGCCTGGCTTTACAGACCACATTAACAGGTTATCACTCAAGTCAAGCCATCAGGATCCAGGCGAAAGTGTAAGTGAAGGTGTAAGTGAGAGTCAGTGTTCTCCCTTCAGCATGAACCCAAAAAAAACCCAAAAGCATGTACCCTAAGCATTTACCACCAGAGAGCTCCCAGGTACTATAGAGAACCCAGCTCTCCGGGTAGCAAGCACCATGTAGCTTCTTGCCTCAAAATTCTGTCTCTCAGCATGACCTGTTAATGTGTGCTTCCAAACCAGACCAACAAAAACCGTGCAATCAGGCCAAAACTATGTCTTCCATCTTTCGGTGAAGGACACGGATGGGTTGTATGCTGCCTTCGAGTTTTATGAGACTGGCTCTTTCCTTACCGCATTCCAGCTCCTCTGTGAGCTTCGACAGACCAGTGGGCACTACAGGAGTAGCACGGAACACACTGCTTTGTTTTGATGTCTTAACACTTGAGATGAGAAGAGTCGTCTTAACGCTGGGCCCTCTTTGTAGACTGTCTTTGGCGGAACATACTTCATTTTTTCCATTAGTACGACCAAATGACCTGTTGATAAATGTTTTGGGGAACACATCATAGCAAGAAGAAAACTGAAGGCATATTTGAGTTCATGAAGATACCTAATTTTCCATCACAGAGAGATGTTCTTCTTTATCTCCATGTATGTTATTCATCAAGGCATCTTGACACTATTTACTGGAAAGTAATGGCACTGTTTACCAGAAAACTAGCTTAATCTGCTACTCATTGTTTTCATCAGTTAAATAAAACTGACCTTTCATCTTTAGCATTGTGCTTCCAACAAAATCCTGCCAAAATCACTAATGATCTGTGTTCCTCAGACAGCTGCAACACATTCCCCATGAGCTAAGGAATGGTGGGATCATCACCCCATCCAGAGATAGGAGAGCCTGGCTGTACAGACCACACTAACAGGTTATCACTCAAGCCAAGCCATCAGGATCCAGGGGAAAGCGTAAGTGAAGGTAAGAAGCTTGGGAAAGGGAATCTCCAAACCTGGTCTGGACCCCTAAATCAAAAGAATTCAGTTGTTAGGACTGACTTGACAAACTCAGAGTCAAGGGTAGTTAAGTCAGAGTCAAGGGTAGAGTTAATACCCACCATTTGCTTCGACGTGGATGGAACTGGAGGGTATTATGCTGAGTGACGTAAGTCAATCGGAGAAGGACAAACATTAGATGGTCTCATTCATTTGGGGAATATAAAAAATAGTGAAACTAATACAGGGGAAAGGAGAAAAAATAAGTGAGAAATATCAGAAAGGGAGACAGGACATGAGAGACTCCTAACTCTGGGAAATGAACTAGGGGTGGTGGAAGGGGAGGAGGGCGGGGGTGGGGGTCACTGGGTGGTGGGCACTGAGGGGGGCACTGGATGGGATGAGCACTGGGTGTTATTCTGTACGTTAGCAAATTGAACACCAATAAAAAATAAATTTATTAAAAAAAACAGTCAAAAAAATAAAATTAAATTTAAAAAAAAGAAACCGTCAATAAGATCAGGTTTTGTAGAATTTCACACGGAAGTAGTATAGATATTCCCCTGGGGAACCTCACCGACCCCAATCAGTGTTCTCCAGACATCAATGTGAGGTAGTGACCTGCCCGTCCTCCCTTTCATGTACAGTGATATCAATCCGATGCATAATTTCATTTTACTTCTCTAGTTGGTAAAGGTGCTTCTGTGAACGTAGGCTCAGTCTCGATTTATCTCCGAAAGACCAAAGTTCACACATTTCACAGATTATACGTTGGTTGTTTTCACCCTAGCTCTAGCACCCAACCGTCCCATTCAGCATTCTCACACAGTTCAACCAGGTTACAGAAGCAAACATTTTATTTAAAAGTGTGAGATTTCAGGGCACCCGGGTACCTCAGTCAGTTAAGCAGCTGCCCTCAGCTCCGCTCGTGATCCCAGTTTCCTGGGATGGAGCCCCACGTGGTGGACTATCTGCTGAGCAGGAGTCTGCTTCTCCCTCTCCCTCTGCCCCCCCCCATGCTCTCTCTCCCTTGTTCCTGCTTTTCCTCTCAAAAAAATAAATACATAAATAAATACAATCTTTTAAAAAATAAAATAGATATGTAAGATTTCAAATCTTGGAGGCTTGCTCTTTTTTAAATTTTTATTTTATTTATTCATGAGAGAGAGAGAGAGGCAGACACAGGCAGAGGGGGAAGCAGGCTCCATGCAGGGAGCCCGATGTGGGACTCGATCCTGGAACTCTGGGGTCATGCCCTGAGCCGAAGGCAGATGCTCAACTGCAGAACCACCCAGGCATCCCTGGAGGCTTGCTTTTGGTCCACCACCATCCACCCATCCATCCATCCATCCATCTGTCTGTCCATCCGTCCATCCACCCACCCATCCATCCATCCATCCATCCCTCCATCCATCCATCTGTTCTTTCTTCCTTCCTGCAGTAACAGTATCTGATTCTCCTTTGAGAAACCATTTTATCCCACTCCTATCCATGTATTTTAACTTGTACTCCAAGATGAACATGCAAGAATCTTCACTGCAGGAAAAATTTAGGAAAAATCTAAGTTTTGGATATTTAACAGGGGAATGAAATTATTAAGGCATCTGTAGTAAAATATTATGCAGAATTTAAAAGAATGTAGATCTATGTGGAAAAATGTCAATGATTATTAAGTGAAGAAGCAAGCTGCAGAACAATGTGTAAATGAGTTCTAGGGACCTAAATATATTATATATATATATATATATATATTATATAGGTTTTATATATATAAATACATAAATATATATTAGGTTATATATAAAAATATAAAAATATACAAATTATATATATTTTATATAGAAATTTATAAATTTATATATTATATATTATATAGTATATAAATTTATAAATCATATATATATAAATATATAAATTTATATTTATATAAATATATATATATTTCACAAAATTTATCCCAATAGATACACCCCATACTGATAATTATGGTTAGCTTGAGGAAAGGTGTGTGACTAAAGAAAGGAGAGGTGAATGGAAACATTAACTTTAATTACATTATTCCATATTATTTGAATTTTTATACTGAGCATACGGCTATAATATAAACATGTAAGATTTAAAACAAAGTTCATGAAAAAAGTCTAAGGTCAAAAATGAAGTCTTTTAAAAAAAATGAAGTCTTTTTATGGAAGTAAATTATATCTTCGGACTTCGGAAAGCACTTTGGGTTGGTCATTAAAAATTGTCGTTATTAATGAATATGTGGCCCCCATAGTGATGGTGTCTTCAAAAAGCAAGTTTTCAGCATCTAATTTACCCACAGATGCAGCAATGTAATGTCTTTTTCAAACACCTCAAAAAAGCTTGCCTTCCTTGTCCCAATCCTAGTCCCCATGCCAAAGTAACTACTGTTATAGATGTAGGATATACCCTTACAGATTTACAGACACATTATATGAATATTAGAAAGATGTATAGTTTTATTGTGTCTTTAGAATCCTCAGACCGGCATCAAACACTTGCCCTCTGGGCCCTTCAACTGTGGGAAACACGGGTCACCCCCTCCACGTGGGCCCCTATAGTCTACTTCACACCAACGAAACGATGCCTTTTACTTTCAACTCCAAAATTTTAATACTTTTACACCTTTGAGTTGGGTAGATTCAGGGGTTGGTCCTTTATGGGTGGTGCTCTTAATGGGTGGTGCAGCACCAACTTTGAAATGTGGAAGTAATGGCTGCCTATTGCCTTGGGACCCAGGCAAAAGCTAAAAATGAATTGCATTTATTTTAATATCTGAGCTAGTCAAATTTCTTAAATGAATTAATTTTGGTATTTGGTTCCCATATTTTAGCCACTTCTTAACTCTTATTAGCTTCATCAGCTATTCCTCTTTGGTTTTTAGGATAAAAATTTATTTTGGCTGTGAATGATGGCGACTCCTTTCCAGTGCTTTTACCTCCTGTTCCTTCTTGTCTTCACGTGTTGGGTAAAGTCACCGGCACAGGGCGCCTGGGGGCTCAGTTTGTTAAGGGTCTGCGTTCAGCTCAGGTCATCATCTCAGGGTCATGGGAACAAGCGCGTCGGGCTCCCGGCTCAGTGAGGGGGGGTCTGCTTCTCCCTCTGCCCCTGCCCCTGCTCATTCTCACTCTTTCTCTCTCTCCTGCTCTCTCAAATAAATAATTAAAATCTGAAAAAAAATAGAATAAAATCACCAGCACAAAATTAAGAGTCACCATGATAATGGGCAGCCTTGTCTTTTTTCTAACATAACTAGAAGTACTTCTGCTTCACCATTAGGTGTGAAGTTTGCTCTAGATTTCTGTTACATGCCCCTCAAAAAAACTTCCTTTAAACCTATCCTATTTCTAGCCATGTAGGATTTATAAGTCATTGAATTTTATCAGATGGTTTTTTCCGGCATCTATTTGAGATGATCGAAAGGATTTTCTCCTTTGGCCTGTTTTGTAGTGTAGTAACTTACATTGGTAAAACCCTCATATGCTGAATCATCTTTGCATTTCTAGGACAAACCTGCTTGGTCATGTGCTTCATTCTTTGAATACAGAGTTGTGTTCTATTTGCTGACATTTCATTTAAAATTTTTGCCTCATATTTTAATTAAGAATATTCTATGCTTTCTTTTTCTGTTCTATAGCTTTTCTTGGCAAGTTTCTGAAACTTGGTTCAATGAGTTATATGGCTTTATAAAGTTTTGAGATACTGGAATAATTTATGGATCATGGAGATGACATGTTTTTTGAAGTTTTGATAGAAATCATCCATATATATCAATTTGGTCCCTTCTCCATTTTTAACAGTACTCCTTTGATTTCCCATTTCAATTATATTATACCATAGGCTTATTCAGTTTTCTGCTTTGTTTTGAGATCATTTTTATATAAATCACATTTTCCTAGAAAATGTTCCATTTCATATAACTTACAAATATTACAAAGTGTTACATATATTCTAACATTTACTCTTTTCTATTGGTATTTATGGCCCTAATGGCATTCGGTTGTTGTTTTAGTCTTAATAAGATTTTCCAGAGGTTGTTGTAATGTTGTCAATGTTTTCAAAGAAACATTTTAGTGGATAAATTCATTAATTACTATTTCTATCTTTTAAAATGCCTTTCTTCTAGTTTTAGAGACTATTTTGTTATAATTTTCAAAGATTTTAGGTTGGACGATCACTTAGCTTATTTTCAGTCATTATAACTTTATAATATTTGACTTATGGTTATAAATTTTTCTCTGACCACAACTTCATTTTAATTCCACAGGCTTTCCTGTATTTTGCTTTCACTTATCACTTTTAAGAAGTTTATCATTTATATTTTTCTTTACTCTGTAGCTCAAAATATATTTGAAGTTGATTTTAAACTTCAAAGTGTATAGGATTTTTTTCTATCCATTTGACTTAGATTTTAATTTTATTGTAATAAATGTGTCTGGTATAGTTTCTACTTTTGTGATCGATGGGGATTACTTTTATGGCTTGATGTGTCATCTCTGCTTTTTGTGTGTGAATTTTCCATATGTATTTGGAGAAAAAAGATACTTATTCTTTTTACTGGATGCAGTGCTATATAAGTATAAATATAGATATAGAATCAGAATTATTCATTGGATTATTCAAATTCTGTGTGCAATTAATTTTGTCAAAAAACTTCTGAGAAGTGTATTAATACAACCCAATAAGATCATGGATTATCGTTTCTATTTATACGCTTCTAACAGGTGCTGTTTTACATTTTCAAAGCAAAGTATTTAGCTCTAGGTTAGCTTATGACTTTATTATGCCTCTGGTGGATTGTTGTCATTGGCATTTTAAATTCAAATTATTTTGTCAGCTTGTTCTTCTAACGTTCAGATCATTATTTGTCTCCTAGCTCATTATTTCTTTGTGTTCTTGCTTTCCTTGGGGATTTATTTTTCCATTTTGTTGGAATGCATCTTCCATTAATATTCTTAGAGGAAATTTATAGATAAAGATGTCTCCAGTAATTAAATGTTTCAAATATCTTTATTTTCCCTCATGTTTAAGTAATAGTTTGGCTAGATAAAGAATTCTAGGTTCAAATTTTTCCTTAGATATCTGAAGATCTTATTATTTTTTTATTGGAGTTCAATTTGCCAACATATAGCATAACACCCAGTGCTCAGCCTGCCAAGTGCCCGTCACCCAGTCACTCCAATCCCCCACCCACCTCCCCTTCCACTACCCCATGTTCGTTTCCCAGAGTTAGGTGTCTCTCATGTTTTCTCACCCTCACTGATATTTTCACTCATTTTCTCTCCTTTCCCTTTATTCCCTTTCACTAATTTTTATATTCCCCAAATGAATGAGACCATATAATGCGTGTCCTTCTCCGATTGACTTACTTCACTCAGCATCATACCCTCCAGGTCCATCCACGTCGAAGCAAATGGTGGGTATTTGTCGTTTCTAATGGCTGAGGAATATTACTGTATTATTTCATTAGAACAAGTATGGCTGGTGAGAAAGTATCAGTCTATACTTCTAATATAGGGATTTACTTAATTCTTCTGGCACTTTTAGGATTTTTTTCTTTATAATTTGGCATGCCCCAAATCCAACTATATTCTGTCTAAATGTGAATCTGTTTTTATTCATCTTGCTTGGGAGTTGGTGGACTCTGTCTACCATGTCATTGTCATTTCAAAGTCTACCGGTCATTCATTTCATTCAATTGAAATCTCTTTCCCTAGGATATATTCTTTTGTTATTTCTTTCATTTTTACCTTATTTAAGTACAGAAGTAATGCATGAATATATTCCTGTTAAAAATGGATAATTTGGGCAGCTCAGTGGTTTAACACCCGCATTCAGCCCAGGGCGTGATCCTGGAGACCCAGGATCGAGTCCCACGTTGGGCTCCCCGCATGGAGTCTGCTTCTCCCTCTGCCTGTGTCTCTGCCTCTCTCTGTGTGTGTCTTTCATGAATAAATAAAATAAAAAACTTTTTAAAAAAATGGATAACTCACAAGCAAATTTAAGCAAAAACTTGAATAACTGTCATCCTTTTCCCAATTCCATATGATTCTCCCTAGGAGGGCTCATGATTAATAAATTAAATATGTGTCCTTCCAGATGTTTTTGTCATTCATTTAACTTTTATCAAATTAACACACATTTATGGTTTACAAAATTGAAAACAATAAGGTTTGTAACAACAACAATGAAACCACAACCCTCGGTCCTACTTCCAACCCCTGAGTCTATTCCTGGGCCCATTTTCCCTTTGACTGAGCACCAGTTTCATCAATGAGTTCATGTATATCCAACTGACAACCCAAGACATCTTGAATTTTTAAGGATTACACACTGGGAATCACTCCTATTCAAGGCTGTGGTCCCCAGACCTCTTTCCCTACTCTCTTTGTAACAGACAAGGGTGCTTTTACTGGAAGCCAGTGCAGTAAGCAAATCTGGGAGCTCTTTTTCATATAACCAAAGTACTCCTTGTGGCTTTAGCTAGGATTTGTAGTAGAAGGAGGTATACTTAAAAATAAATTAATCAACCACTGTGTATAAATTTTTAACTAAATTTACTCAACAGTTAAATTAAACATGACAACCAATTTCAAACATACAATGCAAGTGTGAGTTTAACTTTAATCAACAATGCCTCCTCCTCAGAGAGTTGGCAAATGCTCTTGAAAAATAGTCAGCTGTGGGGGTGGGAGGAGCCTGGGTGGCTCAGTCGGTTGAGCATCAACCCTTGGATTCAGCTCAGGTCATGATCTCAATCTCAGGGTCATGAGATAAAGCCTCGCATCGGACTCCAGGCTCAGCCAGGGTCTGAGATTGTCTCCCTCTCTCTGTTCCTCATCACTGCCGCCTTCTTTCCCTCTGCCCCCCTTAAATAAATAAATAAATCTTAAAAAAGAAGAGTCAGCTGGGTCACTGTCTCCATCACGATGTACCTTCAGTCCTTCTATCAGGTGTGTTTCAAGAGACATACAGCTGTTCTCATGGAGCATCCGTGCATCAAACACTACAGCTTTGCTTCCATGATTGAAAACCATTATAAACTCCTTTATAAAAATATTTCTAATAAGCCCTAGTTTACTTGATTAAAGAAATTGTATCATAAGGGCATTTAATTAAGTGAATTCAACTAATTAAGTTAACCAATTGTGTTTCTCAGCTTAGATTGCACATTGGAATCATCAGGAAGCTTTAAAAATATTCCCTGGGATTTTAGTGGCTTCATGTCTCACATTTAGGTCTTTCCTCCCTTTTGAATTTATTTCTGTATATGGTATAAGAAAATAGTCCAGTTTCATTCTTTTGCACGTTGCTGTCCGGCTTCCCAGCACCATTTGTTGAAGAGACTGTCTTTTTCCCATTGGGTATTCTTTCCTGCTGTGTTGAAGATTAATTGACCATATAGCTGTAGGTTCATTTCTAGGTTTTCTATTCTGAACTCCCATGGAGAAGGCTTTTGAAAAGTGAGTGATCATCTTCAATAAGCTTTTTAAAGATCTGGATTTTAAATCTACATTAAGCTTTTTGTAATAAGGTGAATTCACATTTAATTCTGTTTTATTTATCCTACATTAAAAGGAAATTATAGGCTCAATGTATTTTAGGCTTAAGAATACCTTAAACATCAAATAATACAACAAACACATCTTATAAGTGAAGAGACAGTAGAATTCATGCCCTTTGGGAAATTCATCACTGGTGCTCTTTTTCTAGGTCTAGGGGTCTCATCTGTCAGCCTGTCTCTTACATGTGACTTAACCCAACTTATCTCCTGTGGCCACTGGATATAGCTGAGTTTCAGGTGCAGAACCTGGTAGTAGCAGTGGCTGAGCTGCAGCAAGATAGAGACACTCAACCTTGTCAAGTCTCCTGCACTAAGGCAGGGGCACTGCATGAAAGGTGTGGGACCCTGGCATGTGGAATAAGGACATTTGGGGAGATGTGGACAAGGCCTAGAATAATGAAACCACATAAGCCTTTCTGGCCTGTTGAGGCAGCCCCTCTTACTCCCATTCTCCCCCATGCTTAAAGCATTTGAATTAATGCACCTGGGGCAGGAGCCTCACCATGATGCCACTTCTCTTAGAAGTCCACCCCCACCACTTCTCATTGCCTCCAAGCCTATGATGAGAATAGAGCCCAAGAAAGGCCAATGGAGAACACATAGCTTGTTTTGTGCTCTATACCAAGAGACTTACAGGACCTTACCAATTTGTATCTATAGGACTCTGAGGAGTGTATAGGGGCAAATTCTAAGGGCGTTTGAATAAGAATGAAAAAATATTAGGCTTGACTGGGAAGAGTGTATTAGTATACATGTATCCACCCAATGTTTGAATTTAATGACTTGGCTTAGGCACCTGGAGTGGGTGTTAAAATCTAGATTGCCAGTGAGAATGAAATGCCAGAGCTTCCTGTGTACCATGGAGGAAGGAATCTGAAGGCTCAGGGAGATGAGACTGTTGGAAGATTTCCTATGTGCACCCTTCTGAGCCATTCCTTTATCAGACCTCAACTACCTGCCAGCCCCCTTTGTGTGCCATCCCATAGAACCACTAGTCAGTAATCACTCTGGAATATTATTCAACCTTAAAAAAGAATGAAATTCTGACACATGCTACAACATGGATGAACCCTGAAGACGTTATACTAAATGAAATAAGCCAGACACATAAGGAGCAATATCATATAATTCCTCTTATATGAGGTACCTAGAATAAGAAAACACATAGAAACAGAAATTAGAGTTTACCAGGGGCTGGGCAGAGCAAGGAATTTAATGGACACAGGGTTTCTGTTCAAGATGATGAAAAAGTTCTGGAAATATTTTTTTAAAGATTTATTTATTTATTTATTTATTTATTTATTTATTTATTTATTTATTTATTCATTCATTCATGATAGAGAGAGAGAGAGAGAGAGAGAGAGGCAGAGACCCAGGCAGAGGGAGAAGCAGGCTCCATGCTGGGAGCCTGACGTGGGACTCGATCCCGGGACTCCAGGATCACGCCCTGGGCCAAAGGCAGGCGCTAAACCGCTGAGCCACCCAGGGATCCCCAAAGTTCTGGAAATTAATAGTAATGATGATTGTACAACACTGTGAATATACTTAGTGGCACTGAATTGTACACTTAATGTGGTAACTTTTACATTATCCATGTTTTACTATAATAAAATACACCTATTTTTCCTGGTCAAAGGGTGAGCCTATGACCTATGACCCCAGCTAGGCCAATTGAACTGGTCAGCCTGAACCCATATCTTGAGCTGCAGTCACAAGATGGGTGTCTTCATCTGGGCAGCTATAACAAAGTATACCATAGACTGGGTGGCTTATAAACAACAGAAACCTATTTCTTATGGTTCTGGAGGCTGAGAAGCTGAGATCAACATACAGGCATGGCTGGGTTGGGTGAGGGCCCTCTTCCAGGTTGCAGCTCCCAACTTTTCACTGTAGTCTCACCTCGCACACAGCAGAGAGGTAAAGCAAGCTCTCTCGTGACTCTTCTAAGGGCACTAACCCCATTCATGAGTGCTCCATCCTCATGAGCTCACCCCAGTCACCTTCCGAAAGACTTCATTTCTGTATACAGTTGAACTGGGGAATTCAACGTATGAATTTGTGGGAGACACAAACGTTCAAACCATAACAACAGTGTGATTTAGAATGGATTCATGTTGCTCCTTTGGCATCCTTCTTAGATTCTTCAAAACATCCCATAGCTTTTAAATAACCTTGAAAGCATTTCTCTTTTAAACTCTCAAATTACCCAGTTTTAGTAGGCCATCTGTTTCCTGCTAGGAACCTGGCTAATGAATTGACTAACGTTTATTGAGTGCCTCCCATATGCCAACACCGAGTATATGATCAAGTTGTAGACCTGTTTCTCCAACTCCACCCAGGATTGCTTAGGCGTTTTGGGCTTCTATAGGAGTTTTGTGTTCTCCTCAAGCTATGCATAAGTTCTGACTATTTTTAAATACCCCTTAGAACTATCTGGGGTTTCTATCACCTGCTTCCAAGGACTTTGATTGACCTATGCCAATTTGGCCACTCACAATTATGACAATCTTTGGGGAAGTAATTAGTAGCCTGTAATATTTATAGGCAGACAAAGTCTACAGATAAGACCCTCTACAACCTGAAAAGTTATATAGTAAAGTTGTATATTGAATTCTATCCCATATGCAGGTGTCCATTCACTAGCAGATATAAAACAATCATACAACCTGTTCCATAGCTTGACACCTGATGAAGCCACAGGTCTATTATTTTAGGTGCTCTCTTAGTACTTTTCAAAATGGGTTCATTGAGGCAAACACTGCACTATTGCAGAGGCAGGGTTTGGCTGACATCATAGCCTGATTTAGTAATCCAGAATCTTTCATCAGGAACTGAACACGGGACCGTTTTAGAATTACATCTCAGATGCAGTTCTGAAGGGCACAGGCCATTGAGATTTCTGTACTTCGCCTTGCAAGGGCAGGAATGCCTTTACAATATTTCTAGCCTATCCACGTATCTTCAACTTTCCAGTTTCACTGATGAAAACCACTTCTTATATTCATTCTCTTAGCATAAAACCACCTCTTAACTTCTGGGCTTCTGATCAGAAGCTTTAATGTGCTCACTAAACACTTGTAGATAGTGTATTCCTCATCAGAATACTGGCAACCCCTAAAATGTAGATCAAAATCAACAATCGTAAATATCACACTGCTGAAGTGATTTAAAGTAGATTACAAAAAATAAAAATAAAAAAATAAAAAATAAATAAAGTAGATTACAGACAAGATGACAGGAAAGCATAAGACAATAGCAGTTTCCCAATTCTGATTCCTGGTGAATTGATATTAGAATAAAAGGCCTCCACCCTGCTCCCCAACCATTACCATGTTGCTCTCCCTCCCGTTATAGACGGACTTCTCAGAGCAGACTACCCTCATGGTCTCTGATTATTCTCCTCACCCTCATCCTTCATTCCACCGTGGTCTGGCTCTGTCTCCACTAAGCCCCTGAAACAGCTCTTGCCAAGGTCACAGTGACCTCCACATCACAAGATCTAGTGCAAATATTTTAGTCTTCCTTCTCTTCATTCCTGAAACATTTTCTTTCTTGGCTTACAAGACATTTTACTTCCCTGATTTTCCACCTAATTTTTCTAAAGTTTTTATTTATTTATTCATGAGAGACACAGAGAGAGAGGCAGAGACACAGGCAGAGGGAGAAGAAGCAGGCTCCCTGCAGGGAGCCTGATGTGAGACTCGATCCCAGGACTCCAGGATCATGTCCTGGGCCGAAGACAGGTGCTAACCGTTGAGCAACCCAGGCGCCCTCCACCTAATTTTCTAAACCGTTTCTTTTCAGTTTCCTTTGCTGACTCAGACTCCTCTTCAGAGTTTTAAAATCTACACACTTAGTTAGCTAATCCTAAGTTATTTCACCCACAACCATGGCTTCAATCACTGTTTATATGCTGATATCCAAATATGTACTTCCGATTCAGACCACGCTGGGCTTTGGACACTGACACCCAACTGCCTACTTCAGATTTCTCTTGGATGACTCAAAAGCACTTCAAATTTTACAGACTTCACATGAATTTTTTTTTTCAAAGTCCTCTCCTAATGACTTCTAGTTCAGTAAATGGTACTACTATCTCCCCCCATACACTTTGCCCAATTATTCTAGTCTAACTTCTGGAAGTCACCTTTAACACATTCTCTTTCCCAGATCATCACCAAGCCTGGTTGGTGCTTCTTTAACATCACTTGATTCTGCTCATCTCTCTATATCTGCATTCCTTCCGTCCTGGTCCAAGTCATCATCACCTCTCACTTGGATTCCAGCAATTAACCAGTCTCGCCAGACAACTGAGTTTATTATGATTTAAAACTCAGTCTGCTTTATGTAATGCAGCAGAGACTTCTAGTTGCCTACCACCATTGGTTTTGCTCTTCATCTTTTACATGTTCATTATATTCAAAATAATGCTTGGAAGGTAGGGATTATAGGGGAAAGGAGAGAAAATGAGTGGGAAAAATCAGAGAGGGTGACAAAACGTGAGAGACTCCTAACTCTGGGAAATGAACAAGGGGTAGTGGAAGGGGAGGTGGGCCGGGGGACGGGGTGACTGGGTGATGGGCACTGAGGGGGGCAGTGGAAAGAATGAGCCCCGGGTGATATACTATATGTTGGCAAGTCAAACTCCAATAAAAAATATATTAAAAAAATAATGCTGATTTTATTTGAGACTCTACAAAAAAGTCCATATTTCCCAGTCTCTTGGAGCTAAGTATTGCTCTATGGGTAAATACTGGTCAGTGAGATGCAAGTAGAAATGATACATGGGACTTCCAGGAGGATTTTTCTGCAAAAAGATAATCATCAAAGGGAAATGTCTCAGCTAGAAAGTGTAAGTAGCTCTTTTACTCATCTCCCTCTTTACTCTTCTTGGCATCTGGAATACAGGAGTGACGGCTGATGTTCCAATAGCACTGTTACCAGAATTACACAGTTGAGCCCTTCTTGAGTTCCTAACCCTCAAGAAAAACATGACTGATAATAAAATCATAGCCCTTGTTTTAAGCCGCTATGTTTTGGGTTGATTTTCACACAGAAAAAGAGGGCTGGTATCACCCACTGATTAAGGGTAGGGCTCTTTGAACAGGTATATGGTGTCCTGTGCTCCCCCCCCCCTTTTTTTTAAGTGTAGCTGCTCATAATCTTTTTTATTTTTTATTTTTTTTATAAATTTATTTTTTATTGGTGTCCTGTGCTCCTCTTTAGAAGATAGTAAGGATGCTGTTGGCTTTAGGATTCCCCCCAAACTTACATGGGGATATTTATTGCCCTTCTTTTCAGGAATCCTTCCATGGCAGAGGGGGTCAAAGGGCTGAGCACATTTCAAAGGCCCACTGCTTTTAAGCTCTAGTTTCCCCAACATCTTCCTTCTTCTAGCTAGTTGAGCACAATATTATTTCTTTTTGTTGAAACCTACTCTTACATTCGTGGGCCTATTGTTTCCAACTATTGTTAATGGGTAAATTTTGTGCTCCCTCTCTTTATAGTCAGAAGAATTTTATTTCCTCAAATCTGTGGCCCTTTGAGTTGGAAACAGTGGCTTTTACAACCCTTGTCTCTGCTAGTATTTATAAGTCAATGTAGTTAAAAATGGTTATAATGGCAAATTTTGTGTTACATATTTCTTACTACAATTGAAAAAAATCAACGTAGGATCTCAAAGGCTAAGATTCGGTCTTTGTTCTCTATGTATCAAACCTTCTCTCAGAACAATATGTATGGGTAAAGTTAAGTATAAATGCAAAAATAATTGATAAGTGAAACCATATAATTTACCTGATTTAATCTTCTAATTAATTCACATTGAAATTAGAATGAAATTTAAAATATTTAACTTGACCTATAAGACCGTGTCTAATCAGCCCCAGGCCTACTCTTCTGACTTCACGCTGAATCGCTCTTCCCCTCCACTCAGTATTCTCTACCCACGCTGGATTCCTTCCAGAATTTCTGATGTGACATACACCTTCCAGCCTTGGAGCACACAGTTCCCTCTGCCTATATCACTATTCCTCACATCCTCATTTCCTTAGAGAAGTCCTCTTGATTCCCCTAGACAAGAGGAGTGTTTTTCCTATTAGATGCTCCTTTAGTGATTTGTATTTCCATGTAATGACATCATTGTGTAAATAGCTGTTTAATGTTGGTTTCTCTTCCTCATCTATGAGCTCCATGATGAGTCAAATATATCCTCTTAACTACTGTATCTCCAGGACCCATCATATGATAGCATAATGGCTAATGAATAAATAGTTATTGAATAGTCACATCAGAGACTGAATTAGTAGGTGGCTTTATGTTTCTTGAGTAATACCAGGGATTGGATTGCACAATATCTAAAATCCATTCTAACTCTAAAATTACATGTTCCTATGATTCTATTCCCATTCCAGGAAGGGCCATTAATCACCAACTTAGCCCATGTGTATAACAGTGCAAATTTAGGCCCACGTAAAGTTTATATTATACAGATGTTCTCAGCAATACTTGCCTTTCCAGATGCTTTGCTGATGTCATGACTACAAATATAGTGGGAGATGAGTGGTGCAAGTTTGAGATGCTCAGCCAGACTGCCAACTAGAGCCCACCTCTAGGGCAATGTTATAGTGGAGACCCAAAGGGTGAAGTGACCCCAATCATGTGACTGGGAAGTATTGATTGTTTTGACAGTCCGGGCTGTGACATTTTTAAAGCTTTTATTGATCACAGTGAGCATTGAAAGTAGCACCTGAAAGAGAGTAGTTGTTCAGTAAGTGAATGAATGAATGTGTGAAGTGAATGAGAAGGCTGCTGCTAACGAGCAGCGTGGAAAGCACATGCAGCCTGTCCAAATGTGTTTGTAGCCCGTTTGTCAAAATTCACAACGTCAGGCTACCTACCACTAAGGACCTATGAAGCATGATCTCTGGAAATTAACTCTTGGGTGCCCCAAATGAAATTACTTCAGGAAAATGTGCTGATATCGGTTGAAAAACAATCTCTCCAGTTAAGGACCTTGGCGAGACTGCCAGTGGTCAAGCTGAACGGACCCAAAGTGTATGGGGGTAATATTTGTGCCTGGTGAACTTCAGAGGTAGGAAGTCACATGCTGGGCCTTTCAAAATGGGCCATTTGTTGCTACAGAAGAATCAGAATAAAGTGGCACGGTGGGAAGGGTACTGGGAGATTAAATGGCCGAGCACATCCTCAAGCTCTACCATTTGAAAATGGCCTTAATCGAAGCCTCTTTTTAGAGTGTAATTCCTATGTGCAGTAATAATACTCTTACTCTAAGTAGCCAGTGGGGAGTGGGCTGGCAAAAGGCATTTTTTTTTCACGCAGATCAAGTCACTATAGGGACCAAGTGCAAATTCTAACACTCACAATATTACATGGACTGTAGCCAATTGTTCATGGATTTGATTCTATAAAAATGACTTTTGGCAGCTCAGGACAGTAAGATATTGCTTCCTTGTTCTTAACAGAGATTATTTCTAAGGGAAACCTTCTTCCTCTCTTCTCCCACCAGCCTCCTTAAATTTCAACCTCTGTGCACTCAAGACAGAAATGCCTACATAGATTTGTGCTAAACATCAGGGGTCCCAGTTCTGTTAATTTTATTATTCAAATGAGGTGAAAATGAGCAACCTTGCTCCAGAGTGAAAAGTTCAGGTTTCTGTGATTTACTGATCCATGATACTAATACTTAGCATTTCAGAGCTGCTTCTGGAAATTAGATAAATTCCAGAAGGCTGCTTGGAGGCTCCATGATCCAGGTTCTAGCCTCTGTGGGTAATACTGAGAATGAAAGCAAACCAAGGACGACCGGCTGAGTTCACTGGAGAAGGAGGGATGCTTCTTTCGGAAAAGGAGGAGGTGTTAGAACATAGTCTAGATGAATATGAAACATAAAATGAGATCCCAAAGGCCGGAACAGATGCCAAAAGGAAAAGTAATACTCCGATCAAACTGCTCTGAAGGAGAGCACTAGCAGAAGGAGATATGGCTTAAGTGTAGGTGCATGAGGAAGAGTTACCGGAACCCAAAGAAGCCTCACGGGAGGAGAGACGCAATGTCAGGGGCAGCAGGTAACCTGATTTGCCCGGAGGATCTAACCGAATCCAGGTAACCGTTCAGAGTCTGAGGCACAAGTAACAAGTTCACAGAGCAAGCGAGAAGAGACTTGCCCAGGGAAGGTGGGAGAGCTGTTCGGCGGCTGCGGAACCCTGGGCAGGCCCGAGAAGGAAGGCTGGGGAGATGCGCCCGAATCCTTCAAGCGCCATCCGAGTTTCGAGGCGCAGCAGCAGGAGTGTGGAGGTGTGACGGCAAGGTGTGGGCAGAGCTGAGGGTACGGCCTGGACTCCAAAGCACACGCCCTAGACGTTCCTGGCATCGGACCTGAGGAAAGGCGCTTGCCTCCCTGGGAGCCAAGCCGCGGGAGGGGCAGGAGGCCAGGACAGAGCGAACCCAGGCCCACGTCCAGGCCCGGCCTATCGGTTGGGAGAGCATCTCCCGTCACTCCTCTGCTCGGAGCCCTCCTTGGGCTTTCAGTTCACTTAGAAAAACATGCCCAGGCCTCCGACAGGCCGACCCCCACCTCAGACCGCCCTGCCGCTCTCGCTCCCCCCTTGCACACCCGGTGCCCCCAGCCTCCTTGCGTTCCGCACACTCTGGTTGCAGGGCTTCCCCTCTGGCTGTGCCCTCCGGCTGGGACGCTCTTCCCCAGATGTGTGCGCAGCTCAGCCTTCACCTCCGTCTCAGCCGGGCCTCCCCATACTAACCCCCCAACTACCCCAACCCCACCCCAACCCCAAGCACTTCCTATATGCCGCTCTGCTTTTGTTGTTCCTCATGCACACACTTGACCAACGTGTGTTTCTTGTTTGTCTCCCTCCAATAGAATATATGCCCTTTGGGGGGCAGGGGTCGTTGCTGCTTTGCTCCACTAACGACTCAGAACAAAGAACATGCTTAAGAGGTAGATGCTTTAAAAATACTTGCTGAAGGTAATGAAAGATTTTTTTTTTTTTTTTTTGAATGACAGATACCTTCGGCAGGCCGGCAGTCGATGCGTGTCTTGAGAGAGCCATCGAACAAAATCCAAGGGAATATACAGGAAAACACGAGTATGGGATTAAAAGCAAAGGAAAAGGAAAGGGGAAGAAAAGTGTTTTCTCCCAGCCAACAGCCCTAGCCCTCCACGCACTAAAGAAGAAAATGTTCACTTATTAGAGGCCCAAATGGCCTTGGCCAAGGAAGGGGAGGAAGAGCAGAGAGACGGGGAGCCACCAGCCGCGTCCCAGGGCTGCCGAGAAGGATGCAGCGGGTAAGGCGCCTCCTCGGGCCTCAAATACCCAAAAGTCGAGGAAAACAAAAGCATGCAGGAGCTAATTACTGTTGGAACCGTGTAATGGGTAAATGAGGGACTCCATATACTAATCGGTCTGCTTTTGTATATGTTTGACATTTCCCATTCAAAACTGAGGTGTTTCTTTTTTCTTTTTTTTTTTTTTTTTTGAGATAAAGGGCAGAAGAAGGACCGTGTGCTGAGAGGCACGTGACAGGAGCACTGGAGGCCACCCAGCTCCCAGCGACACACTCCTCAGAAACACCAGCCCCGGCTCCAGGCTCCAGGCTCCGAGCCGCCAGGGGGGCCACAGGAAATAGGGGGCTGCCGGGGGGGGGCGCCCAGGCCGAGGAGGCAGCCCTGGCATCCCCCAGGTGGCCGCTGGCACTTGGCACTCACTGGCAGCCGCTGGGCCTGAGGCCTCTGCTGTCATGGACTTGGCCGGCAGCTTGGAGATGGGCCTTGGAGCTCCTGGAGGGACCTGCTGTGGCAGCCCGGGCTGCACCTGCCAGGAGGACCCGCTGTCGCCAGCCCGGGCTGCACCTGCGGGGAGGACTCACTGTCGCCAGCCCGGGCTGCACCTGCGGGGAGGACTCACTGTTGCCAGGCCGGGCTGCACCTGCCGGGAGGACCCGCTGTCGCCACCCCAGCCTGCACCTGCGGGGAGGACCCGCTGTCGCCACCCCAGCCTGCACCTGCGGGGAGGACTCACTGTCGCCAGGCCGGGCTGCACCTGCCGGGAGGACCCGCTGTCGCCAGGCCGGCCTGCGCCTGCCCGAGCCCCCCTGGCTGCCCTCCCCGCAGAGAGAGGCCTCCCGCTAGAGCAGGATAGGAAATTGGGCAGAGAATGAATTTGGGACTCAGTGACTTCGAACCCACGAGGGCAAGATGACTTGACTGTGTTCCTAACTTCTTCAGGCTTGAATGTTTTGAATCTTTGACTTTTAAGAGGAATTAGTTGGGGGTGCTTCAGTTACCCCGAGGACGATTGATACTAAGAGAGGTTTTCATATGCAAATTCGGGACCCTTCTATGAGAGTGGCATTTTATTATTAACGTGCAAGCTGCGTGTGTAATATCGGACCATCTTCAGGTTCCATGTTAATTCTGAGGCGGAATCGTAATTGCCTGTATTTTACACGCAGCTGGAAATAATGTGGAATGGGCCTGGGAAGGTGTTTGGCCTCGGGTACCACGCGGCCCGGGGGTGCGCCTCAGCAGTGCTCCGTTCTGCCCCGTTCTAGAGCTCGCCCCACGACTGTTGCGGCGACCTCGGTACAGAAGCGCTGCGTGGGCCCGGGCCCGCTGCTTTTCGTATCTTTCTTACCTGCTCTCGCTGCTTCCTGGTTACCTGTGCTTGTGTTGCCGGGGCTCATAAATATCAGAAGGTCAGAGATCAGGTCTTGGTCATCTCTGTGTTATCTGCAGCCCCTGGCGTCCTGCCTTGCCTTGCCCGAGAACTGTGCTCAATGAACAATTGCTTTAAAACTAGGCGAACAAAGGGCTGCTCAGTATTTACTGTTAATGCCTAGATTTCCAGGCTTAAATAACTTCACAAATCAATCAGTAATCCTCGTGAAACCAGGTAGAGTTTCTTCTTCGACAAAATTCTGAAGTGGAAAATGTATAGGTTAACACACCAGTCACCCAATCGTGGAAAATAAAACCCAATCCCAGTGGGACTGACATAGTTGTTTTCCTCAGAGGAGCGGAGAGCCCTTGGCATCAACACAAGCAGCGGGCTCAGCGGTCCCGGGGTAACGGCTACCTAGACACTCCGAGTGCAACGCATCTCCCTCCTGAGATCTCCCGTTCAGTGCTATAAACCAAGTAGATGCCTAATAAATATTATTATGAAAAACGCTAATATTGATTTGCAGTCCCACGGTGAGGCTAAGAAGCTGAGCCCAGCGGAAGGCTGTATCAGCATCCCGAGTCTCTCCCAGCAAAGCTGGGACCACGGTGACCGCACAATCACCAAGCCAGGCAGTCAACAGTAGTTTCCAAATGTGGCCCGGACAGGAAAGCTGAAGGAAGGAATACCACAAACTAAAGAAGTAATTTAAAAAAAAAAAAAATATATATATATATATAGAGAGAGAGAGAGGCAGCTATGGTTCATGGCCTTGAGCTGCCTTCTATGAAAAAGAAACAGAAAATCTTCCAAAAATAATAATCTATACCATCGAATACGTAGAGGTGCATAAAGCCTTTCCTGGTTGTATGGATCTATAGCTGCGTAGTGAGAAGCATCCTCAGTATTAGAAAACATGTAATTTATCTCCGTTTTGCTTTTACTTATCAGATTAGTGCAGTTGGCGCTTTTTAGTAGTGCATTTGTGTCTTTACCATTTATGGCTGCGTGATATTGGGTTTTACCTTTTTTGTGGCCTCAGTATAGCTGTCATTAAAGTGGGAATAAAAATAGCACTAAAAATAGTACTGACTTCATAAGGTCATTGTGAGGATTAAATAAAACCATTCATATCAAGTGCTGAGCACAGTACCTATTGGTTATATAGGAAACGCTCAAAATTGCTATTATTATGATTTATCTTCTGTTTGCATGTATCATAAATCTCAGTAAACTAGTTTATTTTAATTTTTGAGTTCTGATTATAAAAGTATTACGTATTCTAGAAATTTTAATAAATACAGAATAATTGGAAAAACGAATCTTAACACATAATCCTACCATCCACAGATTTTTTAAAACTGCTAACTTTGTAATAAATTTCCAAATCCCAATTTCTAAGTGTGGGGGCTTATTGTTTTATTTGTGCAAAGTACCTGACACAGGAACTGAGTGGATATTCTTGAGTGGCTGTTGGAAGATCTTATCATCAGGAATGAGCGGACAACAATACAGCTGCATTCATACATAAGTAAAAGGAAACATTCCTTAAAGACAATCTCTGGGCTCTTTTCAAAGTAAAAAGATTTACCCAAAATCAAAGAAAATAAAAATACAGATTCCCTAGGTTATATGTTGGGTTCTCCGTATGCCATACTACCTGAATGCTCCTAAATTTAATGCTACCCCTGGTTGCTCAGAATAAACTATACAAATCTGCTGTCCTCCCTGTGATGATTCTTTTTAAAAAGATTTCATTTATTTATTTGACACAGGAAGAACGAGCACAAGCGGGGGGCGGGAGGCAGCAGGCAGAGGGAGAAGCAGTCTTCCCATTGAGCAAGGAACCCAACATGGGCTTGATCCCAGGATCCTGGGATTATGACCTGAGCCAAAGGCAGACGCTTACCTGATTGAGCCATCCAGGTGCTCTTCTGTGATGATTCTTATATGTCCATGTTCTTTTCCTTTTATTTATTTATTTTTTTACACAGATAGATTAAAATCTATGTAAGAGCAGGCATTTGTATCTTCTCTTCCTTTTGGAGTCTCTGCCATTGCCTGGTCCGAGACTTTGCACTCACTCCATGGTCGCACCCTAAATTTTATGAACTGATAGACTGAGTCAGTTCCATTCCAGGTTACTGACTTATCCTAAACAGGTGGGGTCAACTTATGGAAATTAAAACTTTGTTTTTGGCCCAACTTCACTTCCATTTAATTCCATCTTTAAAAAAATGTAAAGGAGAGGCGCCTGGGTGGCTCAGTCAATTGAGCCTCTGACCTGGTTTCAGCTCAGGTCATGATCTCAGGATTGGGAGATCAAGCCCAGCAGAGGGGTCTGTACTCAGCAAGGAGTCTGCCTGAGGTTCTCTCCCTCTTCCTCTGCCCCTCCACTTGCTTGTCTGTGTGTGCACTCTCTGTCTCTCTCAAATAAATAAATAAATAAATAAATCTTAAAAAAAATGCAGGGGAGCCCAGTTGGCCATTAGTTTTTCCTACTTAGTCTCTTGCATCTTATTAGAAGCATCCATTAAGAAACTGAGCTGCTAAGCAAGTGCCTCAGGTTGGGTCCACAAAACCCATTCACAGACCCTGTGTAGCTAAGAACATTTTTCATGATCAAGGTTGCATTAAGAAAGAAGGGGAAAAAAAAAAGAAAGAAAGAAGGGGATCCAGGATCCCCTTGCCTATGCCCCAATATACTAACGTGCTGAACCCCTCCAAGCCTATTTCCTCATGTGCCTAGCACATGGCAAGCATTAAATAAATGCCAATTGCAAGTAGTAGCAGTAGTAGTTGTAGTGGTAGTAGTAGTAGTAGTAGTAGTAGTAGTAGTCATCAAATCAACTGTAGATTGGTGGCCTAACAGTATCCCAGCCAATATCAGCACTGGGGATCCCTGGGTGGCTCGGCAGTTTAGCCCCTACCTTTGGCCCAGAGTGTGATCCTGGAGTCCTGGGATCGAGTCCCATGTCAGGCTTCCTGCATGGAGCCTGCTTCTCCCCCTGCCTGTGTCTCTGCCTCTCTCTCTCTGTCTCTCTGTCTCTCTGTCTCTCTCTCTCATGAATAAATAAATTTTAAAAATATTTTTAAAAAATATCAGCACTGCCATAGTCAAAGGTTACATGGGTATAACCTGACCCTCCATAAGGAACAGGTTTAATCATTCAATCATTTGGTCACTGACAAATATTTTTAAATATTGATGCTACTCAGATCCCAGATTCAGAACTGAGAGGTGAATAAAGCATACATCTTGCCTTAATAGTTTCATAATGCAGTAATAGAAGGCTCAGGGACTCAAAATCCCAGATGGCATTAGGAGGTGCCTTTTTGAAATGGATAGTGCTGTAAGCTCCATATGACAAGATGTGTAAAACACAATCTAAAACTAACAATCAGGAGAACGGGCTTCCTTCCACCCTCGCAGATAGTGGTCAGTTCCCAAATGACAGTGTCATAAAGTTGTTCTCACAAAACTGAATGCCCAACATGTTAAGAGTATGCATGCGCTGTGAAAGAGAACAGGATGAATATTTTTATTAAGTGCATCAAGAAGAGACAGATTCGGCATCAAAAAGGGGTTTTTACATATTTTCCTCCCTCAGGGGAGAAGAGAAAGTAGGAACATGTAGCCATGAAAGAGAGAGAGAGAGAGAGAGAGAGAGGAGAGAGATGAAGATTTATAAAATGCAGAAACATAGAGCCAAAGATACACAAACACATGCTGAGGGCCTTATAAAAACATAAGGCTCTGCTCTATCAGGGGCTTCAGAGTCAAATTGACATGGTTTCAAATTTTAATCCTATCACTCACCAGCTACTTGAACTAGTATAAATTCCTAAAGTTCTCTGAGCTTCAGTGTCTTCATCTGTACAAGGGAAGAGATGTTGTGAAGATTGCGCGAGATTAACCATATGTTGGAAAGTGCTTAAGGTAGTACATAGCAGGTCGTAAGCCTTCCAAAAATCAGCTCTTACAACCTGAAATCTGGCATTGTGATGCCCCCAGCTATGGTTTTCTTTTTTAAAATTCCCCTGGCTATTCGGGGTCTTTTCTGATTCCACACAAATCTTAAGATGATTTGTTCCAACTCTCTGAAGAAAGTCCATGGTATTTTGATAGGGATTGCGTTAAATGTGGTCATCAAGACAGTGTGGTCCTGGCACAAAAACAGACACATAGATCAATGGAACAGAATAGAGAATCCAGAAGTGGACCCTCAACTTTATGGTCAACTAATATTCAACAAAGGAGGAAAGACTATCCACTGGAAGAAAGACAGTCTCTTCAATAAATGGTGCTGGGAACATTGGACATCCACATGCAGAAGAATGAAACTGGACCATTCTCTTACACCAGACACAAAGATAAACTCAAAATAGATGAAAGATCTAAATGTGAGACAAGATTCCATCAAAATGCTAGAGGAGAACACAGGCAACACCCTTTTTGAATTTGGCCACAGCAACTTTTCGCAAGATACATCCTAGAAGGCAAAAGAAACAAAAGCAAAAATGAACTATTGGGGGATCCCTGGGTGGCGCAGTGGTTTAGCGCCTGCCTTTGGCCCAGGGCGCGATCCTGGAGACCCGGGATCAAATCCCATGTCGGGCTCCCGGTGCATGGAGCCTGCTTCTCCCTCTGCCTATGTCTCTGCCTCTCTCTCTCTCTCTCAATCTGTGACTATCAAAAATTAAAAAAAAATTTTTAAAAAATGAACTATTGGGACTTCATCAAGATGAGAAGCTTCTGCACCAGCAAAAGAAGCAGTCAACAAAACTACAGATGACAACCTACAGATGGGAGAAGATATTTGCATATGACATATCAGATAAAGGGCTAGTTTCCAAGATCTATAAAGAACTTATCAAACTCAACAGCAAAGAAACAAACAATCCAATCATGAAATGGGCAAAAGACATGAAGAGAAATCTCACGGAGGAAGACATAGACATGGCCAACATGCACATGAGAAAATGCTCTGCATCCCTTGCCATCAGGGAAATACAAATCAAAACCACAATGAGATACCACCTCACACCAGTGAGAATGGGGTAAATTAACAAGGCAGGAAACCACAAATGTTGGAGAGGATGTGGAGAAAGGGGAACCCTCCTGCACTGTTGGTGGGAATGTGAACTGGTGCAGCCACTCTGGAAAACTGTGTGGAGGTTCCTCAAAGAGTTAAAAACAGAGCTGCCCTATGACCCAGCAATTGCACTGCTGGGGATTTACCCCAAAGATTCAGATGCAATGAAACGCCGGGACACCTGCACCCCGATGTTTATAGCAGCAATGTCCACAGTAGCCAAACTGTGGAAGGAGCCTCGGTGTCCATCGACAGATGATGGATAGAGAAGCTGTGGTCTATGTAGACAATGGAATATTCCTCAGCCATTAGAAACGACAAATAACCACCATTTGCTTTGATGTGGAGGGACCTGGAGGGTATTATGCTGAGTGAAATAAGTCAATCGGAGAAGGACAAACATTATATGGTCTCATTCATTTGGGGAATATAAAAATTAGTGAAAGGGAATAAAGGGAAAGGAGAGAAAATGAGTGAAAATACAGTGAGGGAGACAGAACATGAGAGACTCCTCACTCTGGGAAACGAACAAGGGGTAGTGGAAAGGGAGGTGGGGGGGGTTGGGGTGATTGGGTGACGGGCACTGAGGGGGGCATTTGGCAGGCTGAGCACTGTTATGCTATATGTTGGCAAATTGAACACCAATAAAAAAATTTAAAAAAATAAAAGTAGCTCTTACAAGGATTATTTTAGCGTTACGTTAATGGTCATTTTTAAGCATTGACTCCAGAATTACTGCAGAGTACTCCGTTTGTCGCATCCTTTGGTCAGAGCAGACGTGCTTGATGGCATCATCTTGGGCAGAAGGGCAGCAATGTTGCCAGAGGGCCTGTGCTCGAGTCCTTAGTGCTGCTTCTGATGACTGCGTGGACTCCTCAGGATTTTCGAGTGATGTTATTTCTGGATTTCAAATGTGTCCTTCTCCCCTCTGTGAATACTCCTACCTGCTTGCATATCAACTTTTTGTGGATTCCTAACTAATCTGGAGACAATCCCCGGTAATGACTCAGTTCTCACCTGGACTCTCTGTCTCACCCTTTCCCTTGTGTCTGGGAGAAATGACAGTAGAAGGCCCTAGTGGGACCCCTGTTTATGTCAAGCTATAAAGCCCTACAGCTTGATAACACGGGGTTCTGTGTTGTTGTCGAATATATCTTGACTACAAGTTTTTATCTGAATCTGAACCTGCTAAGGCAGATCGTCTACACATTTAAAAATCCTTTTGCTTCATCTCTCTGCGCTTCGGGCCCACAACACAAAGCGGAAGGAAGTGGTGAAGGGAGGAACAAGGCCTAATTGGCAATTCTTGCTTAGACCAATAGACTCACCCTGTTTGCTTTGGAAGGGAAATGGCCTGAATGCTTTCCCCACTGTTTGCATGAACCTACGAAGCATCTGATCCATCCAATTACATCCCATAGTACGGGCTAATGGATATTAAAATTACATGGGTCAGGGCTCAAATACAAGTACAGTTCTCTCGGCTTGAGTTAAATCGAGTATTTACTTTGAGACCAAAAGTACAAATTGTGGGCTGTTGAATCAGCTGGAGCTCTCAAAATAGAATTTGACCTGAATAGAGATAATTCCATGAAAACACTACTGGAAACCAGAATGCTTATCTAATCTGTGAGTCTGGCAACATGTAGAGCATTACTGATCGCTGGTACTGGTGAAAGAGTCTTAATTTTTATGTCGAGAGGAAATTAAGCCAAGAAAAAGAGTACCATTTAGTTCAGAGGAAAGATGTTCATACATTTTATATTTAAATGATTCCATTCGAGCACTTGGAAAATTGGAGGGCCTTTAGCCAAAAACAGCTCTATGTCACTCGGCTATGTGGAGCTTAACTAAAGCTTGGCCTTATCTAACTTCTCAGAAATACACTAACCAGAGACTCTGTATAAGAGTTCCAGAACTAGCATATGCCCACAAGGGATTAAAGAGAAACTGAAGTGAAGAAAAGCAATTTAATCATAATGGAGAGCATAATAGTTATAGATCCCAAGTATGAGAAGGGCCATTCCAGGTTGTCAAAAAGCGCTTCAGGCTTACCATCCCTAAAAGACCATTCCCAGTATGGGCAGGAAAGAGCTCTGGTCATTCCTAATACTAGTGAGAAATGGGATTCCTCTTGGGACCTTGACAAGCTCTCCTTTTTTTTAACAAAGACACGCAGTTCCTATAAGGAGGAGAACAGCCACTTTTCAGAAAATTACGTATATTCTTAGCCTTATTAACAGAGTACCCAAATCTAATATTATTAAGGTGTACTTTTTAAGTAGATTAAAGAAACTTGGAAGAATGACTTCAAGAGTACCTACAATGCTTTTTCATGATCCTCATCCTATATAGACTTACAGCAGGTGAAGATTGTGTGTGTGCCTACGTAGGGAGATGTGTCGATGTATAGGTATAGATGCTCCATCCAGTGGCTCAGTGCCAAAAATCATATCCTACTTGACTTTGGTTTCCTTTGTCTAAGTCAAGTAGGAAATTGGTCCCTAAAAGGGGGCCCTCGTGAACCTTTATCAGTCATTTACACCTGTCATTAGCTGCTTTCGAAAGGACTAGTGTGAGTCGTTAGGAGAGTGGGAGTTTAGTCACCTGAGTTCAAATGTTTAAGTATGGGTTAGGGAAAGAGAAAGGCATAATAAGAGGGGAAGGCTGAGGGATGGGAAACCATCCTGGCCTTCTGAATAATGGTGATAAAGGCCAGCACCAACTATAGCAGTTAAAGTTTAGAAGCCACAAAAAAATCCCAGCATTCAGAAAAAAGCTGCAAATCCCTAAACTACAAAGAAAATGAGCAACTCTCAACTCAGCTGGTCAGAGATTGTTTTTCCTACTGAGATGACAGTTACAATTTTATCATACGATGTGTATCATTATGTAAATCCGGGCTCCAGCCTCTTCTGCAGTCACCATATCATATTAAAGATAAGTACATACGTGTATATGTACGTGTGTGTATCTACGTGTGTGTGTACATATACACGTAGAGAGACACGTGGACGTATACATCAATCCTCGTTCACAGAATCTGTGTTTCCTAAGTTATCTACTCACTAAAATTTATTCATAAGCCTACAATCAGTACTTGTGGCTCTTTCATAGTCATTTGTGGGCATGTGCAGACTGGCAAAGACTTGAGTCACTCAACACACTCGTTCCCAACGGAGACCAGACAAGGCCTATTTCCGCCCTATTGTTTCCATTTTTGTATCATCATACTGTAAGCAAATGTCCTTTTTGTGGTCTATTCAGCACCACATTTTCTGAATTTCTGTGCTTTTTTTTTGGTAATTTCACTGTTTTAAATGGCCATTTCGCTGTTTAAAGTGGCCCAAGCACAGCGTTGGAGTCCTGTCTAATGCTCCGAAGTGCCAGCAGGTTGTGATGAGCCTTACAGAGAAAACACGTGTGTTAGATAAGCTCTGTTCAAAAATGAATTACAGTTCTGTTGGCTGGGAGTTCAACGTTAATGAATCAACAGTAGATATTACACCAGGTGTCCTTAAACAGAGACACGCATAAAGCAAGGTTATGTCCGGGATCGAGTCCCACATCAGGCTTGTGGGGAGCCTGCTTCTCCCTCTGCCTATGTCTCTGTCTCTCTGTCTCCATGAATAAATAAATAAAATATCCAAAAAAAAAAAAAAACAACAAGATTATGTATCAATTGGTTGTTGAAAATGTTGTGGCCAGAGGCTTGCGCTAGCAAAACTTGGGAACCAGGGTTCTGTATCCACTAATGTAGGGTTCATGGAAATTTAAAGAACACAACTACTGCAAATAATGAAAATTGACTATTTATATTTTTATTTGAGATAGTTTGAGTCACAAAAAGTTGAGTGAAGTAAGTCAATCGGAGAAGGACAAACAGTGTATGTTCTCATTCATTTGGGGAATATAAATAATAGTGAAAGGGAATAGAAAGGAAGGGAGAAGAAATGTGTGGGAAATATCAGAAAGGGAGACAGAACATAAAGACTCCTAACTCTGGGAAACGAACTAGGGGTGGTGGAAGGGGAGAAGGGCAGGGGGTGGGGGTGAATGGGTGACGGGCACTGAGGGGGGCACTTGATGGGATGAGCACTGGGTGTTATTCTGTATTTTGGCAAATGGAACACCAATAAAAAATAAATTTATTATTTAAAAAAATAAAAAATAAAATAAAATAAAAAGTTGCAAAAACAGTAGAGTTTCTGGTGTGTGCTTCACTTGGGTGTCTCAAATGAAATATCTTTCTTTCTTTTTAAAAAATATTTATTTATTTGAGAGAGAGAGAGCAAGAGAGAGCGTGAGCTGAGGGAGAAGCAGAGGGAGAGGGAGAAGCAGGCTCTCCACTGAGCAGCAGGCCCAATGCAGGGCTTGACCCCAGGACCCCGGGATCATGACCTGAGCCAAAGGCAAATGCTTAACCATCTGAGCCACCCAGGTGCCCCAAATATCTTATTTTGAAAAAAAAACCCAGGAAATCAATACTGGTAACTTAACTACAGATCTTATTCTGATATCACCAGTTTATTTATATATGTATAAATATGTTTGTGTGTATATATATATTTGAGTGTGTATATATATATGTAGTTCTGTGAATCCTGTCACATGTCATCACCGCAGTAAATATGCAAAACTATTCCATCACCACAAGGAAACTCCCTCCTGTACCACCTACTAGTCACCGCCCCCCACCAGCTCTAGGTCCACTGTCATCCTCTGATCTGTCCTCCATACTATGATTTTATTACTCGCAAGATTAGATAAATAGAAATACACAGTGTGTAACCCTTTGACAGCAGCTTTTTTCACTCAGCCTAATGCCCATGAAGCTCATCCAAGCTGTTGAATCTATTGTTGTTTTGTTTCTTTTTATTGATGAGTAGTATTCCATTGTGTGGGTGTACCACAGTCTGGTTTCCCACTTGCCCATTGAATCCATTTGGATTGTTTCAAGTTTGGGGCTAAATATCAAGTTTCTCACCCTATCTTTTAAGATTTAGTTAAAACAGATTCAAGCACCATGCCCAGTAGAGTAGGGAAAACCTGTATTTCTCCCTGGGACAATTGAAGTTTGGAATATGACTGAGCACTCATGTTTTCTACCTGTTGCCTCTTTCTCCAAGAATCTACTTATTTGTTGAAATTTTTGTTAGGGTTTTATTATTTATTCATGAGAGACACAGAGAGAGAAGAGCAGAGACCCAGGCAGAGGGAGAAGCAGGCTCCCTGAAGGGAGCCTGATGTGAGACTCGATCCCGGGGCCCCAGGGTCATGCCCTGTGCTGAAGGTGGCGCTAAACCTTGACGGGATGAGCATTGGGTGTTATTCTATATGTTGGCAAATTGAACACCAATAAAAAATAAATTTATTAAAAAAATAAATAAATAAAATAAACCGCTGAGCCACCCAGGTGTCCCTATTTGTTGAACTTTTAAATACCATTCTAGCTTTTTACCTTTCTTGTAAACTCTTTTTTTAATATTTCATGTTGCCCTTCTTGGCCCTGCATGGAGGATTGTGAGTGTTGTCTCTGTCAAGCAAACTGTCTTCCTTCTCTGTCTTTAGATGTATCTCTTCCTTATTCCTTTGACCTCCTTCCCTTTTGAATCTAGCTCATCCGCCAATAACCCATATACTCTGTTCATTTCTTATGCAAAAGCAGGTGGATTATCTCTATCTCACTTTTGGCTCATTTTGGACTAGCCCTGTGAGCAGCATTTCTAGAATCAAATTGTTCGCGCATCAAGGCATTTTATGAAACAACTTTTTCTCCAAGAGAGTTCATCTCACAGCTCCTAAAGTACCTTATTGTCCTTCTTCCATTCCACTTATAACGGAGGCCGCCAGAAACATAGCATGTGTTCTATAAAAAAACTGCTTTGTAACCAATTTTGTGTTATCCCCTGCATGCTTCCGGAGATTGAAGTATCTAAAGGAAGTCAGAAGCTGACTCTAAGGGGTGCCCGGGAGCCCATCCATAGGCCCATTGAATAGTCCTTCTAACCATTGCACTCTCCATCGTCGGCTTACTAGCTGCTTAGCAGAAAGACCGAGTGCAGAGCGGGGGGTCAAGTCCCTCTGCCGTGCCTGCCAGAACCAGGGGAGCAGTGGTATGAGCTGGGAAACAATTCGTGAAGAGTTCTGCTCACCCTGGGGAGGGGAACAGGCTCCTACCTTCCCCTCCTACCTCTGTTCTCTTCCCTGCCCCTTTCCCAGTAAGTTTGGTTCCACAAACAGTCACTGAGCACTCACTCCCTGCTGTGCTGGTGCCAAGGATACAGACGGGGCCCGTTCACGGATCTGCCTCAAAGTGCTCCAGTCAACTGGCAGAGCAAAATAGGCAAAAGACTAATCATTTGAGGGGACACCTGCATGGCACAGTCAATTGAGTGTCTGACTTGGTTTTCAGCTCAGATCGTGATTTCAGGGTCATGGGATTGAGCCCCGATTCCAGGTCCACACTCAGTGCAGAGCACACTCTGCTCCTCCCTCTGTGTGTGTGCATGTGCATACTCTCTCTCTCTCATAAATAAATAAATCTTTAAAAAAAAGACTAATTATATGAAAATGATACTTTTCCAGGAAGAGAGAGAGAGAGAGAGGGAGCGCACAGCTGAGAGGGTTAAATGCAAGTATTCAGCCTACAGAAATGCAAGCAAAAGAGTCATATGAGCCAAATAGGCAGCAACATTGAAGGAAACAGGCCTGAATGGGGAGGGATTGAAGCCAGTGGCTAGAAAGCAGATGCAATAATCCAGATTAGAGATGGCCACATTCGGGGGATCCCTGGGTGGCTCAGCGGTTTAGCATCTGCCTTCGGCCCAGGGCCTGATCTGGAGTCCCGGGATCGAGTCCCACATCAGGCTCCCTGCATAGAGCCTGCTTCTCCCTCTGTGTCTCTGCCTCTCTCTCTCTCTATGTCTATCATGAATAAATAAATAAAATCTTTAAAAAAGACAGAGAGAGAGAGATGGCCACATTCTTTGCCAAGGCAGAGTTCAAAGAGATAGAGATGAGAGGCCAAACACAAGCGAGTGTAGACTTAGCAGGGTTTTGTGACTGACTGCAGTGTGGGAGGCCAGAGAGAAGAAGACACAGAATGATGTGAGGGTTTCCAGCCGGGGAGGCAGGGAGCACCATGTGGGCTGGGGAAGGAACAGATTGGGAGGTGCAGCTAGTGTGAGCAGGGAAATAATACGTGTTTATTCTTTCCCCCTCTCTGAAGGGAGCAATGTCTTTGGCCATGCTGGCGTTCCGAAGGCAGTCTTACATCTGACGGACATGTAGCAAGCACTCCGTAACTGCTAGCTGAGCGAAATTCCATTGTGAAACTCAGAAGAGGACTGAAGATACAGCAGGAATTTAGGGTTGCAAATGTGACCGGTCGTCATCCAAGAAGCCTCTTGACCCCAAATTACATCACTGTCTCTCCCTTCTTCCTCTTCATAACCCCTCTTCAAAATCCCTCTCCCCTTTGTCCTATCAGGAAAATACTTGAAAACAGTACTTGAAACACTTAGAAGTCACCCAAGCATCTGTAATGTAACTGCTTGTATTATTTTTATATAAGCCTACATCTCTACACTATGGCATTTTTAAAAATATACTGAAAAAAAAACCCTGCTTTTGAACTTTTATGCCAATCTTCTCTTCTCTTGATGAAGTGATTTCTCTATATTAAAAATCCTTCTCTATAAAAAATATCAAATAAAAAATAGCAGGAAACCTAGTCACTTGCCACCTTTGTTTTAATAAGTGCTGGGATGAACTATTTATGAATCTCCTTTTCCCTCCCCTTTCCTTAGAGAGATCAGAAAGACCTAAGTGGAGATATGGGATAAAATGTACATTTCCAAAAGCAAACCAAACCAAGGCACTTTTTTTTATAAATTTATTTTTTATTGGTGTTCCATTTGCCAACATATAGAATAACACCCAGTGCTCATCCCATCAAGTGCCCCCCTCAGTGCCCGTCACCCAGTCACCCCCACCCCCCGCCCACCTCCCCTTCCACCACCCCTAGTTCATTTCCCAGAGTTAGGAGCCTTCCATGTTCTGTCTCCCTTTCTGATATTTCCCACTCATTTTTTAATAGCTTCATTAGTCCACAGCTGGAGTCAACAATGAAAGGGATTTTACATGAATTTAGGTATTAATTTAGGTTCTTCCAAACCATACCCTAAAGGCTTTGCCTATTGTCTAGCTGAATCCCCCACTACTGATATTCCTACATTTTCCATGCACGTCTGGATGGCGTCTGTGTTGATGAATACCCCATTGCACCTGTTAATCATTTGAGAGCTGTTACCTGAATGAAGCTTCCCTCCGTAGCATTTCCGGGAGCTGGGAGGGAAATCGCTTTAGTGAGCAGTGGTTCCTTCCTCCTCGCCCTTCGGCCTCTTACATGGAGAGAGGCGCTTATGGGCCCAGCCACCCCGGCTGAGCAGAGCAGATGGCTCCTGGCAGAGAAGATAGGGCCATGTCTCTGCTCCCAGAGGTGTGAGGTGACTCTGCCTCCAGGTGCCCCTGGCAGGAGAGGATGTACCCCCCAGCGGCCCAGGGCTGCTTTGACCATCTCACTCACCCTCCATGATTGGAAGTCAACAGCAGTTTGGATCCATGGGGGCTACTTGGCTTCAAAATAAAGAAAAAAGAACATCAGTTGATTCCTCCCTTCTTTGGGGGAGAGACAAGCCAGGAACCACAAGTTTTTCTTTTTCCTCCCACTTTACAAGTCCATTACTTACTTACCCAAGTTAACTCTGGAAATGCTTGGTTTGCCTCTAGAAAAGGAGCGATATATACAGTGTTCACACGCTTATTAAATTTACTATGAATTTTATTTTATTATAATTCAAATTTTTCTTTACTTTTCCTCAGTCTCCACTCTTTGCTTTTTATATAGGATATATGTCTATTTATTACCTTTAAAAAAAAAAAAAAAAAGGACACCGAGCCAGTGAAAAGTAATCCAAAGGCTTTAATAAAAGTACATATAAAGTAAGATTATTCTTTTATAATTTAGGTTAAAAAAATTGAAAAAATACACATAGGGTATGAAGACAACGGGTTTTAAAACAAAGCAAAGAGAAAATATGCATGGAAAAAAGAAGTTAATAAAACCTACCAAACTCTTTGGTAATTGTCTTTAGGGAGGGGCAGGTAGGCTTTGGGTCAATTTTTTTTTTTTCCCCTTTCTGCTATGTTTCTCCATTTTTCACTCTTAACTTTAATGAGCATGTGTTTCCAAAGTTTCTGCCTCCCATTTGCTCAGTAAGTAATGACACTCATGTGCCCTTTTGACTCTCTCGCAATTTTTTGGAATCGCCCCCAGGTTCCTCCAAAGCCTGATTTCCCACTGTTGCTGGGATAATGTGGGAAGGCCATGATTTGGATGAAGGTCCAGTCCTATGCTTCCGTAGTTAAGAATGAGGATGAGTGAGAGCCTGAGTAACAGAGTCACTGGAAAATGAGAAAAGTGATTCATAAAATGTATCCTGATAACTTTTCTTGCTCACTTCTCTAAATGCCCCTCCACATTTTAGCTTCAATTAACTTTGTCATGTTTTTCCCTGAGGGGCTAGCCCTGCTGAGGTCAGCCTTGTGCATTCCAAGTCCTTGAAATAGGCCACATCATCATTTTAGTCCAAGAGTGTATACGGTTCTTTAACAGAATCCAGAGGCCTTTGGGGTCCAAATACATTTGCTTTATTGCCCATTTTCTGGCACTCCCATTGCCTTGGTTCTCTTCCTAAAGAAAATATTTCTTCTATATATTTCTAAGAAAAAAATTCAGAAAAATATAGACAAGGGTCCAAGGTCAGCTTCAGTGATTCATGGTGAATTCATTGTGTTCATGCTTTATATTTTTATATTTTTATAGATTTTAAATCATATTTTATATATTTTTATATATTATACGTATGTTTCGTGCCCAGATGTGAACTGAATATAAAAATACAAGAGACAGTCATGCTGTCAGAGGGCTTCTATGAGATTAAGACTTAACAAGGCAACTTGATAGGAAGAGCAATTATCATATCCTCTGGAAAGTGACATGTGGGTAAACATAGAAGCTTTAGGAATGGGGGGGGCTAATTCAGCTGAAGTGAGGGCATGACCGAGAAGACTTCCCAGAAGAGGCAGACATGGGAAGGAAAAAGAGGAGTTAGGGAGAAGAGGGAGGAGCGCAGGCATTCCTGCAGAGGGAATGGCATGTTCAAAGACCAGAATCAAGAGTGACTGTGATTGCTTCAGGACGGCCCGGACGTAAGGAAAGGAGAGGAGAAGACACAGCTGGAGAGGCAGATAAGGACCCGTCCTGTTATGCTCAGGGAGGGCAGTGGGGAAAGCACCGTAGGACTTTGAAGCAGGTGAAAGTTATGATCAGATATTATCAGATGTTGTACCGTTTTAGAGCTAGAGGGGACCTTAGAATCTGGTAGGCCGCCTTGCAGTTGAGATCCAGAGAGATTAAGTGAGTTGTACAAGGTCATGCAGCTTGTTAAGGGTGGAGTTGAGTTTAGGGCTTGCCTCCGTGGCTCAGTGGGTTAAGCGTCTAACTCTTGATTTTGACGCAGGTCAGGGTCTCAAGGTGGTAAGAGCAAGTCCCACGTTGGGTTCTGTGCTCAGTGCAGAGGCTACTTGAGATTCTCTCCTTCTCCCTCTGCCCCTCCCCCTGCTCACATGCTCTCTCTAAAATAAATAAAATCTTTAAAAAGGGTAGAGCTGCGTTTACAACAGTTTAGGATTCTTTCCACTCCATCACGTTGTCTCTCCCAAAAGAGAGATGGCTGATGCCAACCGTAGAATCAAGAGTTGTGCACAAGACTTTACACTCAAGAGTAAGCTGCTCAGGAGGTGGTTGCAAGGTGGCCTCCCCCAGTGTGAAGAAAGTCTTCGCTGCCAAGGAGGGTTTCCCAAGCATTTCCAAAACCAGCAGAGCATTCAAGATAGAAGGAAATAGGACCTGGGAAAAGAATGGAAAAGGGTACTGTGCCAGACAGAGGGGTCCTGTTCTACAGTACCGTTTGCTGCCTGGCCCCTTCTGTCCAAATGACCTCACCCTTCCCATTCCCATCCCTTTCTCTGTGCCCTGTTTCTGCTGGACTCCTTTTCATCCTTTCCTTTTTATTACCCTCACTGTCTCCTTTCCTGTACCTTAAGTGGGGGACAGACATAGTCAGAATTAATGGCTGAGAAGGTGGTCAGGATTATGGAGAGAAAACTAAAATTATCGTAGGACCCTTTCCTTTCTCCATTCGAGCTCTTAGCTCAAAATGAACCTTCTTCTAACCTATTTGCCAACCTACCACTATGTAGTGGGAACCCCAGCGAGGCTGGGTAAAACCCATGACCTGTGCGACTGAATCCCCAAGGCTGAGCGTTTGATCTGTGGAATCCCCGAATCTTCCCACCAGAGATGAAAGGCCAACCAAACACTAAGCAGACCAGAACTGCAGCTTCCTCTGAGCCATCTAGGTGGGGCGAGCGGAGGGAAATGAGGCCCTTGGAGGTCAGCCGTTCCCAGCCCATCAGGCTCCGGCTGCTGGGCCTTGGCTCGCAATGCCAGAGAGAGGAGGAACCCCTGCCCCCCAGAGCCAGGCTGGGCCTCAGGGCCAAATGCAGGCGGGAGAGGTGGAGGGAGAGAGCCAGCATCTGCTTTATCCCCCTGCCCTTTTGAACTTGTTTGGTCACCAGCAGGAAGGCCGCCAGGAGAGCAGGGCACTTTGAGAAGGGAGAAGATGAAGCTCCTTGGGAGGGAGTCACTCTGTCTGTGCATGATGTATCAGCCCGCGGAAGCCAATCTCACTTGCAGATAAAGTGCATTTGTTTTGTCCAGCTCGGAGCTGACATGGGGAGTTTTGCTGGCGGGATGGTTTCCGGCCTATTCATCCTTCTTCTGGTAAAACCACCTCTTAGGGGAAGGCGTCTAGGTTGTTTCCTTTCCTCTGGGGCTGCTAAAGCACCTGCTGGTTTGGGGGCCTTCTGCTCACTCCAAACAGCCTCTGCCCCCCTGGGACTTCTCCCCGCAGCCACCTGAGCCACACAAGGCTTCTAGCAGCAGGCCTGTTGACAGGGAGCAAATGACTGATGAAACAAGAGACTCTCATCCCCTTCCAGGAAAAAGATGAAAGCAGCATGGGGCTCAGATCCCGCAGTAGCGATTTCTGCTCTGGCTGGCAGCACTGGTGGGCTGAGACGGAAGATGGGAAAGGAATATGCCCAGAGAAGGTACCCAGGGAAGCTCACAGGTAGGAGAGGCACCACTCTGGGCCTTGCCACCAGTCTCACAACTCTGAAAGTCTCAGAATCTATGGTGAAATTGGCTCTAGCCTTTTTATTTTCTGGTTTAATGTTTAAGACATTAACTATTAGGTGCTTCCTGCATTTGCATTTAACAAAATGGCCTGATTATAGCCACACCACTCTTTTACACACCTCTTTGTTCCAGCTCTGCCTTATATGAGTTCACACTTGAGGATCATTTATTCCATCATTCAGTGATTCTGCAAGTAACTGTTCAGTGCCTACCATTCAGGCTCTGGAATGAAAGATGAATGAACCAGGGTCCTATCCTTGAAGACTATAGTCCAGAAGGAAAGAACATGTAAATGAATACATTGAACTGCAGTGGGAGCAGCTGTTGAGTCAAAATCTTTGGAGCCCAGGGTCAATCAGAGACTGTTCAGAGAAGACAATATTCGGCGTAGGGGGAAGGATGAGTCGGCAGAGAGTCATCGGCAGTCGGGTTTGAACTGTGAGGTACGTTCAAGAGTCATGAGATGTTCGTTTGGACTGAAGCAAAGATTTCTTATGGAGCAACTTTGGAAGATGGCTCTAGAGAGGAAAATTAGGACTCTACCTCTGTATAAGGGGTGTTGTCTGTGATAGTGTTGGCATTTGTGTTTTGTCTTCTTGGCCAGGGCTTCCCAAAGTTTTTTGACATCAAAAAGTTAGCAAGCTGGGAGAAAATTGAGAACCCGTGGACACGTAAGTAAACGTAATGGGTGAACTTATGAATTGGGATACTTAGATGTCTTGATGAACTTACCTGAATACCTTGATTAGCACCAGGAACCCAGTGAGAGATTAATAAATATTTGGCAAAGTTGATAAAAGCGGCTTCTTCCCACAAAGCTCAAAGTCTAAAGGAAAGGGCATATCCGTTCCCTGTGGCTGCTGTGATAAAGGACCACAAACTAGGTGGCTTAAAACAAAAGCAATGTGTTGTCTCACGGTTGTGAAAGCCAACAGTCTAAAATAAAGGTGTAGGCGCAGGATTGGCTCCTTCTGGAGGCTCCAGGGGAAAATCTGTCCATGCCTCTCTCCGAGCTTCTGCTGGTGTCGGGCCCTGGGCATTCCTTGACTTGTAGATACACGACTCCAGTCTCTGCCTGTGTCTTCACATGGCTTCTCCTTATCGTCTGTGTCTACACTTCTATTTCTTATAAGGACACTAGTCATGGCACTTAGGGCCCATCCAGGAATCTAAAATGATATCATCTTGATATCCTTAATTATCTCTATAAAAACCCACTTTCCAAATAAGGTCACATTCACAGGTGCTAGCAGTTAGGATGGACATATCTTTTGGGGGATCACCAGTCAACCCCCTACCTCTTCCCCTTCAGGGAAGTTTTGGAGAGTGTGACCTACCTCAGCTGGGCCAGGTACTTGTTTGCCAGAGTTTTGTTGCCTGCAACCCGAATAATTCCTCCAGACAAGGACAGACACCTAGAATAACCAGATGAAAAGAACCCTTCGGGAGCCACGCAGTCCATACAAGACCAAAAGTGACTCCAGCTTTTACCAAGTAGACAGAAACTCCACAAGAGAAGAAATCATGTCTCGGGTTCAGCACTGTCTCCCCCACAATGCCTGATACTTAATAGGCACTTCATATTTTTTTAAATAAATATACGATTCAATATAAAAATAGATCTGACCACTACTCTTGCTAGTCTAAACATTTCAGGTTGTTTTTAAATTTTTTTCTAAAGATTGTATTTATTCATGAGACACACACAGAGAGAGGTAGAGACACAGGCAGAGGGAGAAACAGGCTCTATCTAGGGAGCCCGATGCGGGACTCAATCCCAAGACCCTGGGATCACGATCTGAGCCAAAGGCAGACACTCCACTGATAAGCCACCCAGGTGTCCCTCGGGTCATTTTTGAGTCCCCATAAAAGCTAATTCTATCTTCATGAGGCAACCCTAGTCTGTAGAGTTAGAACACAATACAGGCAGGCCCTACAAATTTGCAGGAAGACAAATTCTCAGAAATTCTGTCTTCAGGGACATGAGACCACTTGGAAAGTAACAAAGATTGTCACTGTTGCCCTCAGAGTGAGCCCAATCGATCACCAGTGCCTGTTTAAGGGACTTCAGAAAAGGTGAAGTATCTCCTTGTGTCTCCAGGCAGACCAAAAAGTTGACAGATTTTCTGGAAAATTCTGGAAGGTTTCTAAGCCGAAAGACCATAGTGATGGCAGAAAGATTCTTTTCCTGTCTAGTCCAGTAGCTAGTAGCAGCTACATGTGGCTATTGAGCACCTGAAATATGACTAGTCTGAATTGATAGAAGCGTAAATACAAAATGCACGCCAGACTTTAAAGACTTGCTATGAAAAGAGGAATGTAAAATAGCTCATTGACAAATTTTCACATTAACCGCATGTTGAAATGATATTTTTCATTTGTGAGGTTAAATAAAATTATAAAAACTAATGTCACCTACTCCTTACTACTTTTTTTTTTTTTTAATGTGGCTGTTAGAAAATTTTACATGACATACGTGGCTTGCACTTGTAGTCTGCATCGTATTTCCATTGGAGAGTTCTGGCCTAGAGCACTGGGGATTCTGAGGCTGGAATGAGACTGCAGGTAATTTCCAATTCTCCATAAGCACGGTTAGCTTCACCCACTCCAGCCCTGCCCTAGATGAGGAACTTGTCTCTGCCCTGGCAGGAATCAATGCAGATCAATGCAGAAACTTCCCAGCCACTCCCCTTTTTCTTCTCTCTCACTTCCAGTCCTTGCTCATGGACCTGACACAGACATTTTTTTTTAAAGATTTTTAATTTATTTATTCATGAGAGACACGGAAAGAGAGAGAGGCAGAGACACAGTCAGAGGGAGAAGCAGGCTCCATGCAAGGAGCCAGATGTGGGACTCGATCCCGGGACCCCAGGGTCACACCCTGAGCCGAAGGCAGACACTCAACCACTGAGCCACCAGGTGCCCCCAGACATCTTTTTAAAGCATAACTCCGACCACACTTGAAAAATTGCAGTGCTCCACAGCATCAACGGAGGAAAGTCTTCAATTAGTAGAGTGTATACAATCTTCACACTGTGCCTTCAGTGTTCACCATGAGGCACCAGGCACCAAGAGGCACCCAAATGCCTGACATGCTGAGCTACTCCTGTGCCGGTGATTTATTTAATCATCATAAACAACTTTTAGGGGATAGATTCTATTATTATCCTCACTTTACAGAATAAGCAATGGAGGTACCAAGAGGGTAAATAATAGCGATGGCAATATAACTAGTAAGTGGCAAGACTGCAATTTAAGTCAAGTGATCTATCCCAGGGGCTGTGTTCTTAATCACTGCACTACTGTCTCTGGCTTTGCCTATCCTGCTCCCTCTGCTCTTCCTCACCTTGTCAGTGCAGCACTCGTGTGTGCAGGCTTTCATACCCAGATCAACTATCACATCCCCTATGAACCTTCGTCACGCCCACAGGGAACTAGATATCTCCTACTCCCGACAAGCATGTGTCACTTTCCTTTATTATTAGAGTCAAATTTATTCTACTGCCCTTCTGAGGTCTAGGTAACAATGGCTCATACCCCTAGATTTTCAGGCAATGGGAGCCCAAAATCTTTCCCTAATATTTCTATATACTCTGGGAAGACCCACGTTCATAATCAACTCAATCTCTGGGTTCTAGCTACCGCATGTGTTGTCTTTGCTCCTGACAACTTTGAATCAAAGAGGAACCCAGGCTGTGCCTCCAGTTTTTACAGAAGTGTCCCTCCCTTACAGCATTTGTCCTTTTTTTTTTTTTCAGCATTTGTCTTATAACAACTTACTGAATATATAGCATAGTAGTGAAGGGTTACCTTGCACTAGTCTGAAAAGCAAATTTTGGGATATTTATTCCTATTCCTAAACTTCATTTTAGATACCAAAGGGCTGCTTATGGTCCTTTAAAGCTATGCAGTATCCTGCCTTTTGCTGCCTTCTGCTGTCCCTCGCCTCCCCTTTCGATGCTCAGCCCCCTACTCTCTCATCTCAAGCTCTGCTCCGCTTCCTTTTTAAGGGGTATTCACATTTTCTCATACAGAAGAGCTTTTGTTTGTTTTTGCTTAGGATATCTTCTATTTAAAGGAACTTAAAGTAATTTGTCAACCATAGTTCACTCCCTGTGAGAAATTTGGTTAACAGCTGTTAAAAAGAAATCTCACTGTACTAGAGAATTATTCCCTTACACATCTGCTTCATATGCCCTGCTTGTTTGTATGTCTCCAGAACCAAAAAGATATGCAGTAAATCCAGTAAATTTGTTGTTGAATGAATTAATGGTGTATTAATTAGAGCTATCCTCCTAGACAACCAAGTGTCCTCTTAATAAATTCAAAGCTATCAATCTTATGATCACTGGTTCTACAGAGAGCAGAATTCCCACTTTATAGGTGATTCTTTGGGACCATGAGAGATTTAGTCACATGTGGTTCCTGCAGTCTTCAAGACTTCTCTTCCCCAGGTGGGGATGACAACCACATTGCTCAGGAAGTAAACTATTCAACTCGTGGTCCTCTGCCTCAAATTCAAAGGCTGTAGTTCCTAAAGTCAGCAGATGTTAATGAAAACTACTGTGTATGGATCCATCTTAATGGCAAAGCATTTGCTTCTGTTGAAAATGTTTAAACAGATTTCATCAAAGATATATTTACCATGAGATATTTATAAATACAAAAAAATCACAAAGCATGATACATCAAAAATTCATTTAACCACCATCTGGATTCTAAATGTTATTATTTTTTCCATGCTTAAGATCCAGTTCTTTTTCCAAAGGATCTGATAGAGCATTACAGACATAGGTGAACCTTTATTATGGTTTTATCTAATTATCACCACAATATTAAAAATTATCATTATCCATCTTGTCCATGTTTTCTACTTTTATGGCAATGTTATTATATGTGTATAATATTAGTGGCATAATATTAACTATCTTTTCATTGCAATTTTCACTCAAGTTTATGCTTTCAAGCTATATGTGTGTTATACATGTAGTCTTTTTTAAAGATTATATCTATTCATTTATTTATTCATGAAACACACAGAGAGAAGGCAGAGGCATAGGCAGAGGGAGAAGCAGGATCCTTGCAGGGAGCCTGATGTGGGGCTTGATCCCAAAACTCCCAGATCACGCCCTGGGCCAAAGGCAGACAGTCAACCGCTGAGCTACCCAGGCGTCCCAGTATACACATAGTCTTAACTCATCCTTTTTAATTGCTATATAATATCTGACTATATTAAATAAGTTTTATATATCCATTCTCTTAGAATATGACATTTAAGTTGAACTGCATGATACTACAAGCAATATAATGTATATTTGTATATGTCTATGTACATGTACAAAATTTTTGCCAGATTATGTACAGTTTCTTTCCTATCTGTAGATCAGTTTTTTCTTAGTGCATCCTAAGTGTCTTCTAGTTTGTGGCATTGGTTGCAACTCTATTGTTTTTTTTACGGATTTTTAAATATATAATTAATGCATAATTTTTTAATGTATTAAAAACTTTCTTTTATGGTTGTGCGTGTTGTGTCACATTTAAGAAATCCTTCCTGGAGACACCTGGGTGGCTCAGCAGTTGAGCCTCTGCCTTCGGCTCAGGTCGTGATCCTGGAGACCTGGGATCGAGTCCTGCCTCGGGCTCCCTGCATGGAGCCTGCTTCTCCCTCTGCCTGTGTCTCTGCCTCTCTCTCTATGTCCCTCATGAATAAATAAATAAAATCTTTAAAAAAAAAAAAAGAAATCCTCTCCTGTCTTCGACATCATAAAGATGTTCTCCTACATTTTAATTTAAAAGTTATAAACTTTACTTCTCACATCTAGTGAACATGGAATTTATTTTTGTCTGTGTTGTGTGGTTAATATGTTATTTTTTCCCATATGGATATCAATTTGTCTAGCACCATCTATAGCATTAAATTCCTTCATCTCAATGTTTTTTAGTGGTGTATCTGTCATATATCAAATCCTCAGAATGTGGCTATTCCTAGTTCCTTAGTTTGGTCTGTTGGTATGGTGGTGTGTCCACCTTCCTTTTCCTTCTTCCTGCCTATTCTTTGGCTTTAATTCTTAAAATAGACTTTGTTTTCAGAAAGTTTTAGATTTACAGAAAAATTAAGCAGATTGTACAGAAAGTTCCCACATTTCCCTCCAATACACCCACATAGTCTCCCCTGTTATTAACAACTTGCATTAGCATGGCACATTTATTACAATTAGCAAGCCAATATTGTTATTAAGTAAAGTTTATAGTTTTTTCAGATTTTCTTTGTTTTTACCTAATGTCCTTTCCTTGTTCTAGGATCTCATCTAGGATACAATATCGCATTTGGTCATCCTGTCGCCTTAGGCTTCTGTTGGCTGTGACAGTTTCTAAGACTTTCTTTGTTTTTTTTTTTTTTTTTGCTGTCTTTAAATAATGGTTTGATTTTATTTATTTTTTTCAATTATTTTTTGTAGTTACCTCAGGCAGCAATGAATGTTTTGTTTTTACATTTTTACTGAAATGTAATTAACATACAATGTTATATTAGTTTCAGGTGTACAACATATTAATAACATATGGTGACAGGCTTTCCTTGTTCTTAATGACCTTGACAGTTTTGAGGAATACTTGTCAGGCATATTGCAGAATATCTCTCTGTTGAAATTTTTCAGTTGTTTTTCTCATGATTAGAATGACCTGGACCTTTACTTTTCCTAAAGAATTTTGGAAAGAAAAAAAAAGAATTTTGGAAAGAATTGAATTGCTCAATTTCATGAAAAATCCCATGGATTTTTTAAAGTCGGAATTGCAGTGAACTTACACATTTTGTTATGAAAAAAGACTCTTCCTATCTATGTATACAATATATTAACTATCCTTTATGTATATTTTCTTTCATGTCCTTCAATAAATTGTTACAGTTTTCTTCACAAAAATCTTGCATGTTTTTATTAGTCTTATTTCAAAATACCTTGTAATTCCTGAGGCTGTAAATATGATCTTTCTTTTCATTACATGTTCTAATCGCCTGCTGCTAGCGTACACAAACGATACTGATTTTTGTATGTGGATCCAACGTGCATGGACTTGGCTAGCCTCTTATTTGATCTAATAGTTTTTCTGTAACTTATCTTAGACCTAAGTTAAATAATACTATGAGGAAAATAAATGATTGCAGTGGCTCATTTTATGTATCAGCTTGACTAGGTCACAGAGTGCTCAGACATTTGGCCAAACATTACTCTGGGTGTGTCTATGAGGGAGTTTCTGGATAAAATTAACATTTTAATTGGTAGACTGAGTGAAGTAGATGGTTCTCCCTGATGTGGGTGGGCCTTATTCAATCAGTTGAAGAGCTGAATAGAAAAGACTGAATAAGAGGGAATTCCTTCCTGAGTTTAAACAACAGTCTTTTCCTGCCTCTGGACTGAAATATCAGTTCGGTCTCTACCCTGTTTTATTTGTTTGTTTTTTTTTTTTAATTGGGTCTCTAGCCCTGAGTCTAGCCTAATTTTATTATTGTTGTTGTTATTATTATTATTTTTATTTTTATTTTTATTTTAAGTAGGCTCCACACCTAGTATGGAGCTCAACACAGAGCTTGAACTCACAACCTTGAGATCAAGAAAGACCTGAGCTGAGGTCAGACACCAAAGGACTAAGTCACTCACGTGTCCTTCTAGCCTGGTTTTTACTTCTTTTTTTTTTTTTTTTAATTTTTATTTATTTATGATAGGCACACAGTGAGAGAGAGAGAGAGGCAGAGACACAGGCAGAGAGAGAAGCAGGCTCCATGCACCGGGAGCCGACGTGGGATTCGATCCCGGGTCTCCAGGATCGCGCCCTGGGCCAAAGGCAGGCGCTAAACCGCTGCGCCTCCCAGGGATCCCATTTTTTTTTTCTTCTTCTTTTTTTTTTTTAATTTTTTAGCCTGGTTTTTAGACTGGAACCTATACCTTTCCTATTTCTCAGGCTTTTGGATTTGAACTGAAACTACACATCAGCCTTCAGGGTCTCTAGTTAGCTGACTGCAGATCTTAACTGCATGAGTCACACACACGCACACATACACATATAAATACACACATCCTACTGGTTCTGTTTCTCTGGAAAACACTAATATAATAATTAATATGTATTATAGATAAATATAGATAAATAATACAAATGGGTAAAATTTTGACTACTGATTTAAGTTCCTTAATGGTTATAAATAAATCCAGGGTCTTTGTGTTTCTTAATTCCATTTTAGTCATTTATATATTTGTAGAAGAAATTGTCCCTATTTCAAATTTATTGGTACAAAGTTCTAAATGATTTTTGAAATCCCTATCCTTCTCTAGTTGTAGTCCTAATAGTGCTTATTTATATATTTTTCTTTTTAAATCAATCATGCCAATAGTTTGTCAATTTTCAAACCAGTGTGTAGTTTTCTATTTAATAAATGTCTACCCATTTAAAAATTATTCTCTTAATTTAATTTCTTTGGATTTATTCTATTATTCTGTTTCTAAATTTTTTTTTGTTTCTAAATGTTTAATTGAAGGGTCCCCCCATTAATTTTCAGTCCTTTTTTGAGCATCTGCAGTTAATGAGTTAATGCTATAAATTTCCTTCTGAAGCATCATGAATTTTTATTTGTAGAATTTTCTTATCACTTATTCAGTTCTAAAATAATTTTCCTGTATGATTATTTATTTGACCCATTAACTTTTCTGAAGTATAATTTTTAGTTTCTATTTCTACGGAGTTTTAAACTATTTTCATATTGATTTATAATTTTATTGCACCACAGTCACGAACTATTATTTTTATTAAGTTAATTATTTAATAGCTGATGAGATTAACATTGTGATCTAGAAACCTACTGAATGGAAGATATTTGCAAATGATATATCCAATAAAGGGTGAATATCCAAAATACGTGAAGAACTTACACAACTCAGCACCAAAAGAAACATACAGAACTAAATAATTTTTTGAATGTTTTACATGCATTTTGAAATAATAGGTGTATCCTAGTTTTCTATATGTGTCCACTGGAACTGACATGGTAATATTTTTCAAATTTCCTATATCCTAACTAAATTTTTATTTGTTCATTACTTTTTGAGGGCAGTCTATTAAAATCTCCCTCTATAATTTTGGATTGGTCCATTTCTACACACACACACACACACACACACACACACCCTGTTGGTCCTGTTTCTCTGGAAAACCCTGTATAATACAGTGTGTTTCTTCAAAATAGCACCACATACAGTTTTGTGTATTGATCCAAAATGATCATCTTTGTCTATTCGCATAGACATATGAGTGTCTCATATTTACGAGATTCTTTACTTATAAAGTATTTAAAGTGTTAAAGTATTTACTTTATAAGTACATAAATTTACTTTATTTAAAGACTATTATGTTTTGTAGGGTGCTCCGATCAGATGGGGGCCACCAAATGTGGAGCCTTCCAGTTGGGTGGGGGCCAGACATGCAGGAGGTGAAAAAATTCACCCAAGACTGAACAAAAGAGATAAAAGTTTATTGAACAGACTGCAAGGGAGCAGTGGGCAGGACAGCAAAGGACAGACTGGGAGGAGGCAGTGGTGAGGGGCTGCATTTATAGGATGGGGTGAGGGAGTATGGGGTAGCTTAATGAGCCTGTTTGCATTTAGCGCAGCGGTTGCCGTGGGCCCTTTTGCCTTGCTTTACATGTTTGGTCATCTGTGATCTCATATTTTGCTATCTCTTTTATTTATCCCTGTTCTTTCCATTCTGTTCTATATTTTACTTTAAGGAGTATGTAGTTTTGTTTGATTGTTTTACTTTTTAATAAGTTGGAAAGAACACATGCAGATTTTAATTCTCATAATTACTTTTATATTTTAAAACATGTATGTTTTAGCTTATATTTTTCTATGTATCAGTGTTTATGACTTAAGATTAAAACAGAACCTTGCCAGATATCCCGGAAAGCCCTCCATGTGTCCCATCCCAATTAGGGTTGCTAGCCTCCCCTCCAAAAACTAACTCTATCCAGACTTTCCCCTAATCTCTTCCTTATATGCCTTTAGGATTTTATCACCCAAGTGAGCATTCTTTGGTCTACCCCATCATTTGTCTTTTAAGTCTTTTTAAATTTCATTTTCCCCCTCCATTGTTTTATTTTCCTTTTAACTTATGTGTTGAAAAATCAAAGTTTTTAACCCATTCAATTCAACATGTTTTTGGTCCTTTGTGTTTTCTGCACATGAACAGTTGGCTCCAGAGACAAATTCAACCCCACTATTTAGACAATAGGAGGTGCATAATGTCTGGTTTCTCTCTTCTTATGATGTTAATAACCACGGGTGGTCAGCATTATGGGTTGAAAAAATGATAATATTAAATTATATCATTTTGTTTTCCTTTATTAGCTAGAAATAATTTTATAAGGTGACATTTCCCCTCATCCACCATTGGTTACTATCTGATAGAGTTCATACAGAAAAAGCAGGATAAAGTCTTGAATCTTTTCTTTTATTTCACCCAGTTTTCAAGTTAATGAATTGGTTCCCTATCATCCTCGGAAGGTGACCAATTTGTTAAAAAAAACAAAAAAAAACAAAAAAAAAAAACAAAAAAAAACTCCATGCTTTTAAAAATATTAAATGGGTTTTAATCTCTTATGATTTTCATCCTTAATAAAACTTAATACTTATATGTTGATTATATCTCAATAAGTAGGTTTAAAAAACTCAAAATATTTTGCCTTTGGCTAGTAGGATTCTCTTCAAATTGGCTATGAGGAGTTTCAGGACTTTTTTCTTAGTTTTTTTTTTTGCATTCTAATAAGCTTTAATAGCTTTTTCACTATCTGGTATGATGTATAAAATAATTTTATAATTAATTATATATAGTACATATGTATTAAAATACATAGTAAGATCATTCTATATTTCTAGTTCAAATTCAGAACTACAAGATTTTTGCTTAATGTCTTCTGTATATTAGATCTGTATCTCCTTTACTCCACTCTGAGAATCTCAGTTCTCAAAGACACAGGGAATGATAGAATATCTCATAATTACTCATTTGCTTTAACTTCTCTTCACAAACAATAGAATTAGAATAACAATTTTAATATTACCACCACCTATTATAATACTGAAAACAGTTAAAATTTTTACTTATATGTGTTTTCCTCCTTCTCCCCCACATTTTTATTGTTGGATTGTATCTATATTTTCAGATCGTTTAGCCATTGCATATTATAACATTTTCTTTCAACCTCATTTAGTCTTATTTCTGCAAGTAACTATATGTTTAATATTTACCACAAGTCTCTAGGACAATATCTCTCTAGTCCTTTTGCTTGTCTGAAGCTTATTTTTCAGTAGATTCCTTAGTAAAATCTCAGGGGAACATATTTCCTGAGTTCTTGAGTGTTGATAACCATTTCTTGTGTCCTTTATATTTGAAAGCCAGTTTTGTTGGACATAAAATTCTTGGCTCATATTTTCTTTCCTTGACTATCTTAAATATGTTACTCTATTTTTCTGTGACATAAGCATTAATATCAGAAAGTCCCAATGATAATCTAGTTCTGTTTCCCTTGTAAGTCACTGCTATTTTTGCCCAGATGTTGAAAGGGTTTTTCCTGTTTCAGTAATGTCCAATAATTTCACTAGAATATGTCTTGCTGTTGTTTCCCTTTTTTAGGTGTACAATGTACTCTTTCAGTGTTAAAATCCTATTTTATGTCAGCAAAATATCCTTGAATTATAGCTCACATTATTTTCCTGTTCCTTCACTTCCCTTCATCAGAGACTCCTATTATCAGTATTTTGGATCTTCTTCAATATTTGCCATTTTCTCTCAACGTCACTTTTGTCTCTTTCTTCCTCTTGACTTTAACGTTTCCTCTCCTTCATGTTCTATTTTATTTCAGATATTTTTTTGTGTTTATCCACACTTGTGTTCCCTTCCAGTTTAGTCATTTCTAAAATGGTGTTTTTCTTCCATTTTTAATTCTTTACTAAGTCTGTCATCACATTTCTTAGGTTTTCTAATTCTTATTTATGTTATTCTTTCATGTCTAGTATCTTTCCTTAATCCTTTTAGTTTGTTTTTAAATAATCCATTACAGTTTTATCTGTTTTGTGAACATGTCTTTCTGGCATGCTTTCCCTGTCTGTGGGGATGTTATTCTACTTTTTAATCTCTTTTTTTTTTCTATAATAACTTTGTATGGGATTTGGCCTCAGTACTTTTCTGTTGCTTATTTTTATGTGAATTTTTCCTGCACTTTTAGAGGGAGGCTTGGTACAGAGAGCAATTCTAACTATACAGAACAACCTCTTCTATTATTTTTGTATAGTATTTAGCAATACAATGGCTTGTTTTCTAAACACTCTTGGGCTCTGTTACCTCTACACTTCTCTTCTGGGCAGTTTCTCTTTGGTGTGGATCTCTATCCTAAAGGGAGTCCTGGGAGGTCTGTTTTGAGGTTTCATGGAGTACAATGCTTTATCCATGTTACACTCATAGTGATCCCCTTAACACTCATCCACTACCACAGAGGCAAAAACCTTCCCACTCTTACCTACTTTCTCAAATCAACTGACTTTGCTTCCCAGCAAATAACTTGTGCTATACATTCACTCCCTCACAAGTCCCTCTGCTTTCTCTAGCACAGACATGGATAATACACAATCTTGTGGCTATGATGATTCATTGCCACTCACTTATATTTGACTTTTGAAGATACTTTGTTAGCTGCTTTTGCTATAAATGATATCTGTGAATCTTGTTTTGCAATCCACATGGGGATTCAGGAAGATCCAGAAGCTATGCAGCCACTACCAAAGTTATCATCTCTATTACCCCCATTCTTGAGATTTTACTGACTTATGCTCGCTTGATTAGCTCAAGCATATCTTGTTTTAGTGTTTTGGAGTGTTCATCTCATGAAGATACATAAATGATGTATTTTCTGAGCTCTTCTTATCTTGGAATTTTGTTCACATATAAAATTTCCTGAATATAGGATTCTTGAATCTCGACCATTTCCTTTTAAGTTTTGTTATCTCGTTTTTTTTTTTGTATGCAAAAGATAAATTAAGCACCAGGTTTCTTTCTTTTTTTCTATTATTTTTAAAGTAATTTTGTGTTGTTGTTAATGGGGTTTATTGTTGCTGTTGTCTATTTGATGGTGAGATGTTTGTATAATTTTTTATTTTTTTCTAGAATGCACTTAAATCAGCTTTGACAGTACTGAAACCTGCAGCAGTGATATTCAAACTGAAGTTTACATACCCCTGGTTGTGTAGAAAGATTCCAGTGTATATATGGAAGGTGGAGAGCTTTAAAGAAATCAATTTCCAGATGTTTAGCTTCTGCGTGTAAATTTTTTTCAAGACATCATGAGGTTCTTCTTTCCTTTCATAATTGTCTTTTTCCCACAATAGAAAAGAAACATATCTCTCATTCATCCAAATACTAGTTAAGTACTGTGGCACTTAAAAATGGCTGCAATGGGGTGTCTGGGTGGCTCAGTCAGTTTAGTGTGTGCCTTTGGCTCAGGTCATGATCTCAGAGTCCTGGGATTAAGCTCCATGTCAGCCTCCCTGCTCAGCCAGTGGTCTGTTTCTCCATCTCCCTCTGCTCCTTCCCCTGCTGCTTGTGCTCACTCATGCTCTCTGTCTCACTTGCTCTCTCTCTTTCAAATAAATAAATAAAATCTTTTTTAAAAAGTGGCTGCAAGTTCTTTGTCCCTCCTTCCACAGAGAGGTGAAATCTATGTCTCCCCTTAGATCTGGGCTAGATTATGGCTACTTTGACCAATATAGTACAGCAGAAGGGATGTTATATGATTTCCAAGGCCAGGTTATACAAAACAATGCAGCTCTTGTTTTGTTCACTGGAATACTGACCCTGGAGGACTTAGTCCTGTAAGAACTCTTGAGGCTTTGATACTGTAGTCCAACCACATGGAGAGGCTATGGGCCCTCTGATGGACAGTTCTGGCTAAGCTCAGTCTTAAGTCATCCAATCCAGGCACTGGACATAGAAGTGAAGGAACTTCCAGATCATTCTAGTCCCAAGGCTTACAAGTCACCCTAGTTGAGGTCCCAAACATCATATAGAAGGAGCAATACCTTACTATGCCCTGACCAAATTCCTGACCCACAGGAATCTGTAAACATAGCAAAATGGTTGCTTTATGCCTCTGAGTTTTGGAGTGGTTTGTTATGTAGCAGTAACTGAAACAGATGCATTGGCCTAGGGTTGAAAAGCCTCTGAGGTGACAAAGAGACAATTTGAAATACTGGTATAGATGTTGAAAAAGGGAAAGACTCCAGCAACTGAGTAGAACATATTGTTGCATGTCACATGGTTCCAATTCTTTGCTTTCAACAAAATTAAGAAAACATTACAGACTTATCAACTGCTTGATAATTTAACTTTTTATAGTTATGTAGCTATAGTGATTTTTGGTGTATAAGTCAGAAGGAATGCAAAGAATACATGGCATTTCTATAACAAAATTCCTTGTGTTCTTATTTATGTGAATAGGACTTCTCATTTTCATCTATACAAAATTTAAAAAACAAAATGGATGCTAATTCATATATCATTTTAACATACATAATATTCATTCATGATCATATGAACTGATTGACCAAAAGATAAATAGCCCTAACCATCTCATTGAGAACTGCATTCTCAATAAAACCATATAATTTCTTATGGTTAACAACTATCACAATGTGTGATATATTTATATTGTTTTGATCAGTTGGATATCAAAAATTTAATGATAGCTCAAGCTAGAGGAGATTTGTGTAACCATTAGAGCCTATGGTCATAGAAAATTTTTTAAAGTTTAAGTTTAAATGTGTATTCATATTTCTGGTGTTGCAAATATGATCAATTAAAAAAAAAACCACACTTAGGAATGCCTGGGTGGCTCAGTCGCTAAGCATCCAACTCTTGATTATAGGTCAGGTCATGATCTCAGGGTTGTGAAGTCAGGCTCCATACTCAGTCGGAAATCAGCTTGAGATTCTCTCTCTCTGCCCCTCCCCCTTTTCACACTCTCTTTCACTCTAAAATAAATAAATCTTTTTTTAAAGCCATGCTCAAATTACATTAAATTAATATAAATCCTACAGAGAAGGGAAAAGTGAACTTAAAATATGAGGAACTATTTTAAATTTCCCACTGTTAAAGATGAGCTTGTTCAAGTACTTTATAGAGCAGAAATAGTCATTATAAAAGTGATTAAGTTATGTAGATTATGTTGGACAAATATTAAATTGTGATAGCATTTCTTTTTGTTTTGAAATACCAATGTTCATAATATGCTAAGAAGTAGATCCTTTGCAACTACTTAAACTTATGATATCAACTTAAAAATTCATGAAACATCTAAATTTATTTACTATCTATATCTCATTGAGCCTTTTTGATCTCTTCCTGCATCCCAAGCAACTAACTCCCTTTTAAATTGAATCTACTGTCTTATCATCTTCTCTTCCCTCTTTTGGTTCATGGAGGACACATTTTGAGAATCTTATTGAGAACACAAAACAGATGCTTTCAAAGATTTTCTTTGCATTCCTTTAGTTAACTGATTTTCTTACACGAATTTTTTTTCTTTTTATCTTTAATGAACCATTTACTATTTCTTATATTACATAATATTTTCACAAGCAATTTGTTGGTTTTTTTCCTTTGTTGATTCACGTGCCTCTGATTGTCTACTTCCTCTTCAGAAGTGTGATTATATTACCTGTAAATGTAAGCAGTAGAAATAGCCAGGATTTCCCAATGCATTTCTTCCTAATACTGCTATATCTTTCAGGATTGTATATGTGATTAGGTTCATGCAAATTTTTCCTACAGAGTGGAAGACCCTTGAACAGCATTCCTACTGGCATTGAAATATTAACATATTGCTTTGCTTTTAATAATTTTGGTGAGTGCTTCTATAATAAAGCAAATTGGAATTATTAACCAGTCACCCCAATAATCTTAAGTTAGGGATGAGAAGCTTTCAAATGATTATATCAACATGGCAATCTTTGTATAGGATCATAAGGGGAATGGAATATGTTGAAAATGCCTTTTTGGCCATACTTTTTTAAAAATAGAAACAGCAGAGACCAATGACTCTCACAAGTGGCAGGAAGAGGTGTGTGGCAATGAATCCCAGCTCACAGTTCACTGAAAATCAGCATGCCATAAGATGCTGATCTTTGATTTGAGCATTTCCTTAGCCCAGCTGCTGCCTAAGAGCCTTTAATTAGAAGAAACACAATACTCTCCAAACCATGATGTTGGCTAATATCCATTTGTATTTGGTTCTCATAAAGACCAATATTTAATGCCATCAGGGCTCACTCTGTGGGGGGAGGGTAAGCCTAACCTCTTAGAGCCAAAAATATCCCCCAGGCACAAACAAAAACACAGGTTCCATTCCACACAAAATTGAAGAAACATTATTTTCCTATAATCAGCAAAGTTGTAAGGAAAACAAGCACAAAAAGGACAGTTCACCAAGTAATGTTGAACTGTGTAGATGGCACCTATGGTATTTTCTGCTGTCTTTCATTGATCCATATGGTTAACATGGAAACTTCCATATTGAATACAATACAACCCACCTCTCCCTCCTCCCCCACAGTTGACTGGCTTAGAGGTGGGCACCAGCTTTAAGCTAGACCTGTCTAGTATCCCATTCTCTCTTGCAATAGCTGATTGCTCCTATACCAACCTGGGCCAGTAAGTTCCACATTGCATATTTGGACTTGAGACTGAGGGAGTTAGATCAGTCTCTTCTTAGTGGTGAAGAGGGAAACTCAGGCCATCACCTCTGCCATGTGGAGAAAGCCAGGCAGCACTGAGAGGGAGAGTTCTGGTTGTAATGGGGAACTATCTGTGTCCTGACCACTTGTATAGCTAGTGTCTTTACATGTTTCTTGGGTTCCCTGAGAGAACCAAAGATCTTTAATAATTTTTTTAGATTATTTATTTCTTTGAGAGAGAGAGAGGAAGCAAGAGTGTACAAGCAAGGGGAGGGGCAGAGGAAGAGGGAGAAGCAGGCTCCCTGCAGGGAGCTAGATGTGGATCTCAATCCCAGGACCCTGGGACCATGGCCTGAACCAAAGGCAGACACTTAACTGACTGAGACCCCGAGGCACTTCGAGAACCAAGGATCTTTAAAATGAATCTCTATTTGTGGTTAAAATATTTTGAGTTTGGTGTCCGGATTTACAAACAATGGATTCCTGACTTGAAAAATTGGGTTTATCAGACTTGACCACAATGAGTTACCAGACTTTATTTTTATGAACTAGAAAAGTGTGTCATTCCTCTTGGTCATCAGATCTTTCCTTGCCGACTCCTTATAATTATCTTTTTGCTCCACTTGAAGTTAGAAAAATTCTTCTTTCGAAATGGCTTCTTGTGAACAGTGACTGCTCTGAGGGTTTATCTAGATAGGACTGTTTCCATATGCACAGTGCTCGATTGATAAATGCAGTAAAATATCCAGCACTGTGGATTTTACTGCCAAAATTCTCTTAGAAATGGAAACCAGAACAGCCTTTTTTTTTTTTAAGATAGGCCATTTGCCAAGATCTCATTCATTTAAGGAAGAATATAGGAAGTAAAATAAATGAAAGAAAAACAAGCCATGTCCCTAAGAACTGTGCGCGGCTACACAGCAGCTGCTACACAAGGATGGAGAGCACAAGGCCACCACACAGCCTTCACCAAGAAGGCTGAGGAATCACCATCCCTGCCCAAAAGGCAGCCATGGGAATGAGAATGGATGTCCCTGTAATGAGCATGGAGAATGAGAAAGAGTGTCCATGTAATGACTCTCAGGAGCCATGAGAATGAACATCCCTGTAATGAGAAGAGGGGTGTGTGTGTGTGTGTGTGTGTGTTCAGCCTCTCAAGCAATTTAGGTTATTAGTAATAAGTTAAAAGAGAAACTCCCCCCAGAGGGGTGCACCTAGTGGGAGGGGGGTGGCAGTCCCATCCTTAGCCACGTTCCAGCTTTGGCATATCTGCTCTTCAGTATCTTTGCCTTGCCTTTTCAGCTTCCATTCTTAATTCTATTTCAGTCACCGTCATGCATGCACACTACGGGGAAGGCCTCCTCTCCTGGGCATTCTTTCATGTTCAAAGGAACTCCGGCTAGAAACGTAGTTGTCTTGAAAGGGATACACATGAATGGAAGGAGGTGAGTTGCTCTTTGTCTCTCCTTCTGAATCGAGCAAATGCTGCAATTGCCTTCTTCGTCTCCCGTCTGAGACACGCGTAATTAAAGCTTTCCTCCTCCTGTTCTGTACACTGCTCCTGGTTAGCCCTCATTCTCTGAGCGTTGCTCACACACACCTGAAAATAAATATCAGTCCCTGGATACATAGCCATGAAATCTATGCACTAAGATGTCAGACCCTTTCTCCGTCCTTTTCATTTCTTCTGTTCATCCAGAAGATGCTGCTCTTGCTGCAGATGTTGATTGCAACTTCCAGCGCATGGAATTGATTAATTGACAATTTGGTCAAAACAAATACTCTTGCCATATTTGTTTTAGATTCTTCTCCTCTCTAGCTACTTAAAGAAGAGGAAATCATGGAATTAGGCATGGAGGAGTAGTTATTCCATGAAAATGGAGTCACAGCAATGAATAAGACAACCTTCCAGAAGGTTGCCATTGCTAATTACAGAGTGAGAACTCAGGAACTAAGCCCCACTGGCCCATGAGTATTTGGGGTAAGTCAGTACCTGGGAATCTTGTTAGAAAATACTTCCTGAAGCTTGTCGGTCTGTCATTCCTCTGTCCACGAAGTTTCTAACAAGACGAGCTAGAACAAGAGGCCACAGGTGACTGGTGAGGGCAGTCCTTAAAGGAGTGCTTCTTACTCTTCAGTTCCAATAGTTAAATGAAGGAGAAGATGAGTAGGGCTGCACAGGGTTTAGCCTCTCTCTCTAGGCTCCCGCAAAGTTGCAGATGTGGTTCGTGTCCACATTAGCACTGCGGCGTAATATATGATGTGAGACGGGGAGTAAGAAATGAGCTCAGGTCAAACTAGGGCCTCACTTAGGAAAGGTCTCAATCATCCATTATCAAAAACGTCCTCCAATATTGGATAAACAAGTTGGTCTGGACACAATTCCTTCTGTAGAGCAAGAATCTTCTGGGAACAGAGTTCAGCAGTCCTACCAAGCAGCACCGCAAAACTAAATGTGTGAGGACCCAGTGAGCAGGTAAGAGTTCAGTCCTAAGAACTTTCCTTATGAAGAAAGAGGCTGCTTATGGCACATGCTCTAGAGGAGTGGCTGCCCCAGGCCCTAACTCCAGGTGTGCAAGGGAGCAGCTAACGTTGGAAATCCCACACTGTTGTCAGGTACAGCAACGTACGTGGGGAAGAGTGTGTTACAACGAAAAAGAATTACTCAGAGCCCCTCTCAAGAGCAGAGACTGCGCAGTGGGAGACCCTGACCAGGCTTCAGCTCTGTGATCTGGAGCACATCATTTACTCCTCTGACACCGTTCTCTTATACGTAAAAGGAGGAGATTGAATTAAGTGATCTCTAAGGGCTCTTTCTGGGAGGAAAAATCAAGATTACTCTGTGATTACTTAATAGATTGCAGAGAACTCAGTGGCATATAAGTTTTTTTTTAATTACTTCTGTGATAAATGACACACTTGAAACATTATTAGTGTAATAATCAGGTGCCAGACAGCACACAACATATTCCTAGTATTTTCCCTTGAGTCTTAAAAAGCAGTGACTGATGTAGCAGAGATGATCAGTGTGTGAGGTAAGTCTCTCACTGGAAATATGACGTATATTTTAGACGCCCCTGTTCATGACAAGGCACGCTTTGGTCACATCTCTTACACTGGCTCTTAGCCAGAAAAAAAAATAAATAAATTAAGCTCAAAATAGGGATATTACAAAGATTAATTAAATAGTATAGCAACTTTAAAGTCATACCTTAGGGATTAGGTGATGAGTATTTAAATACTCAACGTGACCCCTGAATCATTTGTGTATATGAGAACTATACGAGTGTACATTGCAGGCAGGCTCCTGCATGTGTTTGCCAACAAAAACACAAGTGCTAAATTCACACTAAGTTTGGGCTTTAAAAGGAATTCGAGACTGATTTAGAAAGAAAGGAAGAACTACTACCTAATAATTACCTTAAAAGTAGGCACAATCAGTGAACCCAAAAGGTGATTCTTTGAAAAGATCAGGCTAAGTAAGAAAAAGAAGATGCAAATTATTAGGACCAGAAATGAAAGAGGGAGCATCACTACAGATCCCATGGAAATTAGAAGAATAATTAAAAAAAATACTATGAACAACTCTATACTCAGAAATTTGATAACCTTGGTGAAATGACCAATTCCTTGAAAGACAAATCTGTCAAACTCACACAAGAAGAAATAGATGATCTGAGTAGGTCTGTATCAAAGATACTGAGCCAATAATTAATAATTTATGTTTTCAAGCCCACAGGAAAATCTTTTAAATTCTTCCACACAAAGAATTTTTTAATCAGCTAAAATGAATTAACCAATTAATTAAAAAGGTTGCTCTTTCTGTTGTGGTCAGCCCCCATCCTGAGACTATTTGGTGCAGCCAGCTGAGGGAGGAGGGAGAGAAGGAGGAGGCAGGGTGATGGGAGAAGAGGGAAAGGGAGAGAAGAGGACAGGACAAGTCAGGAAAAGAAGATTTCTTGTGAAAAGATTCATTTCCGAAGCCCATGACCACTACTCAGTGAGAACGGCCATGGACTTTACCTTTCACGTCAGAGTGTTGGTTTCTTAAACTTTACAACTACCCTAAAAGATATTCAGGACTTTGTAGATGAGGAAACAGAGAGTCAAGGCTACCAAATATATGGCCCTAAGTCCCCCAAGATAGCAAAAAGACTCTCAGGGACCAGACACTAGGTCTTCTGGCCCCACATTCCTGTTCTTTCCAATACAATTGACAGGCTCTGTTTTTCACATGTAGGTCAGTCAGGTCAATCTTCTTCTTCTTCTTCTTTTTTTTTTTTTAATTTTATGACTATTATTTTTTTAAGATTTATTTATTTGTTTATGATAGACATAGAGAGAGAGAGAGAGAGAGGCAGAGACACAGGAGGAGGGAGAAGCAGGTTCCATGCCAGGAGCCCGATGCAGGACTCGATCCCGGGACTCCAGGATCGCACCCTGGGCCAAAGGCAGGCGCTAAACCGCTGAGCCACCCAGGGATCCCTCAGTCAGGTCAATCTTCTTCACTTTACTACAACTCTGCAAATTCTAGACTTTTCCTAAAGAGCTCAGAGCAATCTCTTTCCTACTCTATCTATTAATGTCTTGGGCTTCTCATAAAGCTTTGTGATAAATTAAAGAGACGCGTATCAGCAACTTTGGAACCTGTGAACAACAATCTTGAACTGAAAATTATTGTCAAAGGGATATGCAAATTATTGCTTTCTCCTGAAATTTTGTCATAATTAGGCAGTCATTAGTCTCTTAGACTCTTCCTTCCTGGCCCCCCACCACCACTCTCTATTGGTGAAATTAGCATTTATATCAAAGAGCTAACAAGGGATCTTCCTGACAGGCCTCACTTCATGCAAGCATGGGGTTCAAGGGCTTGTCATCTTGGGCTGGTGGGAAGTGGGGAGAGCCAGGTGCAAGGCATTTTGATCCCACTTTAGACTCTGCCCTGTACCCAGTGTCGAGGACTGTGCTCTTTGGCCACTGCTCCAATAAAACCTTAACAACTAGCAGCTCTTTATCTAATTTCTTATTGAACATTTACTGGAAAAAATAACACAGAATAAAACTAACATTGGCTAAAACTGTATGTGGTAAAATTTGTCATAGATGAAAAACTGAACAATTAAACATAGGAAACAGGCTTGGCAGAAATAATTATTCAAAACAAAACCAACAGCATCTAAAATTGTACATGATTTAAAATGCTTATTAGCTGAGTGAATGGAAGAATCAAATCTTAACATATTTATCAAATTTGGGGCTCCTGGGTGGCTCAGCAGTTGAGCATCTGCCTTTGGCTCAGGGCGTGATCCCCGAATCCCTGGATTGAATCCCACATCGGGCTCCCTGCATGGAGCCTGTTTTTCCGTCTGCCTATGTCTCTGCCTCTCTCTCTCTGTCATGAATAAATAAATAAAATCTTATTTAAAAAAATAGCATATTTATCAAATTTGACCTGAGAAATAAGCTTGGTAGAAATAATTTCAGCAAAAGAAAACTCAATCACAGGATGTACAACTAGGTAAAAGTTGAGTCAAAATAAATGAATCACACCAAAAAAATTAATTGATCCGGGGGGGGAGGAGCAAGATGGCGGAGGAGTAGGGTCTCCAAATCACCTGTCTCCACCAAACTACCTAGAAAACCTTCAAATTATCCTGAAAATCTATGAATTCGGCCTGAGATTCAAAGAGAGACCAGCTGGAATGCTACAGTGAGAAGAGTTCGCGCATCTATCAAGGGCGCCGGGACACAGCCCAGGATCCCGCCTCCCCCGGGACAGGCAGAGGACGGGAGGGCCCAGGACAGCGAGGACGCTCCTGCCCCAGCTGAGCAGATCTGCGGCCCCGCCCCGGAGCCTCCAGGCCCTGCAGACGGAGTTCCTGCCGGAGCTGAATCCAGGTTTCCAGAGCTGCCCCGCCACTGGGGCTGTTCCTCCTGCGGCCTCACGGGGTAAACAACCCCCACTGAGCCCTGCACCAGGCAGGGGCACAGCAGCTCCCCCAACTGCTAACACCTGAAAATCAGCACAACAGGCCCCTCCCCCAGAACACCAGCTGGACGGACAACTTCCAGGAGAAGCCAAGGGACTTAAAGAACACAGAATCAGAAGATACTCCCCTGTGGTTCTTTTTTTGTTTGTTTGTTTTTGTTTTTGTTTTTGTTTTATTTTGCTTTTTGATTTGTATCCTTCCCCCACCCCCTTTTTTTCTCCTTTCTTTTTCTTTCTCTTTTTCTTCCCTTTTTTTTTTTTCGTTTTTTTTTCTTTTTCTTCCCTTTTTTTTCTCTTTCTCTTTTCTTTCCTTCTTTCTCTCCTCTCTTTTTCTCTTTTTCCCAATACAACTTGCTTTTGGCCACTCTGCACTGAGCAAAATGACTAGAAGGAAAACCTCACCTCAAAAGAAAGAATCAGAAACAGTCCTCTCTCCCACAGAGTTACAAAATCTGGATTACAATTCAATGTCAGAAAGCCAATTCAGAAGCACTATTATACAGCTACTGGTGGCTCTAGAAAAAAGTATAAAGGACTCAAGAGACTTCATGACTGCAGAATTTAGAGCTAATCAGGCAGAAATTAAAAACCAATTGAATGAGATGCAATCCAAACTAGAAGTCCTAACGACGAGGGTTAACGAGGTGGAAGAACGAGTGAGTGACCTAGAAGACAAGTTGACAGCAAAGAGGGAAACTGAGGAAAAAAGAGACAAACAATTAAAAGACCATGAAGATAGATTAAGGGAAATAAACGACAGCCTGAGGAAGAAAAACCTACGTTTAATTGGGGTTCCCGAGGGCGCCGAAAGGGACAGAGGGCCAGAATATGTATTTGAACAAATTCTAGCTGAAAACTTTCCTAATCTGGGAAGGGAAACAGGCATTCAGATCCAGGAAATAGAGAGATCCCCCCCTAAAATCAATAAAAACCGTTCAACACCTCGACATTTAATTGTGAAGCTTGCAAATTCCAAAGATAAGGAGAAGATCCTTAAAGCAGCAAGAGACAAGAAATCCCTGACTTTTATGGGGAGGAGTATTAGGGTAACAGCAGACCTCTCCACAGAGACCTGGCAGGCCAGAAAGGGCTGGCAGGATATATTCAGGGTCCTAAATGAGAAGAACATGCAACCAAGAATACTTTATCCAGCAAGGCTCTCATTCAAAATGGAAGGAGAGATAAAGAGCTTCCAAGACAGGCAGCAACTCAAAGAATATGTGACCTCCAAACCAGCTCTGCAAGAAATTTTAAGGGGGCCTCTTAAAATTCCCCTTTAAGAAGAAGTTCAGTGGAACAGTCCACAAAAACAAAGACTGAATAGATATCATGATGACACTAAACTCATATCTGTCAATAGTAACTCTGAATGTGAACGGGCTTAATGACCCCATCAAAAGGCGCAGGGTTTCAGACTGGATAAAAAAGCAGGACCCATCTATTTGCTGTCTACAAGAGACTCATTTTAGACAGAAGGACACCTACAGCCTGAAAATAAAAGGTTGGAGAACCATTTACCATTCGAATGGTCCTCAAAAGAAAGCAGGGGTAGCCATCCTTATATCAGATAAACTAAAATTTACCCCAAAGACTGTACTGAGAGATGAAGAGGGACACTATATCATACTTAAAGGATCTATTCAACAAGAGGACTTAACAATCCTCAATATATATGCTCCGAATGTGGGAGCTGCCAAATATATAAATCAATTATTAACCAAAGTGAAGAAATACTTAGATAATAATACACTTATACTTGGTGACTTCAATCTAGCTCTTTCTATACTCGATAGGTCTTCTAAGCAAAACATCTCCAAAGAAACGAGAGCTTTAAATGATACACTGGACCAGATGGATTTCACAGATATCTACAGAACTTTACATCCAAACTCAACTGAATACACATTCTTCTCAAGCGCACATGGAACTTTCTCCAGAATAGACCACATATTGGGTCACAAATCGGGTCTGAACCGATACCAAAAGATTGGGATTGTCCCCTGCATATTCTCGGACCATAATGCCTTGAAATTAGAACTAAATCACAACAAGAAGTTTGGAAGGACCTCAAACACATGGAGGTTAAGGACCATCCTGCTAAAAGATAAAAGGGTCAACCAGGAAATTAAGGAAGAATTAAAAAGATTCATGGAAACTAATGAGAATGAAGATACAACCGTTCAAAATCTTTGGGATGCAGCAAAAGCAGTCCTAAGGGGGAAATACATCGCAATACAAGCATCCATTCAAAAACTGGAAAGAACTCAAATACAAAAGCTAACCTTACACATAAAGGAGCTAGAGAAAAAACAGCAAATAGATCCTACACCCAAGAGAAGAAGGGAGCTAATAAAGATTCGAGCAGAACTCAACGAAATCGAGACCAGAAGAACTGTGGAACAGATCAACAGAACCAGGAGTTGGTTCTTTGAAAGAATTAATAAGATAGATAAACCATTAGCCAGCCTTATTAAAAAGAAGAGAGAGAAGACTCAAATTAATAAAATCATGAATGAGAAAGGAGAGATCACTACCAACACCAAGGAAATACAAACGATTTTAAAAACATATTATGAACAGCTATACGCCAATAAATTAGGCAATCTAGAAGAAATGGACGCATTCCTGGAAAGCCACAAACTACCAAAACTGGAACAGGAAGAAATAGAAAACCTGAACAGGCCAATAACCAGGGAGGAAATTGAAGCAGTCATCAAAAACCTCCCAAGACACAAGAGTCCAGGGCCAGATGGCTTCCCAGGAGAATTTTATCAAACGTTTAAAGAAGAAATCATACCTATTCTCCTAAAGCTGTTTGGAAAGATAGAAAGAGATGGAGTACTTCCAAATTCGTTCTATGAAGCCAGCATCACCTTAATTCCAAAGCCAGACAAAGACCCCGCCAAAAAGGAGAATTACAGACCAATATCCCTGATGAACATGGATGCAAAAATTCTCAACAAGATACTGGCCAATAGGATCCAACAGTACATTAAGAAAATTATTCACCATGACCAAGTAGGATTTATCCCTGGGACACAAGGCTGGTTCAACACCCGTAAAACAATCAATGTGATTCATCATATCAGCAAGAGAAAAACCAAGAACCATATGATCCTCTCATTGGATGCAGAGAAAGCATTTGACAAAATACAGCATCCATTCCTGATCAAAACTCTTCAGAGTGTAGGGATAGAGGGAACATTCCTCGACATCTTAAAAGCCATCTATGAAAAGCCCACAGCAAATATCATTCTCAATGGGGAAGCACTGGGAGCCTTTCCCCTAAGATCAGGAACAAGACAGGGATGTCCACTCTCACCACTGCTATTCAACATAGTACTGGAAGTCCTAGCCTCAGCAATCAGACAACAAAAAGACATTAAAGGCATTCAAATTGGCAAAGAAGAAGTCAAACTCTCCCTCTTCGCCGATGACATGATACTCTACATAGAAAACCCAAAAGTCTCCACCCCAAGATTGCTAGAACTCATACAGCAATTCGGTAGCGTGGCAGGATACAAAATCAATGCCCAGAAGTCAGTGGCATTTCTATACACTAACAATGAGACTGAAGAAAGAGAAATTAAGGAGTCAATCCCATTTACAATTGCACCCAAAAGCATAAGATACCTAGGAATAAACCTCACCAAAGATGTAAAGGATCTATACCCTCAAAACTATAGAACACTTCTGAAAGAAATTGAGGAAGACACAAAGAGATGGAAAAATATTCCATGCTCATGGATTGGCAGAATTAATATTGTGAAAATGTCAATGTTACCCAGGGCAATATACACGTTTAATGCAATCCCTATCAAAATACCATGGACTTTCTTCAGAGAGTTAGAACAAATTATTTTAAGATTTGTGTGGAATCAGAAAAGACCCCGAATAGCCAGGGGAATTTTAAAAAAGAAAACCATATCTGGGGGCATCACAATGCCAGATTTCAGGTTGTACTACAAAGCTGTGGTCATCAAGACAGTGTGGTACTGGCACAAAAACAGACGCATAGATCAGTGGAACAGAATAGAGAATCCAGAAGTGGACCCTGAACTTTATGGGCAACTAATATTCGATAAAGGAGGAAAGACTATCCATTGGAAGAAAGACAGTCTCTTCAATAAATGGTGCTGGGAAAATTGGACATCCACATGCAGAAGAATGAAACTAGACCACTCTCTTTCACCATACACAAAGATAAACTCAAAATGGATGAAAGATCTAAATGTGAGACAAGATTCCATCAAAATCCTAGAGAAGAACACAGGCAACACCCTTTTTGAACTCGGCCATAGTAACTTCTTGCAAGATACATCCACGAAGGCAAAAGAAACAAAAGCAAAAATGAACTATTGGGACTTCATCAAGATAAGAAGCTTTTGCACAGCAAAGGATACAGTCAACAAAACTCAAAGACAACCTACAGAATGGGAGAAGATATTTGCAAATGACATATCAGATAAAGGGCTAGTTTCCAAGATCTATAAAGAACTTTTTAAACTCAACACCAAAGAAACAAACAATCCAATCATGAAATGGGCAAAAGACATGAACAGAAATCTCACAGAAGAAGACATAGACATGGCCAACATGCACATGAGAAAATGCTCTGCATCACTTGCCATCAGGGAAATACAAATCAAAACCACAATGAGATACCACCTCACACCAGTGAGAATGGGAAAAATTAACAAGGCAGGAAACAACAAATGTTGGAGAGGATGTGGAGAAAAGGGAACCCTCCTACACTGTTGGTGGGAATGTGAACTGGTGCAGCCACTGTGGAAAACTGTGTGGAGGTTCCTCAAACAGTTAAAAATATACCTGCCCTACGACCCAGCAATTGCACTGTTGGGGATTTACCCCAAAGATACAAATGCAATGAAACGCTGGGACACCTGCACCCCGATGTTTCTAGCAGCAATGGCCACGATAGCCAAACTGTGGAAGGAGCCTCGGTGTCCAACGAAAGATGAATGGATAAAGAAGATGTGGTTTATGTATACAATGGAATATTACTCAGCTATTAGAAATGACAAATACCCACCATTTGCTTCAACGTGGATGGAACTGGAGGGTATTATGCTGAGTGAAGTAAGTCAGTCAGAGAAGGACAAACATTATATGTTCTCATTCATTTGGGGAATATAAATAATAGTGAAAGGGAAAATAAGGGAAGGGAGAAGAAATGTGTGGGAAATATCAGAAAGGGAGACAGAACATAAAGACTGCTAACTCTGGGAAACGAACTAGGGGTGGTAGAAGGGGAGGAGGGCGGGGGGTGGGAGTGAATGGGTGACGGGCACTGGGTGTTATTCTGTATGTTAGTAAATTGAACACCAATAAAAAAAAAATAAAATAAAATAAAATAAAAAAAAAAAAAAAAAAAAAAAAAAAAAAAAAAAAAAAAAAATTAATTGATCCTAACGATAATTCTTTTGTTCAAACAAATAAAAAATAAAAATTGTTTCTCAATAAAAATCTATCAATTTTGGTGCGAACCTTTTTAAATATTTGGGTTCATAAAAAGAGATAAAATATCTCTGGGATAAATCTACAAATCCAAAAGTAGCAGGGTCAAAATACCATTTGTTCTTTCTTCCCTTCGGTGGGACCAGTGTAGAATCAGATAAGCAGTGGGGCACCTGGGAGGCTAAACTGGTTAAGTGGTTAAGCATCTGACTTAGGCTCAGGTCAGGATCCCAGGGTCGTCGGATCAAGCCCAACATCCCCGGGCTTCACGCTGAGCAGGGTCTGCTTGTCCCTCTCTTGTGTCCCCTCTCCACTCGACATGCACACGCACACACACTCTCTCTCTCAAATAAATAAATAAAACCCTTGAAAGAAGAGAGAAAAAGGAAGGAAAATATTACATAAGCATTAACTTTACCAAAGTCAAGTGCTCGTTGTTGAGAATAGGGTCAATATCTACCAAAAGGGTGCCAATGCAGATACTTTGGATTCGGTTCCCATACCACCCTGAATGTAGGAAAAGGTGTCTCATCCAACTTTGCGGGTCCTGCTTGGACTCGTCTTGGGCCTGGGAAGCTTGAAGCAGAAAAGAGCAGGTAATGAGTGAAATGGCTGGAGCCTCCTTCCCTTGCAGGTTATGGCAGTGGCCTGGAAGGCTTCACCCGATCTAGACCCCCTCCTGCTGTGACCTCATTTCCTTCCCTGTACGCCACCCGCCCACGCACAATGCACCCTTTCCAGTCACTGCTGTGGCAGAGCCCAGTTAGGGGAGGGAGACGGAAAGGAGAAGAGATGTCAAGTGGTTCTGGTCTAGATCATAAACGAGTCAGCGTCCATTGACCTGATGTGGAGACTGTGTAGCAGGTGGGCTAGCTGTTAGAACCAAGCTCCCATCCTGAACTGGAGCCCAGATGAATCCACTCTTGCCCCTGCTATTCCAGCATCACTGTGGCTACCATCCTTTCCTACCCAAACTAATTCTTAACACACCCTGATCAGAATCTACCTCCAAACTCCATCCCATGGCGGAAGCAGCCACCTGCTACCAGGCCAACCTGGGCTGACACTAAACTGCTGTCCTTCACAAGGCTCCACCTGTCAGAGGAGGACCCTATTTTTGCTCTGTTTGCCTAAGCTACCGCCATCATTTACAGGTAAAGTGTCCAGTCTATACAACCAAACTTCTATTACACGCTCTTGGGTCAGCCTCCACCCCCAGGTAGCTGTCCCAACCCAGTGGGTGCGTCTGGTTCAAGGTCTGAATGCTCCCTGGCTGCCATATCCTGGCTCTTGTCTAGCTGTAACCAAAGGAGCCTCTGGCTGGCCTCCTTCTTAGGACAGCATCTGCTCTCAAGCCCCTTCTAACTTAGCCAGGCAGCAGTCCAGCAGGCCCGGATGCATATTTGGGAATATAAAAATGGCTGTGAAATTTCTATCAGGGATCTCTGGATTAAGTTCAGGACAAGACGAAACTACAGATTACATGTGTTGAAGAGGTCGGAAACAAATTCTCACCAAGCACCCACTACGTCCAGACAATGCCTCAGCACCTGACCTTTCTTCTTTCAAACAAAACAGAAATATTCTCCTCTGGCATCCCTCGGCCTACGCCGCCTATTCCTTCTTTCATTATTCCAGCCATATTCGTGATTGGTTTCTCGTAAAATTCTATTTAAGTCCCTCAATCCCAATTTACCTGGCAATCCTAAACCCTCAAGTTGTTCAATAGAGTTAGCATTCCAAAGGAGGTTTAAATTTCACAATTAATAGACATGTTACGAAACGAAACAGAGCATCACAGTGGGTTGAAGCCATCTCAAGGATCTTTTTGTTGTTGTTGTTTTAACCAGAAGTGGGGATTTGTGATATAAGCAGCTGCTGCAAAACCAAACAAATGACAGGGCTCCACTCAGAGTTTGAGCCTATCCAGGGGCTGAATTATGTTTGCTTTGAGGTTTTGTAAAAGGTCATGAGGCCTAACAAAGTTCAGATGAAACTTGGCTGTTTCTCTGTTAGGCTCTGGCTCCCAACTTGTGGTGTTTCATGTGGTTTGGAGTTTTCAAACACAGCGCTTTGCACAGCGCTAATAAATGATTCTTTCTCAGCATGGAAAGCAATTAAATGTATGGCCTCTTGGGTTTTGGTCTTAGAATCAGTATTTATTTATTAGGAGCTGGGAGAAGGGCTAAACGGCCTAGAAGAGGGATCACACATAATGAGGTGGGTGAATTTGCTGAAGACACCACATTTTAGACGACTGGAGGCCTGAAAAGCAAGAGAGGAACTCCTGAGGAACCAATAAAATCAGGCCACTGGGAAACTTGCTCTTGAATGGAATTTAGCATCAGCCTACAGTGGACATATTAGAACCGCTTTGCAAAGCCCCAGGGAAGGCCGCGTGAAACGGCCACTGCCCCATCTGTCTCCAGCCTGCGCTGGCCGCTCTGAAGGCTCCCACGGGCCTTCCAGCTCACAGAGCTTCCTCTATGAGCAGACTTCCCCTGCAGTCAGCTAAGATTCCTTGGACTCAACGTTGGGAGCCAGGTTGAGGGTTCCTTCCAAATCACTCTTTCTCTGTCTGGCCCTTTTTGAAAAAGGGGATGTGTGGGGCACCTGGGTGGCTCAGCTGGTTAAGCATCTGACTCATGACTTTGGCTCAGGTCATGATCTCAGCCTGTGTCAGGTTCTACGCTTAGCAGGGAGTCTACTTAAGATTCTCTTCCTCTCCCTCTCCTCTGCTCCTCCCCTCGTGCTCACTCGCTCGCTCTCTCTCTCAAATACATAAATAAATAAATCTTTAAAAATCAGAGGATGTGTTAGTTTGCTAAGCCTGCCATGCAAAGTACCACCATTAAGTAATAGAACTTTATATTCTCACAATTCCGGAGGCCCAAAGTCTGAGGAGGACACGGCAGCACATTGGGCTTCTGCAGATGTTTCTCTTCTTGGCTTGTCGACGGCCACGTCTCCCTGTGTCTTTACGTGGTCTTTCGTCCGTGTGTGTCCAGGTTCTGATCTCCTCTCTTATAAACCCACAGTCATATTCTATTAGGACCCACCCATATAATGCCATTTTATCTTACTTACCCCTGAAGACCCTATCTCCAAATACAGCCACATTCTGAGCCCTGGGAGGGTAGGACTTCAACATAGGAATTAAGGGAAACACAATTCAGGCCGTAACAGGGGCATCACACCCTTCACTTAAGTGATGTCTTCTGTTCAAGCTGTCCAGCTAAGCCAACTCCCCGGCCCCTACCTGAGAGTGACCAGGTGACATAAGGCCTTGACTGAAGAACCGCCATCTTCTCCTTGTTCCTCATGCCTTTGACCAGGATTGCCCAGCTTAATCAAAACCTGAAAGAAAGTAAAACTGCAGTGTAGCAGGCCTGAATGTGCAGGAAGAAATGATATTTATGCTCACTTATTTTTAAGGACAATTATCTGCTTATGGGGGGACTTGGTGAACTAGAATAGGTCTATAAAGAACATTCTCCAAATGACTTCCATGTGAGCACTGGGCATTCACTCATGGCTTTAATGAAAATTTACTGAGCACATAAGAGTCACTGGAGGTATAGCTGTGACCTGTCAGGGCTTACATTTTAGTGGAATATTCTGACAATAAATAATTTGATAAAAATAAAGGCACCCGGACACTCAACAATGATTAGCAGATTGATTGCATTAATGGTGCTGGTTCTTTAGCGGCTCCTCTACCCATGTCATTTGCCAGGTGACTGTAGTTTCTCCCATCAAGAGGAAGGGTCTATTTGGACACGTGACTCACTTTGACCAATAAAATGATGGTAATTGTGACAGAAGCAGGAACTTTGTTGAGAGCCTACACATTTCTGAGTCTCCCCTTCACCTAGCTCATTATACTTGAGAAAGCTTGAGCCAGCCTACTAGAGAGGTGGGAGAAACATGGGGAGATGAGCTGCATCAAAAACTATTTGAATGCTGAACAATCCCTAGACGTGTGAGTCCTCACCCACTAGGCTACATGGCCCCCATATGAGAGCAAGCCCAGTTGAGACCAGAAAAAGTTCCCAGCCTTAATCACTAAACTATAGACTTCTGAAGAAAATAAATACCTTTTCTTTGAAGCCTAGGAGTTTGGAATCAGTTTGTAACACAGCGTAATTATGGCAATATACCTGATCCAGGCACTGAAGGCTCCCAATAAATCTAAACATTATCCAAAATAGGTAACACGTGAAGGCTTTATTGGCATTAACACATTTGCTGACAAAGAGTGTATAAAATCAACTTGTCAAGGCTCTGAGAGATGGGATAAAGTCAAGATGGAGGCTAGATAAAGTTAGGGGATAAAGGTAGTATAGGAAATGGGATGGTAAACAAACTGACAGAAAGGTTCAAAAAGCTTCCTTATAATACTTCTGGGAGCTCCTTGTGGTCTTCAGTATAAAATTCAGATTCTTTATTCACAACATACAAAGTCCTCCTGTCGGCTCCCTGCGGTCTCCCCTCCAGATCCACTCTCCTTGAATCACAGGGCCTCAGAGTCTGTGTCCACCAGGGCCATGGCCTCCAGGCTTCTTGTCTCCTGGCTTCTGGTTGTGTTTGCCAGTGAAAGGCCAGAGCAACAGATTGAAAGATGGGAAGATAAAGACACGAAAGTTTGTGTGCCTCTGACTCACTCCCTGCTGGGCTACAGTTAGGACATGGTTGTTTTTATTCTTTTTTTTTTTTTTTTTTTCAGGAGATGGTTTCTTCCTAAAGTCATAACTCTCACCATCACTCAGTGACTCCTTCCCTCTGTCCCCCCATTGTCCCCAGGCCTAGGGGTGGTAACACTTCTGATTGCTGCCAGTCCTGGGGTACTTTATCACTCCTTGTAGATTTTCCCTTAACCCAGCCCAGAAATTGCCAAAGGAGCCCTCATTCAAACATTGTAAAAGGGCCCTTCCTTTGCTCCTTTGAGAGTACCATCTGTTTCCGGCCAGGACCTTCCAGGGCACAACTTTTCCAGCCTTTTATATTGTCCCCGCTCTCTTCCCCAGACCCTACACTCCAGCACAGTTCATTCCCTGTCATGCTGCCATACTCTTGCTTCTCCTGTACCCTTTTCCCTTCTTAGAATGCTTTTCCCCCTCTCATGGCCAGACTCTCACACAAGTTAAAAATCTGAACTCAAATGTCAACTTTTCCAGGAAGACTCCCTCCCTGCTGCTCCACCATCATACCAGTTCCCCCATCCTGGATGAGGCTCTTCTGTCATGCTCCCATAGTTGCCTCCCCTTCTGTCCATCAGGGCACCAGTCCTAATGTTTAATGCATGTCGATGAACATGTCTACATCTAACAGTGGCCTCTCAAAGATGTCCCCATTCTAATCCCAAGAACCTATAATTAGGTTACGCTACATAGCAAGGGGAGATTAAGTTTGCTAATCAACTGACTTTAAGATGAACTAATTCTGGATCACCCATGTGGATCCAATGTAATCACAAGTGTCCTTACAACCGGAAGAGGAAGGCAGAAGAGTGAGATCCAGAAAAATGGCGATGGGAGAAAGATGTGACTGGCCACTGCTGCCTTTGAAGACAAGGGAAGGGGCCACGAGCCAAGGAATGTGGGCAGTCTTTAGAAGCTGGAAAAGGCAAGAAAACAGATTCTCCCCTAGAGACTCCAGAAGGAACACAGCCCTGCCAGCTCCTTGATTATACTCCAACGAGAGCCATTTTGGACTTCTGACCTCCAGAACTACAAGGCGATAAAATGTGCTGTTTAAGCAACTAAGTTTGTGGTAATTTGTTACAGCCCCAATAAGAAATGAATATAATTAATTGTGAGGGTCAGATCCTGGAGAACAGGATCACGTCTGTGGTTTGCATGTTCCAAGCTCCTCTCCCAAACTTATCTTGGAGTAGTTCTCAGATATGTTTGTGAAAGAAAAGACAGGATACAAAATTATCTTGCCCACCTACCTATATGTTTTGGGATCCTTCTGGGCCTGTGGCTCACGTCCAATAGGTTACCTGAAGGAAGAGATCTGCATTTGCCTATTGAATAAAAAACTGCCTTTGATTATCAGTCTTCCATGTAATCATTGAGAAAAATAATTGAGCCAGTTGCCAAGGAGTGCGAGGATGCAAAAATGGGAAGGCACCCACAGTGTCCTTGTAGGAGAGCAGCTGTGGTAACTAACAGTGAACTGCCTGGGGACATGCCCAGCTCCCCAGATGGGCAGGGAAAGAACACATTGTTCCTTCCCCTGGAGCAGCTGGCCCTGGTTTTGGCTGGGTCTGGATTCCTGGGCACTGGTTGCTACAGTTTGGCAAGAGCCAGCCTCCAGCCCGGCATTTCCAGAAGAGCTGTTGTATTACTAATCTGGAGCAGACACCTCCTATCATCACCACAATCTTGTTCTTACAGCAGTACCAACAACAGACAATCTGCAAATCCCACAACTTGTCCATGAAATGAGAGCTGGTGCCTCAGTCGAAAGTCTCTTTGACAATTCTCCCTACACGCTGCAAACATTGGAACAGAAGTCCGGAGACCTGGGGTCTAGTCTGGCTCTGCCTTCAACCATCCACGTGACCTTGTTGAGTCACCTCCCATTGCTCACCTAAAAAGCGGAAGGGGTAGACCGCAGCCTGTTGCACTCTGGGTCTATGGCAGTTCTATAATTCCCCAACTCATCTCAGCTTGGATAAGGGAAGTGACAACCTCTTCCCCCTAAAGAGAGCATTTCATCAGGACAAGAGAAAAAGAGCTAGAGCCTGAGAAGAAGGAAAGAAGGAAGGGAAGGAAGGAGAGACAAAGTGAGATGGAAAGAGAAAGAAAAACAAAGATGAGGTGGGATGGAGGCAAGGAAAACAGAGAGGGAAGAAGGGACGGCAGAGGGAGGGGGACTTACTGAGACCTGACAAGTACTAGCCTCTTTTGCCAGCTCAGCTCACCCACATCCAAGGCCAGAGCCCCACAAAGTTTTCCACCGAAGTTCCTCTGCCCTCAGAGGAGTGACAAGGATCCCTGGGAATCCAGTGTGTAGCATGTAGGAAGAAACCTAAAGTCTCATTTTTTTTCTTAAAAATTAACATAAATTTTGTGTTCAACTCTGTAAACAGCCTTTGTTTCTGCTGTGGAGTAAAACTGCTGCTACAAGGAGGTGCAGCATGTTAATGAATCCTGTGGTGTCCCAACCCTCAGCTCACTTCGGTGTCTCCCTAAAATGGGATCCTCCAGTTTTAGAAACAGGCACCTGGGGGGGTCGAGAGATAGGACTTATTGCCCAACTCCATCCAGGTCATGAGAACACTGGGAGGTCAGTTTATTACAGCCAGAGAAATCAAGCAAGTAAAATAAAAGTCAACCAGCCCAAAAATGTTTGCCTCCAGAAAATCGAGATGATAGGTTTACCGGGACAGGCCGGCCTCCCTCACAGTCTGTGCCAGAAGACGCTGTCTCTGTTTATTACTGTCTATGGCAGCAAGACATTCTGTAGCATTGTCAGCAAGTTGTTAAGGGCGATTGGGGGGTGTTTATTTTCAAAAGCAGTAGAAGTCGGGGGCAAAAGTCCTAGGGAATAGAGATCACATTCTTGGGGGTTAAGCAGGCAGGCCTAGCCAGAGAGAAGGTTTTAGCTGCCAGCAGGAGGGGGACCAGCTGGGATTTAGCCATGGACCCATCAGAGTAGGGAGTCGACCCCATGTGAGAGTCCTGGAAGGCCAGCCAGGGCCAAGTCGAGATGCAAAGACATTGTGGTGAGTACAGCAAGCCCTGAAGATGACCTGCAGGACGCTGTAAGGTGAAAATGAGCTAGTACATGCCTGACACATCATAAGGACAAGCGTTTGCTAGTATTATTTTTATTCAGGAGTGAGGTCACCTGCCCCGGTGGCATAATCAACCACCAGAAGAGAAATCCAAAATCATTCAAGAGACAGAAAAAAATTGGAACAGACCCAGAGGCCAACAAGTCTTACTGAAGCTTCTGGAAAGAGACTCAGAAAGGGACTTTTTTTTTTTTCTCAAGCTAATGGGAGTTAAGACTTGAAGGATTCAAGGAGATACTGGGTAGAAAGGGATGGGACATCACAGCACTAGGATTGGCAAGAGGAGCAAGTAATGGGAAATGGAGAAGGGAAATATGATGTAGGACTAAGGCACATGGACATAGGTTTGAATCCTGACCACCACATCTGGTTGTGTGATTTTTGGCAAGCCGTGTGAGCTCTCTGAGCCTCTGTTCATCCTCTTTAAAATGAGGATAATTAGAGTACCTCTCCCACAGGACTGTGCACGATTCAAGTGAGATAATTCTTGGGACCTAATAAATGCTCAATAATGTTAGTTTTTCTTACTGTTAGCTGTTATATAGCAATTACATAACAGTACAGGGGGCTTTGTCTCTATTACGGTTCTGAGATTGGGTAAGGAGAAGAACGTGCTAGGTAGAAGAAACGCTTCTTCCATGTCTGTCCCTAGATTTTATTTTGGGAGAGTCAAGTGTTAAGAAGAAGGAAGAAGAAGAAGAAAAATGAGGAGAGGTGGGAGCATCCCAGGAAAGAGGGAGAGAGGGGACAAGGAGAAGGAAGATGAGGGAGAGGAGAGGGAAAGAGGAGGAGCGGGACAAAACCGTGGTGGTGGAGGAGAAGATGAAGGGGAGGGGAGGAGAGGAGAAAGAAAAAGTCAAGGAAGAAGAGTCCTGGTAATTATCAACAAGACAATTTAACATGAGAACATTCCAAAGCAAATCATTTGGCCCCTTCTTCTCACTTCCCTCATTCTTCAGCTCATCCCTTAAACGTTACAGTTCTCAAGAGTGCTGCCTCCAGCCCAATTCTCTTCTCCCTTGATTATGGCTTCTTGGGCAACCTCGCCTATTCCTGTGGCTTCCCTTACTACCCATTCTTTAATCTTCAAACATTTATTTCCAGCCTGGATATCTCTCTTGACCTTCAAACTCTTATTTCCAGCCACCATCTATACCTGGATAGACCCAAGTCAACATATACAAAACACATCTTGCATCTCCCCATAAGGGACCTTCCCACTGAGGTTGAGGGCACCCCATCTGCTCAAGTCAAAAATGTAGGAAACTTCCTCGCTCTGATAGTTCTCATGCCTTAACTTTTCTTGAAGTCTGTTTCAACCTTTAATTCATTTTTTTAAAAGATTTTATTTATTTACTTATGAGAGACACAGAGAGAGAGGCAGAGATACAGGCAGAGAGAGAAGCAGACTCCCTGCAGGGAACCCCGGGATCACGACGTGAGCCCAAGGCAGACGCTCAACCACTGAGCCACCCAGGCGTCCCTCAACTTTTATTTATTTATTTATTTTTTGTCCCTCAACTTTTAATTCTTATGTTTACTACCTCAGTTCTCACCCAGCCCTCAACCAGACCCTGGAACAATCCCCCAACCAGTCTTCCTGGTGCCATGCCCATTTCCATCCAATCCATCCTCTCTAATCAAACAAATGTGATGTGATCCATGACATTCCCTGACAGTATTTCAAGGACTCCTCTTCAAGTGTACTGGATAAAAATATAAATTCCTTAGCCTAATACACAAAACCATTTGCCTGACACCTGCCTATTTTTCCAACATCATCCATCTTTCTTTTCTCCATTCCTCGACTCACATGCACATATACTTAAATTCCATCCTGATTAAACGACTTATTTGAAGATATTCTTTATTCTGTTGGAGGACTTCCAATTATACCATCTGCCTTGCAAACTCCTGGCCGACCTCAAGACTCTGCTCAAATATTACCTCCTATGGGAAGCCTTCTCTGACTTTGCTATGTGAACAATTAAGAATTCCTATTCCACATTTTTTCTATAACTCTGCCACAGTACTTAACATATTATGTGATTATGTGTTTAAAATATGTGCTTTTTCCAACTGGACTGAGAGCCCCTAGAGGGCAGGGATTGTGCTGTATTCATCATTATATTCCCAGTAGCTAATAAAATGGCTAGAACAGAGTGGTAATCAGTAATGATTTGTTACATATATAATTGAATGAATGGATGAATGAGGAACATTTAGAACACGAATATAGTTATACCTACGCGCCAAATCCCAACTAACCAGAATTTCAACAGATTTAAAGCACACTAAGGTTTAACTCTCTTACATCTTTAGGAAGAAGGAAATAAAGAGTTCCCTAGAAAGTACAGGAGGCACTCAGCTCATGCTGCCTTGGAGACAGTGTCTAGTAAGACTATATAGGCCGTCCAGAATCTCTTCCACAATCCTGAAATTCCACTTGGTCTCACACTTGGTGCTCAAGGCTTGGGAGAATGCCAGTGTATTAATTATCCATAAAAATATGACTGTCAGGGCATCTGCGTGGCTCAGTCAGTTAAGTGTTTGCCTTCAGCTCAGGTCATGATCTTGAGGTCCTGGGATCCAGCCTCAGGTCAGGCTCTCCACTCAGGGAGGAGCCTTCTTCTCCTTCTCCCCCCTGCTCGGGCTCTCTCTCTTGCTATCTCTTTCTCTGTCTCTCTCAAATAAATAAATACAATCTTTAAAAAAAAATGTATAACTGCCAAGGACTTTAATTGCCAGCTTTCTGTAGTTAGCACTTTTTTAGGAGGAAGATATACGGGGAAAACAAGATTATAATCAGAAGTCTGGCTTGATAAGCATGGATGATCAAGAGGTCAGCCGAATTTACTCCTCCACGCAACCACATAGCACAGCATAGCCTTGTTGAGCAGATGGAAATGGGCCCAAAGACCAGCCAGAGTGCAGCTTTCTCCAGACAGTGAGAGAGACGCTCTGAAAAATCCTACCTCTTCAGCTTCTCATCTTCTAGTCTTTGCGCAGTGGATCCACTGTCCTGGCTGGGAAGACACAACTGACCAGGTCTTGATTTTAGACAAGACCAGTGCAGTCACATGCACTCCTGACTTCCCTCAGGTTACACATTTTGGCCACTTACATTCAAATTACTGGTTAGAGAAAGTTAATGCTTTTCAGAAGACTGATCTCACCCAACATAACTTTTCCTATTTTTAAAAAAAAGATTTTATTTATTTATTCATGAGAGACACACATAGAGAAAGAGAGAGGCAGAGACACAGGCAGAGGGAGAAGCAGGCTCCATGCTGGGAGCCCGATGCAGGACTCGATCCCAAGTCTCTAGGATCATGTCCTGAGCTGAAGGCGGCGCTAAACCGCTGAGCCCCCGGGGCTGCCCACTTTTCCTAAATTTTGAGTAGGGGTGAGAGGGTTGGGAGTGGGTGGTGGGGGCTTATAGTTGTGCCTTTATGCTAAATTGACTTTTTTAAAAAATCAAAACCGTTCTAAGGCATTCTGGATTATTAAAGCTTTACTCTAGTGGGAAGCATTTGACACAAACTGGGAAGCTAAATAGAAAAAAAAGGATACTAGTTAATAGTAATAATATAACTTTAGCTGATGCCTTCCTCTGTTATTTATTGGGGGCTCAGCTGTACAATGGGAGGGTTTATAATCTTTTAAAAAGGATGAACTCACCACAGTAGACCATGGTTTGTCTGTCTCTGAACCTAGAGGTATCTGTCTTTTCCACAGCATCACATGGTACTGGTTCTGGAGCTGGGTAGGAGGAGACAACTGGCTTGGACTAGAGAGGGGTGAGCAGCATCCTAAGAGAAGATCTGGAGGCTTGGCGGTGGGGCAGGACCATTGAAAAGGGGAAGGCCCCTTGGCCGTGACACACCTACACGTCTGAGACACATACAGGTGTATGTTTCACAGGGAAGCCCAAGGTCGCCCATTGTTTAGCCACAGGATTAGAAGGTCATGTTCAAAAAGTGATTCCCAAGAATCCCCAAAGAAAACAAACTCAGGTTAAAGCATCTTTCCAAGAAACACAAAGCAATTTCCTATCCCAATGAGAGATGAGATAAATAAGGAACCCCCTTACTTTGGACTTTCTCTCTCCCCTACTTGTAGTTTTTCCAGATGCTTACAGACACAAGATAATCACAGCATGTGCCAAAGTAACAAAATGAAAGATTTTGCGTGTATATTCTGGGTCTCAGTGCACCATGTGAACGCCACCCTCTTAAGAACATTTGCCTAGCAAGGAATACAGATGACCAGACCACTCTAAGGAAATTCTGACTAAAATATGACCAAGGGAGGATCCAGGTATTGCGGGGCCTTGATAATTTGGAGATTCCACGTCAATAAAAATAATACAAAATTGTTGTTTTTATTTAAGAAATATTTTATATTTATTTTTAAAATAATAAAACATTTTATAGAAAGGTTTATTTAGAATAAGAAAATAAATTCTCTAACAAATTACAGTCTTTAAAAGATGACAACACAGGCGTCACAAAATCCGGAAAATTAAGCTAATAGTATTGTTATATCATATACTCCACTAAATGTTATCATATTTTATTACAATATCATTGTTGGGGATCCCTGGGTGGCGCAGCGGTTTGGCGCCTGCCTTTGGCCCAGGGCGCGATCCTGGAGACCCGGGATCGAATCCCACATCGGGCTCCGGTGCATGGAGCCTGCTTCTCCCTCTGCCTGTGTCTCTGCCTCTCTCTCTCTCTCTCTGTGACTATCATGAATAAATAAATAAAATCTTTAAAAAAAAATACAATATCATTGTTAATTAACTTCTGATTATTAACTATGGGCAACAAAGGAGCCAGATAAGTTTTAAGCAGAGGAACCACTTTATTAGATTTACATTTTAGACCTACCCAGAGTCACAAAACAGAAATTCAGCTCAAAAGTAAGTTTTGTACACATAGTTCTTTTGTAGAGAATGTTTTGTAGCAAAACTTTCTGAAATTATTGCGTTATGTTGTCACTTGTAAATGAAGGAAACTTGTCTTTTCCAGTTGGACATATTTAAAAATAACTTCCAAACACGTCTTATTTTTCCACAGCCTATTTAGGAAAACGTCTTTAAAAGCAGAACAGCATGCACAGGGCAAAGTCCTGACTCCCTGACCAAGAACTGGTGAGAGGGTCAAATTAGATCAAGACCCAAGTTGGCTCCAGACACAAGCATATGAGAGGACTCTGTCCTTTAGACACAGGAGAGACATCTGCTGGTGGGACTCGAGAGACAGGCCCAAGTTCTCTGAAGGGCTTCTCGAGCAGTAAAAACAAGGGATTTTTGTGTGTATTTGCATGTGTTCTAGGACTCAACGTGCCATGTAAACTGAACCCGGAAAGGAACACTTGCATAGCAGGGAATGCCAATGTCTGACCTTCCTGAGTCAACGGAGCCAAAGCAAGGTCCTCCCTCAGGTAGAGGCTGCCCCTAGGGGACATTCCACCCAGAGAAAATCTTCAAGCTTCCTGACCGAGGGTCCTGGGAAAGAGAGAAGCCAACTATACCAAGGGCACTACAGGAAGAGGGTTTCACCTACGTCATCCCAGGAGCCAGACCTTCTTGGAAGATCTATGCTTGCTTCCTCCCAGAACGTCTCTAAGGAAAGAAAATGAAATTCATGCAGACTTCCCTCTCCCAAAATTGATCATTCGTTTTCACATGGTGGCTACCTATCCGCTGTAAGCAATATGCCCTTCAAGGCTCTCTCGTGACTTGCTGTTCATCCATCTTGCAACCATCCTCTCCATAGCTGGGCATTTTCATGCAAAACCAATTTTAAGAGGAAGTTCTTGGTTCTTTCCTTGTTTCTATCAGAAGCAGAACATCAAGGAGATGTGTATACTGCTTTTTTCTTGAATGTTGTTTATTTCTACACCTCACAGCAGTGGGATTCTTGGTGACATTAATTTCTCCCAAAACATGGGAGCTCCCCCCTCCCTAAAGTATTGCAGCTCCATAAAATGCATTCAAATTGGGAACTTAGGATTTTTTTCTGCACTATTACATGCACAGAATAATGAAAGACACCTAAGGATTTTGATTTCAAGCGTGAGTACTGTTACAAAGTGACATAATCTCTTCCTTGAGAAAAGGATTCAGGCTGTTGTCCATGCACAGAAAATGCACAAGAAATTATTCTATAACATTGCATAGATTTATTTTTAAAATATAGATGCTTACAGATTTCTGTTAAATGAAACTACTTTAGGCCACCTTGAAGATATGCTCTTTTTTTTTTTTTTTTTGAAGAGATGCTCTTACACAAAATGGCATCAGCAACCATTCATACTGGCTGCGAGTTTTACAAATTCTACAAATTTGTCCGGAGTTTATAGCTACTTCTAAGGTAGTATCACTCTGTGGCATCAACAGAGCACATTTACAAACTGGAGAAAAATGTACTTTTCACAGGAATCCCCTGGGATCCTGGCCAAAATGCAGATTGACACGAGAGTGGATTTGGGGAAGGAAACAAGGAAAGGTAGTTTTAAGTCGGTTCAACCTCAGTCTACTTGGGTGAATTCACGATGAATCTAATATTCAGGTAAATATCCATCTCTGTTCTCTTATTTCTGGAGAACAAGAGGCTCCTTGCTCTTCCTCCCTCTAGCGAACCCTTCCTTCTTTCCCTCTTCTGTCCCTGCACAGCATGATCTACTCTGTGCATTTTCTAATTGTCGTAGTCAAATGCCTACTTCCTGCCCAGCTCTTTCCTTGTTCAGAAAGAGTTTCACGCTGTGAAATAGAGTGGATTATGTGGGGCCACCCAATAATTTGCCCACAACCCACTGTCTTAGTCTGTTCAGGCTACTAAAACAAATATACCATAGATGGGGTGGCTTAAATAGCAATCATTTATTTCTCACAGTTCTGGAAGCTGGAAAGTCCAAGGTCAAGGTGTCAGCAGATTCAATATGGGCAGGTCCACTTCCTGGTTCACGGACGCTCACCCTCAGAACCTAATCATCTCGTGGAGGCCTCCCCTCCCAACAGTATGACTTGGGGTTCAGCTCCCAACATATGAATTCTGGGGGGACAAAAACCTTTAATCCATAACCTCCACCAAAACTCTAGCTAGTTGACAGGGAACTTCAATACTAAAGTTTCTAAAATAGGCAACTCTGGATATAATTCACAAGTGAAAAATTAAATTCGAGATGTCAGTTCAGAGAGTGCTGAGTGCTTTGAAGAAAAAATAAAGGCAAGGGTACAGTGATAGGGCCTTGTATGTTGGAGAGGATCATCAGGATGCCCCTCCGAAGACACGGCTTTCGGACAGCGACCACCCCTGGGCAAAATGTGCCAAGTGGAAAGAACACATAGGAAGATCTGGAAGATGGACTGAGCCTGATGGGTTTGTGAGTTTTTAAGGCTGAGGTGGCTGACGTGGAGTAGACAAGAGGAGGAACGTGGGGGCCCCAGGCAGGGGCCAGATCATGAGCGCTCAATCTGCGATGGGATAGAGTGACATGATCGTGTTACCCACCAAGAACATGACTGGCTGGCGGGTGGGGAAAGGATGATAGGAAGCAGGGGTTGAGTTAGGTGGGAGTCACAATCCTCTACACAAAAAATGAGGGGGCAATGCCTTGCCCTGGGGGAGAGGATGGTTTCTGGAAACATCTCAAAGTAAAGAGGACAGGACTTCCAGATGGATAGAGCGTGAAGTAGGAAGGAAATGGAGGCTGTTGAGGACGCCCTCTAGAGTGGTGCTCTGTGCTAGAGGCCCTTTTCCCATAACCTCACCAGTGCTATTTTTCCCTCTTTGCAAAAGTGATAAGCAAAAATGTCAAACTATTTTACATTTCTTCATTACTACTGAAGTTAGAGATGTTTTGTGCTGTGTTTAACCGATCACAAAAATAATATTTTAAGCCAGAATTGTTTCTTTGATAAACAATAAGAATGGGCGCTGTCTTCTCCAATAAAATGAGTTTCACAAAAGCCTCATTTATTTTCATTGCGGCTTTATCACTGGTACCTAAACTAGTGCCTGTTATATGGTGATGATAAAAATTATTTTTTCGAGCAGGCAAAGCACAAATTTATTGCATAATGGAAATTATACGTTCAGAATTGGGATCAAGAAAATTCATGGTAAATTTCTGAGGGAGGTAGTGAAGACTCTCGTGCCTGTGTTGCCCTAATGCCTGTGCATGGGCTCCCCATCTTTGCATTCTGTTGGTCCGGTCAAGCTTGGGAACTTCAGTAGTTCTTAATTTTAGTGTAAATTTTCATTTTGACTCAGAGTGGTGGCTTCCATGGAGGTCAGGCAGCGTGCCTACAGGGAGGAGCACAAGTGATGAAGAATGAGAGCAGGAACCTGAGAGACACCTGCCGTGTCCAAGAAAAGCAGCTGCACGCAGATGACCCACTCCTGACAGTTCCGAGGGCCACTCGGAACGGCTTCCACTGGGCTAACATCAAGGCGTGGTCAAGGCTGCGCTCCTTTTGGAGGCTATAGGAAGGAATCTGTCCCCTTTCCGTTTTAGATTCTAGAAGCCAACTGCATTTTAAAAATTCTTAACCCTTAGATACTTTAATATGTGCCAGGCACTGTTCTAAGTGTTATTAATACAATCCAATTACAGATTAAAAAAAAATCCGAGCCACGAGAGGTTATGTAATTTGCCCAAAGTCACACAGCTGGTAGGTGGCAGAGCTAGGATTTGAATCCAGCCAGTCTGTCCCCAGAGTCCAGCTCTAAACCACTGTGATCTTCTGCCTTTCAACAGTAAGTATCAATATAGATATGAGTATGGATTTTAATTAGTTTTGCAATCTGTTAAAAGTAAATGTATATATGTGTACACACACACGTACGTTTGTTTAAGGTTAAGTCTTTGGAAGAGAAAACTGAAAGCAATTCGAAACCAAATAAAACTAAGCTAAATTAAGCAAACTCACTATAGAAATACAGGATATATTTGCTATAAAAGAAAAATTAGTTAAAATCCACTTTGCTAGTAAATTGAGAAGAGGCTTTCTACAATATTTCACCCTAGAATTATGCTTCAAATTCTCAACAACGAAATCCCCCCCAATGGTTAATGAATGACCTAGAGATGTTAAATGAAGCTTTAGAATGAACATCAGTCTCCCAGCTGTCTACTACCCTTGACAAAACCCAAATCCATCCTGTACTCCCTGCTAATTCATCTTCCCAAAACAAGGCTGAACACACATCCCCATCTTCTCCTTGACAACCCCTCATCACAGAACAGAAATTTCCCTGTTGAAAGAATGATGCAGGGGAAATGACTCCAGCATTGGCTCCCAGGAGTGCTGAGTGTGAAGCTCAGCTTTTCTGGCAACCAGCAGAGTCGCTATGGGAAAACCATTTAGTAATCTCCTCCACCTCCCCTCTCCCATGTCTCAACTATACAATGGGAATCACAGGCAGACATGGGGCCTGAGTAAGGTGGGGTGGGTCTGATGGTTAATCTTATGTGTTTACTTGACTGGGCCACAAGATGCCCAGATATCTGGTCAAACATTATTCTGGTGTGTCTGTGAGGGTATTTCTGACTGAGATTAACATTTGAATCTCTAGACTGAGTAAAGCAGATTGTTCTTCCAGTGGGCCTCATCCCATCAGTTGAAGGCTTGAATAAAACAAAAAGCTGACTCCCCTGGATAAGAAAGAATTTTCCTTCCTGATGGCCTTTGATTGGTGCATTGGCCTTTTATCCTCCCTTCAGACTCCACCTGAAACATTGGCTCTTCTACACCTCAAGCCCTGCCAATCTTAGGACTAGAGCTACACCGTTGGCTCGGCTAGGTCTCTAGCCAACTGACACCCTGCAAATCTTGGGACTTACCAGCTTCCATATCCCATGCAATTCCTTATAAAAAAAACCTATGTGTATGTGTGTATATAATATTATATAATATATAGATTATATATCCTATATATAGATTATATATCCTATTATATATCATATGATTATTATATTATATTATATTATATTATATTATATTATATTATATTTATTATATTATATTATATAAGTTTGTTCTGTTTCTTCGGAGAACCCCAGCTAATACAGTGTGCGCTCTATCCCTCAGCATACAGTAGCTGCTCAGCAAATGTGCTTCATGGCCAGATGTTTCTGGATTTCATTCCTGTTCTACCATCACTAGCTGTGTAATTAGGGCAGGTTAAAGCCATTTGTCTATGCCTCCATTTCCTGGTCTTTAAAACAGAAGCAATATGTCGTTTTTAAGGCTGCTCGAGGATTAAATACCTAAGTTACATAAAACACCTAGAATATGTAAGCTTTTAGCAAATGGTATATGCCGTTATTATTCCTTTTCACTGTAGTCTAAAACACAAAAGCTTCATGGGGCCGGAGGAATAATGGAAACGAGTGAAGGAAGTTGGACATATTTTATTGTAATAATATAAGGCTGCATTTTAAAGCCACATCTATCGGTTCATTCATGTTCAAGAACAAATGCTGTTGAAATGTTGGCCTTTTTCAGTTCAATAAGTTTTTCACCCCATATATTTTTCTTTTTTTTTTTTTTACCCCATATATTTTTCATCTGCATACCAATCATAGATCTTACTATGGTTTGCTTCATAATGGCAACTTAAATTATATTCTTTGACACGGACAAATTGATTGCATATTGACTATGCGGGTGTTGTATCTCCATATCATATTCATGACCTCATTTCCTCTCAGCTTCACCTATACCTGGACCCTTGACCATTTGTTTCAGCCCAGTCTCCTCACAGTGATAATCTCTACGTGGACACCACTCAGTTGCCACCATAGCAGTGAATTTCACAAAAGCACCAACCAAAGCCCCTTTACTCATTTCCATGTTACCTGCTTCTCACCTCAAGCCTCAGGTGCCCTGTTGTGAGGCATGGATGCCATAGGACCCATTTGGTATTTATACATGTCCCAGGCATGCCCAAACCAGAGTGTGGGGAAGTTAGTGCACATGGGCTAAGAATTTGACCATACTCCTATTCCCAAATGGACTATTCTGAGGTTCATACAACCCTCAGAAGATGATCTCATGAGACTGAACAGTCAGTTGCACTTGAAATCAAGTGGTATCCAGATGGTGATGTGCCCTCATATTTGTCCTTGCTCCTTTCCTAACTATTCCCATTTCCTCCAGGGATTTTACTCCCTAATAAAGTAGTAGTACATTGGCTTTTATCTTGGGTTCTGCATCCAGATGCACTTAGTATAAAATAGTGGGCACTGAGAGTGACCCTAGAAAGCAGACTCTCAGGACTAGATTCTGGAGGTGGATTACCCAATGGTCTGAAAGCACAAGAACCATCACTGCTGGTGGTACCTGGGGTGAGGCAACCCTTGGCTTGCAATGGCATCAAAAGTACTAGGGATTTCACCCCTGGGTTTAGTTGGGATAAGAGGCATATAGCAGGTAAGACACTGAGTTATTCAGTACGGTGGCACTTGAAAAATATGTGAGCTATGAGAATAATGGATTTGTGCAGGGCTGACTACTTGTGATTATATCGGAAGCTTTGGAAACATTAATTAATAAGTTTAGAGCATCTGCTGAAAGCCAGAAGGCCTTTATGGCAGCTTTAAAGAGATTCTCTTCTCTTTAGGTTGCAAAGTTGACTGTGCTGAAAATTCTGCCCAGGATCTGACAGTAAGAATGGCAGAGCTACAATGGAGACTGGATATGTAGCCTTAACATGTCTTTTATGTCAAAGTTAGGGTCCTGAAAGGAAATGTGGTCCTCTAAAATATGGAATAGGCATATTTGAATGGATAAGACTGAGAATCTTCAGGGTGATGGGCATTAAGGGGGATACCTGATGTCATGAGCATTGGATATTAAATGCAACTGATGAATCACAAATTCTACCCCAGAAACTAATAATACACTATATGTGAAATAACTTGAATAAAATAAAATAAAATTTTAAAAAAGACAGAATCTTCAACCCCTCAAATCCCCTGCCCTCCAGGCCAGCAAAAGTGGCACTCTCCTTGTCAGAGGAGAAAGTTCCCCTTCCCTGAATATCATACAGTGAGCTCAGCTGAAGCAGATACATCCCCGGGTGATACTTGCCCCCACCACTCTTCATCGCCTTCCAGCTGTTAATAAAAGTTAGAGCTCAGAATAATCTAAGAGGAATAGTATAATCCCTGAAGGATGAGATGTCTTATATATCAAAAGAAATGCAGAACCTGCCTAATATATTTGGCAAGAAAAGGGAGACTATGTTTGGGGTAGATTTGAAGAGTGTTAGGATTGGGGAGTAACTATAAAACCTAATAGTTGAGAATTCACTGACAGAGGGCATTCATTTTTAACTGAGGGTTCAATGTCTGACAAGGATACCTAGAGGTGGCCCTAATACTAGGTGAGGGGGAGGGTACTTACTTGAAACTTAGTTATGATAATGGTAACATGGTAAGGTTTCTTTGGTGTGGTGACAAAGACTCTCTCCTGACCAAACTTTAGTCAGTCTCCTCTTAGCCATTTTATCAACTAGTCCTCAACTTTGGGTTTCTGGGTCTGTCCTTGTAAAGTCCAATTTTAGCAAAAAAAAAAAAAAAAAAAATCCTGCTAATTAATTTTCTCAGAATCCCCCAACACTGGCTATCTGATCACTCGTGGTATCTGATCACATTCCTCATCCTCCACTCTTGATAGTTGATTATCATAGCCTGCCTTCAGCAAGAATCCTGTTAAGTCATTTTAGCAAAAATCCCCCTACTCTCGATGTCTCCTCATAGTCGTTTTCCATCCATTGATCCCTTTATTCTGCTTGTTGGCTACAAATTCTCAGCTGTCTTTGCTGTATTTGGAGCCGGGCCTGATCTCTCTTCCCTACTGCAATGCCCCTCTTGCAATAGTCCTAAACAAAGTCTTCCTACTTGTTTTAACAAGTGTCTGAATAACTTCTTCCTTTAACATTGGTACCCAGAAAGAATTCAGATGTTTATAGTCCATTTATTTTCAGTGGGGTGCCTTGTTGAAATGAGGAAAAAGATAATCTTCAACAAATGATGCTGGGACTACTAGATATCCACGTGTAAAAAAATGAAGTTGAACCCTTACCTCATATCATATATAAAAATTAACTCAAAAGGCTCAAAGACCACATGTTAAGAGCTGAAGCTATAAAATTCTTAGAAGAAAACAAGTGTAAATCTTTGTGACCTTGGATTAGCCAGTGATTTCTTAGATGTGACACCAAAAGCACAGGCATCAAAAGAAAAATAGATTAACTGGACATTATTTAAAATGTTTTTAATTGTGTTTCAAAGGACAGCATCAAGAAAGTGAGAAGATCAAACAATGGGAAAAATTTTTACAAATTATCTGAAAAGGGACTTGAATATTCAAAGACCTATCATAATTTGATAACAGAAAAATAATTAACCTAATTTAAAAATTGGATTTGAATGTACAGTTCTTCAAGAAGATACACAAATGATCAACAGGCACCCTAAAAAGATGTGCAACATCATTATCCACCCAAAATGAGATATTACTTTACACTCACTAGAATGACTATAATAAAAAGACAGATAATAACAAGTGTTGCTGAGGATACGGAGACACTGCAGATCTTATACACCGTTAGTGGGAATGGAAAATGGTGCTGCCACTTTGGAAAGCCAACAGTCTGACAGTTTCTCTAACAGTTCAGCATAGTTTCCTTATGACCCAGCAATTCCATTTCTAGGTATATACCCAAGCAAAATGTAAACATAAGTAAACACAAAATTTTGTATATAAATGTTCATAGTAGCATTATTAACAATAGCTAAAATGTGGAAACATCCATCAATGAATAAATAAGATGTGATATAGCCATATAATGTAATATTATTCAACAATAACAAAGAAATGAAGTAGTGATACATGCTACATGAATGAACCTTGGAAATATTACGCCAAGTGAAAGAACTCAGTTACAAAGAATAACATATTATTGGTTCCTTTTGTACAAAATTTCCAGAATATGCAAATCTATAGGAACAGAAAATTAGCAGTTGCCTAGGGAAAGAGGCTTTGAGAAGATTGAAGGTGATGGCTAAAGGATACAAGGTGTTAGTGGAGGCAAGAAAATGTTCTAAAACTGTGGTGATAAATGGATATTAGAATACTGTGTTAATATACTAAAAGCCATTTAATTCTGTATTTTGTTGGTGAATTAAATCTCAATAAAGCTGTAAAAAAAAAAAAGAGCATCAACTATGCTTATGTTAACTGAGTTACATGAGAACACTCTACCTATGTTCCTGGGAAGTTCTAGAGAGTATTGAATTCACTAAGAAAAGCATTAAGGAATTCATTGGTAAGAGGAGCATTGGCAAAAATGAGAAACTAGGGGCTGGCTGTTCTCTGCAAGCCAACATAATGGTAGGGGATTAATGACGCAGAGTATCAGTGAGAATGATGGGATTCTAGAATAGCAGAGATCAGGCAAGGAGGACTAGAGGACTCACACGTCAAAGGCAAGGCGAATTTAATTATCATTATGACTTAACCCATAGGGATCTGGTAAAGAGAATAGATCCTGGTGCTCCTGGGGACAAGATAAATGGAGAACTATTTGTATAATAGCTCAATTTGTATAATCTGAAAAAGTCAAGGGTTGATGAGTTGAAGGCTAATGACAGGCACCATAGTGAAAAACTCAGTTTTCAGATTTCAGTCAGTTGACAGACTCAGAGCCCATTGATTGAAGGAGGGGCTGGGTTCCCTGGAGGTGGATCTTCTAGAAAACCTACTGAATGCCCTCTCCGCAGAGATCACGTGGGCTGTTAACAAGCACACTAAATCCTGGGGTAGAGGTTTAAGAAGGAATCCTTGAATGAAAAATTAGATGCAGAAAATAATGTATGATATCCAGTAGAGCCAACCTTTCCTTTCTTTTCATTTTAAAAATAAGCAAATGTTAATACAAAAGACTGGTGAGCCAATACTGATAGGACTAGAGTAAATCCTCTTCTTGAGGATAAAAGAAATGAGAGTGATATTGCTGAAACATCTAACTAATTGTTTAAACAAAAACAGAACAAAATAAATCAAAACTAATGAAGGCAAAAGAACCTCAGGTTAAGCAAATGACAAATAGAAGAAAGGGGGAGTCATGAAGCACAAAAATGTCTTATCCTCCACAGAGGAGTGACCAAAGTAATTGTGTTTAAATGTACAGATCTAAATTAATGATTAGAATACTAAACATTTGCCAAAGTAATTGTGACTGATTTTACAGTAATAAATTAATGACTACTGCAATTAAGAATGTTTATAGCCAGTTTTAAATTAATCATAAGTAATGTTAAGTATAGGATTTTAACTTTTAAATTATATTAATATGAAAAAGAAAATATTACAGTCCATTCATCAGAATTTATGATATAAAGGAAAAAACATGGAAGTCCTATTTTATAAAACTCAAACTAGGAAAACAGAGGACAGAACAAAAAAAAAAGAAAGAAAGAAAAAAGAACATAAAATAATTTAACTCGTTCACCAAAGGACATGCTATTTGGTTATGCAAATTCATGATGAATTTAGAGATGTACAAAAAGCACAAAGATACTGAAAAGCTTAAAATATAATATGAGCCAACATATTAATAAACTCTTGGAATACAAAAGAGATCATTATGATATGATAGCAGAAATAAATTAATTATAAAGATGTGATATTAAAAATACTTGTATGCATTTAATAACCTACAACCAAAAAATACTACAGACAGGGAAAAAAAGAGTTAAAAAGAAGAGAATTAACAAAAACCACATTGTACTTAGAGATTCTCCTTTTAAGAAATATATAAAAATATACATTTTAATTAGTTTTTTTACTGTCAAATATAATTCAGCAAACATTTAGAAGAAAAGAACATCACAACCAAATGCTTATTATCTCAGAAATGGAAATATGATACATTATTTAAAAACGCAATTAAATGGCCACATCAAAAATCTTTCAGATAAAATTCACTGGTTCAGTGGATGCTAAAATTGGCCAATTTCATCCTCAATAATGTACTCAAATTCAAGAACAAAGCAAAGAAGCCTACCACTACCATTTTAATTTTATCACTATAGTCATTTTTACTAATGCAAAATGTTATAACAAATGAAATGACTGTGTATTAAAAAGAGACAAGTGAATAGTTGAAGATGACATACTTATGTATATGCATTAGGATTCTCCAGAGAAACAGAACCAATAAGATATACATGGATATATATAAAAGGAGATTTATTTTAAGAATTGGCTCATGCAGTTATGGGGTCAAAATATCACAAGAAAACCCACTAAAAGTCATAAAACAACTTAGGTAAAGGAGTAAAGTTCAAGATAAATTTTAAGGTCAGTATTACTGTTTCATACTGTTAATAACTTTTTTAAATAGTACATCAATTTTAGAAAAAGATAGTTCCCTTTTACAATAGGGATTTTATAATTTCCTAACAGAAAAACAGGAATTACTTGGGAGAAATTTGGAGTTATTTTAAAAGTATAAATAATGTGAATATATTTTAATTTTAAATATACAAAGAAATTTATCACCAAGTATGCAGTATTTTTAAAAGTTGCAAAAATTGACTTTTCTGCCCATATTATTTTGTAATTGTACGCAGTATTAGTAGGGAATTTGAAAAAAAAATGCTGATAGTTTACAAAAAAAAAATAAATGTTTGAGAATGACAAAAATTTTGAAAAAAAGCAATAAGAATTTTTACCTCTATTAGTCATTAAAACCTATCTTATTAAAATAGAGGGGTACTTAAGCAAATAAAAAGCATTCAATAAAACAAGAGTCCAGAAAGACTCAGTTATCTATAAAAACTCAATATGTGATAAAGTAGGCTCTCTAAAATAATCATAAAAAATTTTGGGGACACCTGGTGGCTCAGTGGTTGAGCATCTGCTTGCCCCTCAGGACGTGATCCCGGGGTCCCAGGATGGGGTCTGCGTGGGTCTGCTTATGTCTCTGCCTCCCTCTGTGCCTCTATCATGAATAAATAAATAAATAAAATCTTTTAAACATATATGTATTTTTAATAAATGATTTAAAATTCAGACATATAGACACTTTACAGGGAAATGTGTTAGAGCGGTACCTTACAGCAAACACCAGAATAAAGTGCAGATGGAATTAAAGAGTTAAATAGGAAATGAGGAACTGAATACATGGAGAAATGTTTAAAAAGCTTCCCACCACCATCACTTCCAGAATTAAGAAAATCAAAGGTTATAGACAAGATAAAGTTTCATACGATAAAATGTCAACTGCTGCCAGCCAACGCCTGGGCAAGCTCAGTCAGCCACCAGGCCTTCCAACCACCCAGTTAGACCTGCCCGAGTTGCTGAGCCATGAACCAAATGAGGGTTTACGTTTTAAGCACCTCATTGTGGAGGTGGCCTGTTACACACCACCGGAAACGGCTGATATTCTGAATATGTAACCGTTCCCACAGGTAAAAGGGAAGGTTATCAGTAAAGCCCCCCTGAGAGATGGGGGATTTATTACCCAGAGAAGAGGTCACTCACAGTGTGCACAGGAACCTTCAGCAGAAGACGATGTCAAAGGTGGGAGAAGCAATATGGTTCACGCTTGGGGGAAGGCCAAAGTCAGGAGGAGGCCTGGGGCCATGGCCTAGAGACCCGGTTGGGGTATTGACATGCTAACAGAAGGCTAGGTGACCTCTACATGTCTTCCCTAATTCCCTGCAACACCCAGGGACAGTTAGCAGCTGAAAGAACATCCCTGTCAACAGCCTTGTTTGGATCAGAAGGATTGAGCAATAAGATCAAAGAGTATACAAGGCCTGAAAAGGTACAACTCAGGTACCCAAACCTCATCAGTCCCCAACTCTCACTGAAAACCTTGGAGCGCAGCCCCTGAGACTACTCGGACTTGTCTCTCAGAAGATCTTTGTGGGGAGAGGAAATGTTCTATCAGGTAGAGAAACTCTACATGTTCTGAGGGGGGTTTTTTGTGCATTATCTCATTTAATCTTTACCGAAATATATGAAAATGGTGCTCTTTGGGATTCCTTCCTAGTAAACATGAGGAAATTGAGGCATGGAGAGGAATAATTGATTGTAGAGTAAAATGTGTAACTTCAGCATAATTAGGAACATCACAGTTGTAAAGTTGGGTTTACACTTATGAAGCAGAAAAAGATTATTTTGAAACACAAAATGCCAATTGGAGATGTTAGGAAAAATTATGAAAATAAAAATACAATGTATTTGCTGGCACAGATGAGGAACGAGTGAGAGAATTTGGACCTTAATGATTTGCCTGTAATGAAAAAAGAAAACAGAGACTTGGGTTTTGTGCTTTTTTGTTTTGTTTCATTTTTGTTTTTGTTTCTGTCTTGGCAGGGAAGGTTGAAATATGAAAAACAGATTAAGAATCTATGTCACTAGAAAGATAAGGCAATAAAGAAATAATGGTTAAAATTCCCCAAACAGAAAGAAAATCCTCACATTAAAATATTCTATCAAGTTCTGAACAAGATAAATTTTATAGACCAAACATTAAATTGCAGAACACGAAGGAGAGTTTGAGAATTAAAGAGATCCAAGTATTATGTATCTTCTTGGAGTCTTCACCTCCTGTCTATCAGGACTTGACAAACCCAGCAAGCAGAAAATCAGGAAGGACATCATTGAACTGAACGCTGCCATCAATCAAATGGATCTAATTCGTATCTGTAGAATAGTTCATCCAACAACAGCAGAGTACACATTCTCATGGAACATCCACCACACCCAGGGTCATAAAACACACCTTAACAAGCTAAAAAGAATAGAAATCATACAAAGTAATGCTCTCAGACCACAATGGAATTAAACTAGAAATATATAACAGAAAGATATCTAGAAAATCCCTAAATACTTGGAGAATAAACAACACACTTCCAAATAACACATGGGTGTAAGAAGAAGTTTGAAGAAAAATTAAAAGCTATTTTGAACTAAATAAAAATGAAAATGCAACTTATCAAAACTTGTAGGATGTAATTAAAGTGATACTTAGAAGGAAATTTATAGCAACAACTGCATACACTAGAAAAGAAGAAAGATATAAAATCAGTAATCTAGGTTTCCACCTTAGGAAACTAGAAAATGAAAATCAATTTAAATCCAAAGCAAAAGAAAAGAAATAATGGGGGCACCTGGGTGGCTCAGTCAGTTAAGCATCTGACCCTTGGTCTCAGCTCAGGCATGGTCTCAGAATCGTGAGATCAAGCCCCACATTGGGGTCTGCACTCAGCCAGGAGTCTGCTGATTCTCTCTCTCCTGCTCCTCCTCCCACTCACACATGTACACACGCTCTCTTTCTCTCTAAAATAAACAATAAAATCTTTAAAATAAAATAAAAAATAAATCTTTACTAAAGGAAAATAAATAAAAATTAAAACAAAAATCAATGAAATTAAAAACAAGAAATCAATAAAGAAGATCAATGAAGCCAAAATCTGGTTCTTTGAAAAGTTTAATAAAATCAATTAGCCTTCAGCAAGATTAAGGAAAAATTGAATGAAAATACAAGTCACTAATATCATAAATGAAAAAGGGATCATCATTGTTGATCTTATGGAAATTAAAGGAATAATAAAAGAATATCACAAATGCCCAGAAATTTGATAACCTGCATGAAATGGAATTCCTTGAAGGTTATGATCTACCAAAACTCACACAAGGACATATAGATTATATGAACAGGACTAAATCTTTTAAAGAAATGGGATCAACAATTAATTAATAATCTTTCAAAACAGAAAGCACTAAACCTAGATGGATTCCCTAGTGAATTATACCAAACACTTACAGAAGAAATTCTACTGAAATTCTACAAATTCTTACAGAAATTAAAGCCAAAGAACAAGAGGAATGAACAGAAAAGAAAGAGCAGGATGGTAAATCTAAGCCTAACCTAAATCAGTAACTATATTAAATGTAAATGGTCTAAATCAGCCCATTTAAAGGGCATAGGTTGTCAGACTGGACTAAAAAAACATGATCACTTTAAATCTGAAGACCTAATAACTAGGTTAACAGTAAAAAGGCATGTGACCCATTTGGGCTTAATTTCTGTGTATTGAGTGTGAGGTATGACATGGGTCTATAAAAATTACATGTGGATATCCAGATTTGTGGAAAATACCATCCCCCATTTAAATGCCTTTGAACCTTCATAAAAATTTAATTGACTATAAAAGTTATTTCTGGGGTCTGCTCTGTTCTACTGACCTATATATCTGCCCTTGGGCCAATGCCACAATTTTCATTACTGTAGATTTATAGTGGGTTTAGGAGTTGGGTAGCATAAGTCCTCCAAGTCTATTGTTATTTCCAAGACCGTTTGGCTATTCAGGGTCCTTCACATTCCTATGTAAGTTTTTGAATCAGTTTGTTAGATTCTTCAAAGGAGTCTGCTAGGATTTCAATAAGGATTTTATTGACTATCTAGATCAAGTTGGGAAGAACAGCCATACAGGCACTATTAAGCCTTCTAATACATGAACATAGAATATCTCTCCATTTATTTAAGTCTTCCTTAAAATTTCTTAGCAATGTTTTGTAGATTTTAACATACAAGCCATGTATTTATTTAGTTCAAGTTATTCCTATATATCTTATTCTTTTTGGTGCTGCAATGTATGGAGCTTATTCTTAATATCATTTTTAGATTATTCATTGTTTATATAAATAAACACAATTGAATTTTGCATCTTGTATCTTGCTTTCTGTATTTACTTATTACTTTAAAAGAATTTTTGTAGACTAATTTAAGATTATGTCATCTGCAAACAGAAGTAGTTTTTTTTCCCAAAAAAAAATCCTAAAAGACAAAAAGATAGAAGAGATACCAGGAAAACACTAAGCTAGAGTGGCTATATTAATATCAGACAAAGTAGCCTTCAGGACAAGAAATATTACAATGGATAAAGATGCATATTTTATAATGATAAAGAGATCAAATAATCAAAACTACATAATAATCATAAATGTCTATACCTCATAGCAGAACTTCCAAATATGTGAAAGAAAAACTAATAGAACTTGAAGTAGAAATAGATCCCTAATTATAGCTGGAAATTTCAACAGTCCTCTCCCAATAATGACAAAATGAGCAGAAAGAAAACCAGTAAAGTATATAAGATGCAAAAAAAAGTTATCAACCAACTCAATCTAATTATTATTTATATAATCTCTCCATCCAATAACAGGTTCAGACACATGCTTTTGGTGCACAAGGATATCCACTAAACTAGATCATATTCTAAACTAAAAACAAACAAACAAAAAAACTTGATAAAGTTAAAATACCTTAATCATATAATGTATCTTCTTTGATCACCAAGGAATAAAACTAGAAATTGATAACAAATGCTATCTGGAAAATCCTCAAGACTTAGATATTAGTCACATACTTCTAAATAATGGATGAATTAAAAAAGAAACCACAAGAAAAAAGATTCTTAAATAGGTAAGAATGAAAGTATATCAAAATTGGTGGGATGAGTGAAAGCAGTCCTTGGAGAAAAATTCATAACATTAAGTGCTTATATCAGAAAGGTATCAAATTAACTATTTAAGCTTCTACCTTGTAAAAATAGAAAAAAATGAATTAAATCTAAAGTAAACAAAATATAGAACAGAAATTAATGAAACAAAAAACAGAAAAACAATATCAATGAGAAGCCTAACCAATGTTCTTTGAAAACATTGATAGTTGATAAACCTTTAGACAGATTGATCAGGAAAGGGTGACATCTCTAAAGATCATACAAGTATTCAAAGGATAATGAAGTAATATTAACTTGACAAATTAGATGAAATGGGCAAATTTTTGAGAAAACACTGATTACCAAAACTGATATGAAAAGAAATAGAAAGTATAATTTGTTTAAATCATTGGGTTTGTTAATTAAGAGCCTTCCCAGAAAGAAAAGTCCATGCCCAGGTAGCTTCATTGGCAAATTCTCCTCAACATCTGAAAGAAGTGATACCAATTATACGTGAACTATGTCAGCAAATAGAAGAGCAGAGAACATTTCTCAATTTATTTTATGAAACCAGTATAACCCTAATAGCAAAAAATAAAGATATCACAAGAAGACTATATACCAATATCCCTTATGAACATAAACACAAAACCCCTTAAAAAGAATGAGGGTAGGCAAGTGACTTAGACTCTGACAATAGGACCCTCCCCCCCAGGACTTTGATTCTGACCAGAGCGATATAATAATGCAAGGATAATTAGGATGTTCTCTGTTGCCAAGTTCCCTTGGTGCCTACCAGTATTTAATTTGGTGTTCCAGCTTTCAATCGATTCTATGAACTACCCAAAGGTCATTCAATAAATGTGTTTCTGCTAAATTTAGCAACTAAAAATCTGAACAATAAATTAATCCCTGCTAACATTCTTGCAACCAAGAACCTGGACTTGTGTAGAAATTGGTACCAAAGAGTGATTTGCACAGACCATCAAGGAAATGGAAGGAATGTAGGTTTGAAAATCTGACCTCATTGGGATGAAGCCTGTGAAAATCCCATTAGAATTGAGGGATAGTACTCTGGCATAGCAGCTCATTAAATTGTCACCCACAGTCATCGGAAATGAAGAGCTCAGTGAACATAGGCATGGGGAGGGGGGCACTGTTCAAAGTGTTTTCTCCATCTCTCATCCTTGATTTCCTCTACATTGGCTTCATGATTAGGATTTATTCATATACATTTATAGATGGCTGTAATCAGTCTTACAAGGATTTAGGACTCACATATCTAAAAGAAAGATCTCTTTCCTCTCTTCTTTCTCTTCTCTTCTCTTTCTCTCATCTCCTCTCCTCTCCTCTCCTCTCCTCTCCTCTCCTCTCCTCTCCTCTCCTCTCCTCTTCCCTTCCTTTATCTTTTCTTCTCTTCTCTTCTCTTCTCTTCTCTTCTCTTCTCTTCTCTCTCTTCTCTTCTGTTTCCTTTGCTTCACTTCGCTTCACTTTGCTTCATTTAGCTTCCCTTCCCTTCCCTTCTCTTCCCTTCCCTTCCCTTCCCTTCCCTTCCCTTCCCTTCCCTTCCCTCCCTTCCCTACCCCCCCTCCCCTAGCATTTACAAATAAAAAGGATTCTGATTATGCTTGCTACCTATGGTCACCTAGGGATCATCACTGTCAATTGATAACAGGATATTCTGATTAGCCAGTCTGTATCCTGTGACAGAGAAAACACAGTCTTTAGATTGGCAGTCCTACCTAATTTCTATGGAATGGGAGAAAAACAGTTCCCCAAATGAAGGGATGTTGGACTGATTGAAAAGAGAGAGCACAGAGAGAAAAGGCAAAGATGGAGAAGAGATCAGAGATGATCTATTGGATCTATTGAGCCAAGTCCCCTTTCAGAAAGTTGAAGGGGTCACAGTCAGTAGCAAAGGGGGTGGGGATGACTTTAGATGAGAAGAAGGATGAGTGTTCTTTCATAATCTATAGATGTACTAAGCTACCTAAAATCCTTAACTAACTAAAGCTAATAATATCTATAATGTAAATAAGAATATAAAGGTATGGCATCCCTGAAAATAAATCCTTTTTCTAAGCATCTGGCACCTTAGCTATTTGCACATTTGCTGGCCAACAGTTAATGTGATGGTTATTGATTAATATTGGTAATGAAATTTCTGTCATCATTAAACTTGAGCCCATCCAATGCCCATTTGGCAACCTGCTTAATTATTTTGGGTAATCCTGTGTGCCCGAATATAATGAAATAGAATTTATAGATTGAACAGAGAAGCCACCTATATAGTGGTTAAGAATGAGGATTTAGAAATAGGCAGACCTGTGTTTGAATCCTGCCTGTACCAGTTTGCCACCTATGTGACCCTAGGAAAGTTATTTAATATTTAATCCGTGTAAAAGGATCCATAGAAGGCCTTAAGTTCTCGATGACAAGTGTCATCTGTCCGTACTGTTACGGTTCTAGAACTTTAAAGCTGGTTCATTTAATGCATCACACTCAACTTCCCATCATTTCCATTTTTCTCTAATCTTCATTGGAATTAGTAAGGTTTGACTGTACATTATGTAATATAATGTATAAATACTGGAAACAGGGTCACCTAACCAGACACCCTGCCTTTTATCTCTCAAGCAGAAACCCAGTAGATTTGCCTCGCCCAGAAGTCCTCCCCAGACAGGCCCGCGGAGCACCGGGGCCATACCATAGGACTCTCTCAGGATTCCTCACTAAACTGAAAGAATTCAACCATATTTCTGGTGTCCAGTCAAAAACTTGGTAGTTCCCACTTTTAAGAACATGTTTTCTAAACATCTCTGGTAAATGGAGATTTTGACTTTATGCCCGGGACACCCTGAGCGCTGCTCCTACAGAAAAAACTAATAGGATAATAAATCCCAAGTCCTTTTTTCCCCACTCTGAGCAAGAGTTGTTTTAGTTAAACTTGCATTCACTTTTCTCTGAACACCGCCCCCGCCCTCCTCAGACCATTGTGTTTAATACAAGACTTTTGACTCAGCCGTCATTACTCACACTTTACTGATTTTACTTTAAACACTGTTGGCTAAAACGACAATTTATCATGACTGTTTTGCCTAGCAGCGGGATGATAATTTATTTTCCCGTTGAAGGGCTTGATATTTATTAGCTCGGCGGTGAGCTGGTCAGCGGAGATCCACGCTCCAGGGGACGAGCCGAGTCCAGCTCCACAGGCCGCTCCACCCTCCTCTGCTCAGACCAACTGGAGCTCCTCCCGGGGCAATGCTGGCTGGCGCCCGGGGTGCAGGAGGTGGCACCGGGGGCAGCGGGCCCGCGTCTCCCTGCAGGAGCGGGGCTCGGGGCTGTGAAGGAGCCTGGCTGGCCCTCTGGCGGGGAGGCCACCCGGGCCTGCTCAGGACGGGCAGCGAGCTGGGAGCAGAGTGGACGCCAGCCCCAGAGATGCCCGCAGCCCTCGGGAGCACTCCCTGGAGGACGGCCGCCCCGGCCTCAGCGGCCCAGGAGCAGCTGGTTGGCAAGAGTTCGCTCAGGTAAGGTGGGGCCTGTTGGAGGAGCGGGGAGCCCCGGCCTCCAGTGCCAACGGGAAGCGAGCCTCACAGCTCGGGCGGGGGCACCTGCTGCGCCTGGCAAGGCTGGCTTGCGGTCGGAGCTCATGGTAGCGGCAAATGAGCACCTGCCTTTGGTGTGTGCCTACTGTGTGCCTGGCACTGGGTTAGACTCCGTGTGGCACGTCATTTAATCCTTGCAGCAACCCTGAGGGGGAGGACGGGTGGGGGGGAAGGAGGGGGGAGGAGGGGGGATGCCCGAGGATGAGTATTCATGTCTAATGGGCTCTGGGAGCTTATGAAAATTGCCTGCTGTATTTTCCCACAGCTGGTAAGTGGGAGGCCGGGGAACCAACTCCGATGGCTCTGACCGAGGGCCGTGGCCTTCTGATGCCCCAAACCCCTTCTCCACGGGGGAAGGGCACCGGCCTTCACTGTGGTGCCTGGAGTCCCCCCCCTCCACTCGCCCCTGAGTCACCTCTGGGCTTAAGGCATTTTCTCTAACAGAAATATATTACCTGGAGGCACAGCTAAGCGATCCATTAGCCTTGGTCCGCATGAACGGAAAATGTCGTGGACACTGTTTTCTTGTCCAGGGTAGAGGGAACAGGACCCACGGAGCAGAGTCAACCTCTGCTGCCTCTAGTAGAGGGCACTGCCGGGGGTGAGCATGCAGAGAGGGTCGTATTGAGTTGGTGGAGGAAGGCTGGGGGGCTCCTGCCAACGCACAGTGGGGGGCACGTGAACACACACCTCCTAGGGAGAGGAAAGGCAGGAAATGTCAGGCGCCGCCAAAGAGCAGCAGGCCATGCCCTCTCGTGCCCCATCACGGCCGAAGCCGAGTCGCGAGTGCAAGCAGAGCCCAGTTCCAGGAGCTCCCCGTCGATCCTGCCGGGCGCACCACGCTGGACACCGCGCAGGAGCTCGGGGACAAGGCCGCGGGGGAAGCCCCCGCCCTGAAGACTGTGTGACCTCTCTCCCTGCCAGGCTGAGGAACTTCCTGGGATGTGAGCAGAAGAAGGAGAAAAAAAATCGTGGAAGAGACTTAGGGAAGAAAAGACTTCAGGAAGGAGGGCTGGAGGCTTTGAAGATAAAGTGCCGCCCTGGCTAGATCCCGTGGAGACGCCGTGGCCGCGGCACCTGCCACCCGGAGGGGCCTCTTGCTGGGCGGGAGGCCTGGGGGTCAGCCTCAGAACGGCCGGCTGGGGCGACCGTCCACGCCTCCTGGGAGCCCCTCTGCAGGAGACGGCGGGTGGCCCAGGAAGCAGGTTCTCGCCCCGTTTCCCACGAATCCTTAGGTAGCGTCAGCTCCCTCTTGCTCCCTTGCCATTCCCGAGTGCTCCGGCCCGTCGGGGCCCCACGCGCACCCAGCAGCCCGGCCTGGGCTGGGTAACGTTGCCAAGAAGCGAAGCTCCTCCACCTCCGGTGACTCTCCTCCGAAAACCAGTTCCTGAGGGATAAACTCAGCTGTGAGAGCTGCAGAGGAGGCCACTTAGGACCTCCAGTGGTCGGACACCGACAGCAGCCCAGAGGCCAAGCAACGGGCATGTCCAAGCTCCGCCATGGTCACGTCAGCCTGGAAAGAAGCTGCGGCAGGGCCTCACCCAAACTTACCAGCCGCTCGCTCATCAGGGCCCCGGCTCCAGGGCCTCCCCCGCCAGCCAATCACTGAAGGTCCAAGCTCCTTGTCTTGTTGAGTCCACCATGAAACCAAACCCTTTCCAGAGCCTTGATTAACCTTATTAAAGCTCATAAAAGTCCCAGCATTTCAGCCTGTCCAAATATCTCCATTTTCTTCTAGATGTTTGTGGTTGAGGGCATTTTCTGCTGTCAGTTTTTAATTAGTCAAGAGATGTGGCAAAAAAAAAAAAAAAAAAAAGGAGGGCAAATCATAATTTAAAAGCATCACTTTTCAATATCCGGTGAAAGATTACGGCCCAAGAGTGCCCAGCCGCCAGGACGGGAGACAGGTACAGAGAGCACCTCCATTCTGCCCACATCCCTACATCAAGTCAACTGCTGGCTTGAGGAACGCACGTCAGGCAATCACGCGCCATAATCTGCCCGATTCCGGCCTTGTCACAACCTGCAAGTCTTGCTAATGCGCGGGCATATCTAGTAAGGCCATTTCTACTTCACGGGTCCTGTGGGGTCACGGCCTATAGGTTCCCCGGTAATGATGGGAGGTTGACCCTGGCCGTGCTCTGGGTTCATTGAACAGTTGGGTAGGACGCAGCGGACTCCAAGACATTTTTGCCAACGCTGTCCCCCAGCCCCCCGCCTCCCTCGCCTGTACAACCCATGTGTGTTTTAACAAAAACCTCATCCATCTGTTTCTGATTCATCTACACTTAACTCATCAAGGCTCCTTTTGTCAGGGCTGTCGTATCCCACGGGCTCCGCACTGGTGTGCCACGGCGAACCCTCTTCCCTGAGCATCAGGAAGCCTCGTTCAGCCAAGAGATGACACTCTCCACTCCCTGCGGTTGAAAGAGTGCAGTTGGGGAGTGAGAAGAAAGACGTTTCAGGTTCCAAACCCCCTGACGCCCGGGTCCACTGTGGGCTTGGCAGTGTCTCCTCTCATCCGGAGCGCTGGCGTGATTGAGCTGTTATTGCTCTGCTGTGCGAGTGGGCCCGCCTGTGCTGGGGAGCGTGTGCGCGCTGACTGGCTGTGATCACACGTGTTTGTGGCATTAATTCAGACCATGGGTGGGCTTCACTTCTCTGTAATCAGACCAACTGGCTGCCTTGGGGAGTGTGTGACTGGACTGATTCCTCCTATGACGTCCCCTGCGCTGGGTTTTATCCACCTGTCAACCAGGAGCAAAAAAATGAGAAGCAAGAGCTTTCAGTAACAGGAGGAAGAACTCAGGCTCTGGGAGTTCTCCGGCCTTCTCAGTCCCGGCTGGGGAGAGGGCACACGGACGACCACAGGCTGGATCCTCCGGCAGCACCCGCTCCCGGGGCGCAGCGGCCAGCACTTAGCTGCGTGGGATGCTGGCGTCGTGCCCGTCCACCCAGGACCCCCCCCTCAGCGGGGAGCCGCAGAGGAGACCGGGCTGCTGCAGCTGCCCCACAGCCCAGGTCCGAGTCGCCTCGTCAGATGCTGAATGCCCCCTCCCGCCCCGTCACCATCCCTCGGCAGAGGGGGGCCGTCAACGTCTAAGCTGTATCAAGCTTAGCACTTGCTTTGGAAAAAACAGTCATTTGAATCTGAGTTCTTCATCGTACCGCTACTCCTCCCACTACTCAGGGTGGTGGCATTGACCTTTAGCCGTCAAGCCAGTTTTCTGTATCAAATGTTCTTTTTTCTAATCATTCTTTTCAACGGTCTTCTCTCATGCGTTCTCTGATTATCCCACTTGCTCATAGTTTTTCAGTAAGTCCTATGGAAAACGTGACACCAAGCTGCGTTTGGGGAGTGATGTGGATTATGTGCGCTTACACCTTAGAGGTCCTCGGAAGGGCTTCTTGAAATCAAGCACAGCACCGTCTACTAACTTAATCAACAGATACGGGGCTACATAAGGGAAACTGCCTCCATTCTGGAGATAAAAGAGGCACGATTATGTGTGAGAGGAACAGCTCTCAACTGCGGCGTCATGTCATCCTCGCCTATCACCATCCCTTGTGAGATACGTTGCAAGTGATCCGTCGCCAGTGATAAAGTCCTGGCATTTGCGGATCATTCAGTTTTAAGTAGAAGTCGGAAGCAGCCTTGAGGTCATCCCTATAATCGTGTCACTGCAAATCACCACATTGGCCAGCATGCTTGAGTTGCGGAGAAAGTGTGTGACCTTGAGGACACCTGGAATCACACGTGGAGACACAGGGGACACGCTCCTGGAAGTGGGCCCTGCACGTGAACACCATCCATCATGCACGTTGTGGCAGAGAACAGTCGGGAATTGCTACACCCGAGGTGCCAGTGCATGGCCGGCTTAGACCCGTAGGGCTCTTTGTCACTTGTCAACACATAGGCGTGCCGTGCTTTTGTAGCCCTGAGTATTATGTTAAGCAAATTCACACCCAGAAAGGGAGATTCAAGAGTTTTGGTGGCCAAAGCAGCGTTCCTAGACAGCATGATCTCACAGCAAAATGGACTTAGGACATAGCACTGATATCAATGCAATTTTTCTTCCTCTCTCTCCCCTACCCTGCCTACGTGTGTGTGTGTGTCTGTACATGTGTGTGTTTATGTGTCCACACAAATGGTTGGTTGATTGGTTGGTTGTTTGGTGGAGAAAGAGTTACTGGTTCTGTGAACCATGGGCACAGCCATGTCTACGATCTAGAAAAACATGAAGCACTTTAGAGGTGGCCCTAGCCGGGGTGCTAATGAGGCCAATGTCATAGCTCTCTGTTCAGTCTGTGCACTAAGGCTACCCAGCTTGGTGATAGCCCATAGCCACAGGCTGGGGGTCCCTTGATTGCCCCCAACTACCCGAGCCTTTAGCCATTATCTCCATCATGCATGCCACGGTTGTAACCTAGACTCAAAGATCAAGTACACCAGTCAGTATGGATCACTGATAAGTCCGTGCTCCCCAAACTCCTACTTATAATAAGAAATGCCTACTCCAGGGCCCCTGAGTGGCTCAGCTCGTTAAGCATCTACCTTCAGCTCAGGTCATGATCCCAGGGTCCTGGGATGGAGCCCCACATCGGGCTCCCTGCTCGGAGGGGAGCCTGCTTCTCCCTCTGCCCCTCCTCCTGCTCATGCTCTCTCTCTCTCTGAAATAAGTAAATAAAATCCTTTTAAAAAAAAAGAATACCTACTCCAAGGAAATAAAGGAAATCTCTTTGCAGTGGCATTTTTAAACTTCCCAGTCATTGGATAGCTGTGCAAATCCACATTGTTGGCCACGGGTACACTATGCATCCAGATGAAGAAAGGGACCATATTGGGACCCCCGGGGGGCTCAGCGGGTGAGCATCTGCCTTCAGCCCAGGGCGTGACCCCGGGGGTCCCAGGATCGAGTCCCACGCCGGGCTCCTTGCAGCCTCCCTCTGCCTGTGTCTCGGCCTCTCTCCCTCTGTGTCTCTCACTAATAAATAAAATTTTAAAAAATCATACAATTTTTCCAAGCCAGTGGCAGGGCCATTCCATCTGTTTCTTCTTCTTCTGGGATGCACTTATCACCGATCTTCTTTACTACCATCTGACCTTGATACAGAGGTCGTACTTTTAGATTTGGACAAATCCTCAGCCATGATCTACTAGGCAATAGAAATTCTGGTCCCTCCCATTGCTCCTCTCACCTACAACCATTAATAGAGAAAAATACAGGGAAAAGTCGACCAACAGTCCCAAATACCAATCAGCTATTTGAGGTGATGCTTGCCTTATCTTTCACCGCCCCCGCCCCCCCCATAAGTCTTCCCTCTCTTTTTTTTTCTAATTTTATTTTATTTTATTTTTTAATATAAATTTATTTTTTATTGGTGTTCAATTTGCCAACATATAGAATAACACCCAGTGCTCATCCCGTCAAGTGCCCCCCCTCAGTGCCCGTCTTCCCTCTCTTATCATCAACCACCACTTCCTTCTCTCTCTCCCATGTTTCCTGATGGCCATTCAGCGGCCAGGAACAGACGTCAGCTAAGGCATCAAGGGGTTGTGTTGGCTGGAAATCTACAGGTAGAGAGGTTCTGCTGATGATACACCCACGGCTCCACTGGTCTCGGAGTCTCTCCCCTCTTCCATCTGTCGGCTTTGTTCTCAATCTGACTTCCCCTCTGGCGGCCACAGCATGAGGAACAGAACATTGTTCCTTATTCATATCCCTTGAAAGAAGCAGCTGACTTCTGGCCTGGACGCTGAAGGAAAGGGAAGAACTTTGAAGCCTCCGGAAACCCTCTCCTAAACCAAAATTAGGTCATATATCCATTCCCAAAGCAGTCACCCGCAAACGGATTCAATTCCTCTGGTGGCCGAGATTAATTGGCTCTCACCTCTAAACCTGGAAACGGAGTAACTTCCCCCTAAATCATACGAACAAAACTGGGATGTCGTTGTGGAGACAAGAGAGGATGGTCGCTGGATAAGAAATCAACAGTGTCCACTAGAGATATTGGATATTTTCCATATTAAGTTCTGTGTCAGTTCCCTTCACCTGCTTGGATAATACATTGGTGTAACTCGTGAGTAAGAAATAATTAATTGTGAAGCCCCATCCTACTGCCTCTTTGGATCCTGGAGGATTGAGAGAGCTTTGTTTGACGTATGGGGACCACATCTGAAAGGTACTGCGGTCCTTTGGGCTCCTTCCCATCCCATTGGAGCAGTTAGATAATGAAGTAACAGCCAGGCCTGAACGCTCGTCTGAACTTAAGCTCCCTTCCTGGAGAAGCGGCCAACTCCACATTCCCATGTCGCAAAGTACTCAGGCCTCTGCGTGCAAACTCCTCACTCCTAGTATTTCAAAGGGCAGGCACTTCCTTAAATGGGGATGCAACGGGGTGGGGCACAGGCACATGGCTCACATTTTCCTTCTCACGATATTTTTTTCCATTGACTCAAGCAGCAGCTGCTTTCTGGAGGGCCATGTTTGCTTGCGATGACACAGACTGTTTCTGAGCCCTGAAGTGGTCATCTTCGGATAGGCCAGTGTGATATCACCTCTTTGGAATCAGACTCCCGCTGCCCTGACTGCCCTTGAGAGTCTAAAACAGGACCTGAAATTGAAGAGCTATTCATTTAAACATGTAGACATAGCAGTTTCCTCCAAGCAAAAGCTGAAAGGAACCAAGATTGTTATCACTGATCCCTTGGCATTGGCTGGTCTAGGGTTGCCCGTATTTAGCTAATTCATTCCTTCTGTTCACACCATGTAAGGTCTCAGAGCCTCCCCACCCTTGCCTCAGCCACATGCCGGGGTCCTATATGGGTTCAAGTCTGCCCTCTGGAATATTCCTGCCTTGTTCACAGCCCTAGCCTGAGTGCCTTCAGCCACCACCTCAGTCAACGTCAACCCTCCTCCTTCCTTCTATTGTGGGGAAAAAAAAAAAAGGTATTTCAATGCTACTCTCCAGGGCTGCTGACCTCCACATGAACAAATCCTACTTCCAGCCCTGCTGCTTCCACCTGAAATTCTGCGCAGAGTACATTGGTTGGCATGATTGAAAATATCTCACGGAGCAGATGTAAATGTGGCCTCCGTCAGCTCCTAACCATACGAACCTCAGCACATTTGTCACCCCTCCTGCGTGTAGTCAGTGTGTATTTATCAGGGGCCGGCTACATGGCGGCACTGGGCTAAGCCCTAAGGTAGCTCCTTCACCTATAAGAAGGAGCTGATAGCCTCATAGGCTTGTAAGGGTTAAAGGAGATATGTACGTCGAGTGCTTAGCACAGTGTCAGATGCACAGGAGACTCGGAGTCACTAGCGTAGCTGTGATCATTCATGAGAAAGCACCTGGCCTCGTTGTGCTCCTCGTTGAGGAGTTTAGGAGCTCCCCAATCTCTTCCATATTTTTTTAAGATTTTATTTATTCATGAGAGACACAGAGAGAGAGAGAGGCAGAGACACAAGAGGAGGGAGAAGCAGGCTCCATGCAGGGAGCCTGACAGGGGACTCGATCCCGGGTCTCCAGGATCACGCCCTGGGCCAAAGGCGGCGCTAAACCAGCTGAGCGCCTCCGGGCTGCCCAATCTCTTCCGTATTAATTCCAATGTGTCACGCTCCCTGGACATCCTAGAGCTCCATACTGGGCAGCTACCTAAAGTGGGTCTTGGTGACGTCAATCCAACTGCGTCCTCACCCATGGTGCTCGGTTCAGGCCGGGGGGCAAGGTTCTGTCCCTGATCGGACACGGTCCCAGGGTAGACGGTTCAGCCAGTCCCAGGCCCGAAGCCCTGAGTGCTGTCCCTGGTCTGCCCCGCAGCGTGAGCACTGCACCCGCCAAGGGGCACACATGCCTCCAGCCATTGCTGCCTGCCTGTTATAAACCTTGAGATCTGGTAACACCAGCAGCAGCTTATCAGATTTCAAATGCACCACAGTCTTCCAGATTTCCAGATGCTTCTCTCTCTCTCTCTCTGCCACCCACTCTACCCCGACCCCCATTCTAAAGTGCCCCAGACTGCTTGCCGCAATCTAACAACTTGAAATTAAGTTGGATAAAACTTCAGGAGAGGAAAAAAAAAAACCCAGCAGGGAGCTTATATGTAAGGGTAAATGGGAGCAGAACCTCACCAGGCGCCCCGCTCCGTCATGTGGCTCCACAGACCATTCCCTGCGTGCAGTGAAGGTGGCTCAGCGCCCTCCAACTCAGGGCGGGAAATGGATGCGAGGAGCTGGCTTAAGACCATCACCAATTTACAGCCCATGTGAAGTTTCTTGAAGAAAAAGTGTCAGTCCACAAGATCTATGTTGTTAACAAAAAATAAACCGTTAGAAAGTCCCACTTGCTGGAAACCACACATGGTCTTTTGACTGCACATAAAAGTTTCTTCTCCTTGAGACAAAATCTGGGCAAAAATAGACCTGGTGGATGCATGACTACCAAGAGAGAACTTGGGTAGGTGGCTCTTGCTTCCTGCTCTTCTCCTCTGTAGGGCGGGAAGGGGAAAACAGCACCACTCTCATACTTTAAAGGGCTGCAAAGATCCTCCTGCTGCCGTCTTCCCCAGGAGCCCATTGGGGTGTTTGAGAGACGCCACTTGGGCTTCTTAGGGAAATTCTCAAGAAGATGTCTGGGTTAAATCAGCATAACCCTCAGAAAGAATATCACAGAGGAGTCATCCCACTGGGAAGTTATTTATCCTATTAAATGATTGCTACTCATTGGCAGAGGACCAATGAATGAGGACATCGGGCCCAGAGCAGGAAGCTTCGGTGGGGACGGGCAGTCAGGAGCCTGAGCACCTCCACCCCGAGTGGCGATGTGACGCAGGCAGTGTCAACAGCCGAGCCTTGGGAGGAGCATTGAAGGATGTTGGGGGAAGAGGGTCAGGGGTGGGGAGCTCTGATAAAGGGGTGGGAGACTGTGACTTGCAGAAATCCACTGGGCTTTTCTGATTCTTTTTTTTCTATTTTTTATTGGAGTTCAATTTGCCAACATATAGTATAACCCCCGAGTGCTCATCCCGTCCAGTGCCCCCCTCAGTGCCCGTCACCCAGTCACCCCGTCCCCCCACCCACCTCCCCTTCCACGACCCCTTGTTCATTTCCCAGAGTGAGGAGGCTCTCACGTTCCGTCTCCCTCTCTGATGTTTCCCACTCAGTTCCCCTCCTTTCCCCTATAATCCCTTTCACTATTTTTTATATTCCCCGAATGAGTGAGACCATATAATGTTTGTCCTTCTCCGAATGACTTACTTCACGCAGCATCATCCCCTCCAGGTCCATCCACGTCGAAGCACATGGTGGGTACTTGTCGTTTCTGACGGCCGAGGAACATTCCACTGTGTACATAGACCACAGCTTCTTTATCCGTTCATCTGTCGAGGACACTTTTCTGATTCTTAAGAGACACGGGGAACGCACAGGCCGCCCAGTTTGGGTACCTCTGTTACAACCGCCCTCGCAAACTAATACAGGTCTCGGCACCTGAGGTGGGGCGGGGGGGGGGGAGCTTACAACCACAGAAATTTATTGTCTCACAGTTCTGGAGAGTCAAAGTGTGAGGTCAAGGTGTCGGCCGTGCTCCCCCTGACACCTGCCGGGGATCAGCCTTCCTCATCTCTTCCCAGTCCCTCCTGGAGACCATCAATCCTTGGTAATTCTCAGAGTGGCATGGCTCCAAGCTCAGCCTCTGTTGTCACACGGTGTTCTCCCTGCGTCCGGATTTCCTTCTTCTTAGGAGGGACGACGAGCATCTTGGGATAAGGCCCACCCTGACCACCTCATCTTAACTTGATTACACCCTCAGAGACTCTAAGTGCAAGCAAGGTCACATCCACAGGTAGTACAGGTTAGGACTCAGCATATTTTTTGGTGTGGGGGGTGGGGGTGGGGAAGGACACTATTAAAGTCTCAGCAGCCCCCCAGCAGACTGTCGTAGGTCTTCCAGTTGGCTGCAGCCCGTAGCTGGATATTGAGAGTGGATGCGATTAAACTGTGGAAGGTCAGCCCGGGAGGGGAGGGGCCACAGCAGGCCGTGGGAGTGCAGGCTGGGAGTGGAGGACCTCCGGCTCGTGGGCAAGTTCCCTTCTGCATTTCCTCGACGGCTTTCCAAGCTCTGGGGAGAGCCTGGGGAGCTCTCAGAGAAGTCAGGGCCCTTCGGCTCTTAGTGAAACGGATGTGAAGCCGTGAAAAAGTGATGCAAGGTAGCAAGTGGTTTCATAGGATGCTGAGCACTTCCTTCCCGGCAGGCAGTCTGATCTCTTGAACTCAAAACACTGGATTTCCCAAGACGCTAGAGAGACATAATCACAACTTGCAGACGTACAAATCATTCTGGCAGTAGAGTTTCCAAAAAGCAAAGGATCCAGGATTCCTTCTTGCTGAAGCAAATCCAAAGGATGACACAGAGGAGCACCAGGACGTGGTGCGTCTGTCATGCTGGGGAGTGACGTTTGAGGCTCTTCGGGTCCAAGTGTTTTCAGGTGCAATCATGGCTCTGAGCTTGATTATTTCCTTTCCGCAGGCAGGGGGGCTATTCAGAGGCACTCGCAGCATCTGGCGACATGGATTTCATGACCGCGAAGTAAAAATGAAATAATGCACATACCAAAACATAAACACATTGTAAAGTGCATTCAGCCTCAGATTCCAAACCCAGCGACCCTGCATGATTTAGCAGAGGGGAAGCCAGACTCCTCTCCCGGGGGGAGCAGCAGGCCTCCAAACTGACAGCTGCTATCATTCCAAAACAAGTCATTGTTTATAAATGAATATTTTTTGTGATAAATTATTGAATTACATGAAAACTCTATGATTGCCTGCTGCTGCCAGATTTGGTTTTGGTCTCAAAAGCCAGCGTGGAATGTACTACAGGCAAAGAGCAAAATTAAAAACTGCTGGCCTTTCCCCACTAAATTCTCCTCTGAACTCCGTCTCCCACTAACCTGTGATGCCGGTTCTGGCTTTGAAAACGCAGGAGTCCCTTCGGAACGTTCGTAATATAAATGGTGTTAGGTTAGAGGCGTTTGGACCCGTTTTGAGGAAAATGTAGGCATGAATCACAGCTCATGGTTACCTTGATGATAATTAGCATTTCCAGATCTAAAAGCAAAGGGGGGGCACGACCTCCTGTGAGTATCCCCGTGTGCGCGGCGTTGCGGTGGATGCTCTACGTGGCAATCTCACTCACCCCCCGAAGCAGCCCCGGGCGGGCCTCACTATACCCATTTTACAGACGGGAAAACAGACGCGTGCAGATGTTTCGTGATTTACCTGAATTCACACCATAAATTCAGTAAAACGAGAGCTGTGATTCCAGAACCCGTGCGGTGTCCTTGGCAGCACGCTGGTCCCCACCACGCTTGCACAGCTTCTTAAGGGGCACTGATTAGTACTAATCCTCGAAGGAAAGTACTGTGCTATTCTTCAACCTGTCACAGTGATTCCTTCCGTATTACCTCTCAAGTAGGCCTATTTTAGAAAGAAATCACATCGACACGGAAAAGAAAATGACTCTCTCCTTGATTCATCTTTTCCTCCCGAGCTAGAGCTTCCCTGTCCTTGTCCCCAGGGAAATGCCGTCGGTTCCCGTGGAGGCGACAGCACTGCCTCTGACCCAGTGTGGCTCCCCGTTCAGCCTGCCCCCTGGACCTCGGCTCCCAGCCCTGCCATTTCGGGGGCTGCCCCAGGGCTCGAAGGATCCAATGGCAGGAAAGCATCCTGCAGCTCCTGAAGCTCTAAACTGTCGAGGTAACTATTATGCTTCACACGCTGATAGTTCGGGGAGAAAAAGAGGAAGATTTTTTTTTTTTTTTTTTTTAAGAGGAAGATTTTTTAGAACGCTAGTCCAGTGTTAGCCAGTGGGCTGCTGAGGGGGATGGGGGAGACAGCAACCTGATTTTTAGCCTTTGCCAATGGCCACACTGTGACTACCCCCGCCGAGGCCCTTGCCAGCTGTCGGTAGGACATTGGAGCCCAGATAGGAGAAGGGAGGCTCTCAGAGCTGGTACAAGCCGGATCTGGTACACCGTTGGCTCTGATGACATTTCAGAAGAGCAGTGTCTTTAACAAAAACACCTACGATATCTGCAGTCATCCTGGGAAATTCCCAAAGCACCCGCACCCCACCCCACCCCACCCCTGCCCACTTCATGTGCTCTCTCCGTGATGGCGAGACACCACCTCCCAGCTGGCACAGGAGGCCGCCCCAGGAACACTTGTGCAGAGCCCAGCCTAAGGAAACTTGCCATGTGCTGCTTGGTCCCCGGTCCGGGGCGGGGGGGCAGTGTCCACCTCCCATAGAATTCACATAGTGTCTGGGGAGAAATGCGCCCCAAGGAAATGTTATTGCCGCAAGCAGATGCTGGGTGCCACGAATGAGAGCTTGTTCCACCCCTTCTCTCCCTGTTCACAGGATGGCAGTTGGCCTTAGTCTGGCTGCACATCACACACGGGCAGTGGCCTAGGCAATGTTACTTCCCTCCATGTCAGAGGAGACTGGAAGTACAGCCCCCAGAGCAGATCTACACCAAGAGCCCATGCTTCTTCTGGTTACCGTGTCCACAGTCCTCATGGTCCAAAGTGTCTGCTGGAGCTCCAGCCATCACACCTGGATCCCAGGCAGCAGGATGGGACTGCTGTATGTGATTTTAATTGCATATCCAGGGATCCCTCAGTGGCTCAGCAGTTTAGCGCCTACTTTTGGCCCAGGGCATGATCCCGGGGTTCTGGGATCAGTCCCCATCAGGCTCCCTGCATGGAGCCTGCTTCTCCATCTGCCTGTGTCTCTCTCTCTCTCTCTCTGTCTTCCATGAATAAATAAATAAAATAAAATAAAAATAAATTGCATATCCATGGAGGGCCGATTAAAGAGCAACTATATCAACTTCTGGGATATGCATGTCAAACGTATCATTAATTTTCAGATTTTTTATTCAAAAGATAGTGAGTGTCATTGGGAGTCATTACTGCTATTGGGTTGGAAGTTGATGCAAGTTCTCGTCTCTCTGGATGCATTCGTCTAAACATAACAGTATTAATTATCTACTTTGATAAAAGTAAGAAATGCATCTAACTGATGCTAGAAAAATGGTTGGCGGGGGGAGTTCCTTCTCTTATTTATTTATTTATTTATTTATTTATTTATTTATTTTTTAAAGACCTTCTCGTTTTTAATACCGTTCATCTAGACTCTTTGTGGCGTGGAAGTTGGAGATTCTGTGAGTTCCTCTCCAAGTTTTGTCTGGGCTGCAGGTCTGCCTGTGTCCCTAGGCCTGCACCCTCCACCTCTTGTTCCCATTGGAGACGTAAGTGGCTGGTCAGGTTCTCAGGAAAACTGGCCTTGACGCCCCTAAAGAAGAAGTCTCATGCGGTCAGGCGAGGCTCTTCACCTCTAGTCTTTCCAAAGTGGCACGGGAGTAGAAGCAGAGAGGCTCATTAACCTACGGGGAGAAGCTTTCCACTGACAAACGCAAAACCTGCACAGACGTGCAAACGCTTTTGCACGCTTTTTTTCCATGCTGAGGCCGGAAGTATCCGCAGGCTGTCAGACCATAGCCAGAGATGCGGTGGCGGCCACCAAGCCGCTTCTATCCCGTTGTAGACCAGAAGACAAATAAATACTACTGGACATTTCATTTGCAATTTTAGTATAATCGTATTTGATGCATTTCCTCGCGACCAGTCAGGCATGCCAACTCCCTCCACCTTGCATTCATCCCTAAAAAGCTAAGATGCTTGGCCTTCTGGTGTTAGCTAACTTTTAACATACAGGTAACGTAAAGGATGAACCCCGGGCCGCGGTGGGCTTTGCCGTTAAGTGCTTCCCAGCTTCCGGCCCTGCAGGCGTCTGTCATTCCTTCATTCGTCCGTTTATAGCAAATACTGAACCCCCGCTCTGGGCAGCACCAATAGCGAGGACACGTGGACGAGCGACGAACCTCCAGTCTGCCTCAGGTGTTGCAGGCTGAGGGGAAAAGGCTCTCATCGCACAAGGTGCCCGAGAGGCCGCAGACGGGGGAGCAGCTCATCAAGCAGGTTATTAGGGGCCGTCTCAAAAGTGTAGGGCCTGATCCTGAAGGCAGGGGGAAGGTATAGAAGGGAGTTAGACGGTCCAACTTGCCTTCTAGGAAGATCATCTGTCAGCAGCAGAGAAAGGATCCGGAGGAGGTCGAGAACGGCTGCTGGGAGGCCCATGGTGAGCTCCGAAGCCGTCCAGGTGACGGGTAGTGGGGTCTTCAACAGGCACGGTGTCCAGACGTAGACAGAAGTGGATCGATGTAGGGTGGCGCTGAATATGGGCAGAGGTCGCAGTGACCACGTGTCGTCACCCTCAGGAACACTGGCAAAGCCCGGCCCAGGGCCAGGAAAAACCACAGAGAAGCCGGGCACCTCCTCTACGTGCTCTTTCCAGCCAAACAGGACCCAAGAGCTCGAGGAGCTGCGGGGGAACTCATGGTCGATACTGCGACAAGTGTGTTCAGTGGAAGTTGGAAATACAGGGCCGTCAGACGAGCTTGTCACGGACACAGAACTGTGCTCTCAGACGCCACCCGCTCGCTGTGCATTCACCCCAGGCACGTGACTCACCGTGAACCTACGGAATAAAGAGAGGGGGCTACTCTTAAAAAAAAGAAAAAAAAGAAAGAAAGAAAAGATACTATATTTTGAGGTATCTCGGTGGCTCAGCTAGTTGGGCATCAACTCGTGATCTCTGCTCCGGTCATGATCTCAGGGCTGTGAGATCAAGGCCCGGATTGGCTCCGTGCTGGGCATGGGGACTGCTTAAGATTCCCTCTCTCCCTCTTTCTCTTTTCCTCTCTAAATTTTTTTTTTTTTTAATGTTTAAAAGATACCATTTTCAGTCGCTACAGCCTGGCAGGGCTACAGGTATTGAGGTGACATCAGACTCGCAATATCTACCTCTTGACCGACTACGGCTCTGGGGAAGCCTCCTGGGATGACCTGTCAGCTCCTTCCATAAGAATCTCTTCAACGTCTCCCCTTCAGATAATTTGGACACCTCATGAGTTAAGAAAAACCTACAGGGCTTCCCTGAGAGTGACAGTGGGCTCCCCGGAGCAGGCTGGGGTCGTGTTGGAGGTCTGAACTGGGCGCAGAACGGTGATTTTAGATGCGTCTGCTCACGCAGGGCAGCAGTTTAACTTCTCACTCAGGCATGGACGTAAAGCAGAGAGGTGGATCGTCGCTTTTAACCTGGCCTGATCCCTAGATAAGAACCTCACCAGCCTGGAGAAGGCTTTTCCCTCTCGTTACGCACAGAGAGCGGCTCTGGACCAGGAAATTCATGCAGCCCGGGTTAATATTAAAGAAAAAGAATTAAAAAAATAAAAATAAATAAAATAAAATAAAATAAAATAAAATAAAATAAAATAAAATAAATAAAATAAAATAATAAAATAAAAAAGAAAAAGAATATCGATGACCTCCACCAGCCCAACCCCGCAAAAGAGGGAAAAAAAAAAGGCAACACAAACTACACGACAAATGCCAAACTAAAGGCCCAGGCTGTCCAAATCCGTGCTCCCATTTCCAGTTTTCCACGTAGGTTGGCTAAAGCCAGGTCCTGGAATGTTAATTGGGACCCGATTGCAACTAATGGACCAGAAATTATGAAATGCCTCATGTTACCAGTCATTTAAACCAGATAGTTAGGAGTCCAGTTATGGTTAAGTTCAAACTGAGGCTTAAATCTAATATATTTATTGCAAGTAACACTGAACACTCGAGGACCCTTGTTTTAAATCTAAACGGCACCATGTATCGGATCCATTTCCTGCACCTTTGAACCAGGCAGCGGCTGAATCTGTCCACTTTCTTTCTCATTCGGGAGTATTCAAAGTGACATCTCCTCCTATGTCACCCTACCTGGGCGCAAAGGGGGAGCTGCTTGCCATGCGCTGCTTTACGTTAGGGGAATTCAGTCTGAGACCCTAGCGGTAACCCTGCTGCCTGGGTTGCAACCAGGGCGGTATATCAGTGTCATAATCATTCTTTTTTTTTTTTTTAGTTTTGGCCTGTTTGCTTCAAAAAAACATTTTTTTACTTTCCTTGGTCTATCATTACGCCACTCCTTTTTATTTCCTAGAAATATCCTCTGGGAATGTGCACTATACGTGGAAGTACAAACATGAACCAGAACTAAGAAGGGCCCGTGTCCCCTGATGTCAAGATTTCTGTAAAGCAAAATACACAGAGGTAGCCACGCCTCGCTCTGGCTTTCGAGTAACCCCAGAAAAAAATTCCAGAAATGCGTTTTAATTCTCTAGCCTGAGTGACAAAAAGGTTAAAATGTTTCCCAAAGTCCACTTAAGAATAATTTCGACCTTGGGAAAATGGATTTTGTTAGCCCCAAAGCCTATTAAGATTAATGGCAAGAGGGGCTCGTTATTCCGCCAGAAAAACTCTGCTCGCAAACCTAGGAGTGGAGGTTGAGTGTGTCCCCTCAGAGACAGGGGACCCCGGTGCCTGACGAACACCCAGCAGCCCAGGCTTGGTGCAGGCACGGGAGGCGCCTGGGTGCTCCCCTGGGTGCTCCCCTGGGTGCTCACCGTGCAGGTCCCCGGGGCCTTGTGAGGGCCAGCCCATCCCGTCGGGCCACCGCTGACCCCACCGCCACCCCGGGGCAGGGCCGCCATCCCCACCACCACCCTGGGGCAGGGCCACCGTCCTCACTGTGACCCCAGGGCAGGGCTGCTGCCCCACCACCAACCCAGGCCTCCCGCCACCACCCGCCTCCTGACCACAGGGCTGCCCTTGCACCAACGGGGGCACCAACGGGGACACCAACACGGACACCGACGGGGACACAGATGGCCCTGCATTGGCCACTCCGGGTAGCCCTATGGGATGGCCCGCTGGCCCGCGGCCTGCTGCACGACCAGGGGCTGGGACGGGGACAGGGGCACCGACTGTGGCCGGGGCCCCTCCCTGGCCCTCCTGATGGCCCGGCCCACAGAAGCGCGCCGCTGACACACGGATTCCCTGACCTGGACGTGGCTACACAGAACTCAGGCCCTGACTACCGGCTTCCGGAGCTGAGATGGGAAGCCTACGGTTTTAGGAACTTGGTTCAACCCAACAAACCCAAGCTTGGCTGACAACAGCCTGTAATGACTCCGCTCCTAAGGCAATTCCCGGGGCCCCCAAATTTGCACCAAAGGGTAATGGGCTCCGAAGAAGCACAGAGCCTGGAAAGAGATAGAGCCCACCAACACCCATCCCCGACGAGCCACGAGGGACAATGGGCAAGGGGGTCCTTCCAGGAGGCACAGCCAGCATTCGCAGGATTGGCCGACCCAGGACTGACTGCAGCGCCAAGGAGGCGCTGACCCCGGCCAGGGGCTCCGGCAGGGAGCCAGCCAGTGGTCACCCGGCGCCACCTTCTCATGGTCTATTTCTGCCCACAAGAGCTTTTCTTGCAGTTGTTACGTTTTATATTTAATCCGCCTCCCTATTCAGCCTGCTGTAAGAGCGAGCCGTCCAGGCCTCCCTATTGCGACGAGACCTAAAAGTCCAGCAGCTCAAAGAAGACAGCCATCCATGTCTCTTGCTGCGGCCTCCGGGGCAGCGTCGCTCGCCTTTAGGGTTTAAAATTCTGTAGCAGCCTCATTGAAAATAAAAAAGAAAAGAAAAGAAAGAAAGAAAAGAAAAGAAAAAAAAAAGAAAAGAAAAGAAAAGAAAAGAAAAGAAAAGAAAAGAAAAGAAAAGAAAAGAAAAGAAAAGAAAAGAAAAAAAGAAAAGAAAAGAAAAGGAAAGGAAACGAGTGAAATTAATTCAAAAAACCTATTTCATTTCACCTAATATGTCCAAAATATTATCGCGTGGACACACGGTCGATATAAGACATTATTGAGATATTTTACATTTTTTGTGCTTGTGTAGGGCCCGTCTCCGTTCCGATGAGTTGGGTTTCAAGCGCCCCGTGGCCGCGGGCGGCTCGCGGCTGCCGGGTTGGCCAGTGAGGGGGGACGCAGGAGGGCGTCCCGGGCAAGCGGACGCTGCTGCTCGACAAGGTTGGTTCTAGGTCATTGTCCCGCCAGCGCCGGGGGCAGCGTCTCAGCCCCAGCCCTCCTGCCGCTTGGGTCCCCATCCACATCCGCTGCGCGCCCTGGCGTCCCACACACGCGCTGGGCCCCTGTGCCCTACCCCCCGGACACGGGTAGCAACACCTCTCCTCCACCCATCCAGTGGCCATCAAAGATGCTGCCAGATGCTGGGGACCCCTGCCAGCGGCTCCCCAACTTAAGTCGTATGGGAACGACCCCGAGAGCTTGTTAAAACAGACTCCCTGACACGTTCAGACAGATGTTTTGGTTTTTACTTCTTATCTGACTTTTCGAGTTTTTCTTGGTAGCACTTTTGTTCGGCTATACACCCCTTCACGAGAGCAGATTGAGACCGAAGTTTCTATTACCTTTCCTCACTGGGATGCAAAACTCTTGCTCGGCTGCAAGTGCCGCAAGTGAACGAGTTTGATGATGTTAGGAGACGATTTTAGGAGCGGGGTATTGTCTCGACCCGTATTCACGGGCTTCGCCGGCCCGCGAATAATTTGAGGTCTTTAAAAACCATGTCCCTCCTTCCCCTGCATCTAAATTAGCATCATCGAATTATCTTCATAAGACCATTACGTCTTGAAAACTAAGGGGTTTCTGGGCCTCCGTGCCGTAGTTTCTGAATCTCCAGGTCCGAGTGGGACCCCAAACTACACATTTCTAACGACCTCCCAGCTCGGGGTTGATGTGGAGGCTCCCTGAGAGCGCTCTCCTTCGGGGGCTGGCTCAGCACCACCTGGCATCCTGCCGTCGGGCGGACGGAGTGGGGACGGAGGACAAATAACGTGTCCGGAGGAGGCGGCGGGGAAGTTGCACCTGTCACTTTGGGTCTCGTCCCACTATTGAGAACTTGGACTCCCGGCCACGCAGAGGTGCAAAGCAAGCTGGGAGCGACGGCCTCCAGCTGGGTGGCCACAAGCCCCGCGAACACTCGGGGGAAAGGGCCGACCGGAGCCTGCCCCCCGGGGACTACTTGCAGGCTCTCCCACGAGAGCGAGCCGTATTATTTAGCCACGAATCACCGGAGTGTGAAGAGTTCCACCCAAACATCCGCAGATCCCAGATGTGGAGCTCCACGGGGGACTTGGGGTTTCTCCTTCCGTGGAAGAGATGGGTGGTCATACGGGTGGGAACAGTTTTCAAAGGGTCTGTATGGGAAGAAAGAGGGAAACCAAGAGGGGACTTGCCAGTGGGGTGTCTCCTCAATATCCATTACTCTCTCCCATGCTTAAAAGGAAAAGAAATTCCCCAACTTCGTGGTTTGGGAAGCTTCAACTCCACCCCCCCCCGCTTCAGACGTCAGCCAATCAAGGAATCAGAGTTCCCCAGTCACAGTGATAGGTGGGCTCCGGTGATGGGCCCACGATCGAACCAGAGGGAGTTCATGACTATTTTTTGATGTTTGGAGCAGGAGAAGCTCTCTTCCCCACGGCCCACGCCCTCCCCACCGCCCCCAACCCCAGTGTAGCCCCGGGGCAGCAGGCAGCCAAGCACACGAGAGAAGTCAACCCACGGATGAACCCAGATGTGAAGGGGAGCCGTGGAAACATAGCCCCGCGGTCCCGACGACGTTCTGAACCTCTGGATCAAACCGTGCCTGATGTCCCACTTCTGGAATTTTCACATAGAGGAGCCAACGCATTTATTAGGCTGTTTAAATCATTTGGTGCAAGTTCTCTGTCCACTGTAACCAAAAGCACTTCCAGGAAGGTTTAACCTGAATGTGTTCCTTCCTTGGCACCTAAAAGCACCGAATAAAGGCAAAGGCAAGTTTATCTCCTGAGCATCGAGCGTAAGCCCCTCACGACGTGAGTCCTTGGCAGGCGTCAGCTCACGTAAGCCTCACAGTGACCCTGGAGATGACTCCAAATCAGGAAATTGAGACTCCGAAAGATTAGCTCACCTTCCCGATGTCACTCTGAGAATAAGCGGCTGCGCGGAGCCCTGAGCTCAGCCGACTCCAAGTCCAATGCTCTCTCCGCAACCTTGGCCTCGCAGATTATTTTTTGAACCACGTATATAAATAACAAAGGTTTATATGTTTACTCAAACTCCACGTGGAAAACCATTCTGACTTTTGAAAATCTGATTCAATGATCAAAAACACATGTCGAATATTAGTTAGAAGGTGGTGTAGACCGTAGTCGAGTTTTATAGGCATCTTGGGCAGGTCCGTCAGAGTAATTGGGACGTGGAATGTGGAAGTCATTTTTATGGGAACGTTGGGACGTGGCCTCCTGTAGGCAGCCTCAGGCTAGAGAGCGAGCATATCAAGAAAAAAAATCGCATTGGGCCTGGTGATAAGGTTCATGAGAATGTTAATTAAAAGAAATCTCCTATTTCAAGGCTGCGTCGGTGACACGCTTTGGAGCAACGCGGTCCGGGCAGCGCGCAGCAGAAGCCTGAGGTTTTGCCCCAAGATGTCAGTGTTCTTTTGAGAAAGGCGAGGCCGGCTCAGGAACGTCTGTGGGGTTCCCCCGTGGCTCAACCCCTGCCCCGTGCTTCCCCGCATGCTCTCCGGCTCAGCCATGCAGACTCGACTCGCGGCTTGAGGATGACAACTCGGGGCCACCCTGCTCCTTGGGTCAACCCCGGGGCCTCGTCCTGATTCAGAAACGAGCATATTCGCTCACGGGGCTGGAGGTAGGGCCGCCCGGGTGCAGCCACCCACTCCTGCAAAGCGTTCCCCCCCCCGGGACCCGGACACCTCCTGGCCGCATCGGGGACGAAGCACCGGCCCCCACCTCCCCTGCTGCCGGGTCCCTGCCCAGGCTTTTGGCTGAGGATGCCCCGACGTGGGTGCCCACCATGCCTGCGAGCAGCTGCGTGGCCAGGAGGCCCCGAGGGCCCTGCGTCTGCGCTGCACGCACCTGAGCCTCGCACCTGTGCTCTGATGTGTGCTCCCCGACGAGGCACCAGGGACCGGACCTTCTGCTCCTACATCCAGGCTCTGACGGGCCGCTCCCTACGCGGGTGACCACGCTATCTCCCCACTCCCGGCCCACGGCAGGGATTACTTAAAATTTGGATGCTGGGACCTCCGGGGGGCTCAGCGGTGGGCGTCTGCCCTCAGCCCAGGCCGTGACCCGGGGTCTCGGGATCCAGTCCCGTGTGGGGTCTCTGCGGGGAGCCTGCTTCTCCCTCTGCCTATGTCTCTGCCTCTCTCTATATATATCTCAGGAATAAATAATTTTAAAAATGTAAAACTTAAAATAATAATAATAATAATAAAGAACATAAACGGTGGATGCTCACCACCCCGTGCCCCCTCGTGGGTGCTCTGCTGAAGCACATTCCGCTCCCTCGCTTCAGGGGATCCCAGAGGCCACTGCTGAGCACAGGCCACTGAGACCAGGGAGGCCCCCCCATGTGCTTTCCTCATGTGGGGCCAAGTCCGAGGCACAGGCCACTGGGGCCTGCGGGGACAAGGGGCCGTGCGCAAGGAAGGGCCTGCGCTGCTGAGCCAGGCGCATGCCGGGGCCCCCACCCCGACTCCAGCTGACCCCCCGCCAACTGGGAGAAACCAGTAAAATCCGAATCCTTGTTAGACTAGGCCACCGGATTTTGGGGCTGCCTGTGGGAGCGGCCCTCAAACTGACGGAGGGTCGCTCCAGTAAGAGGACAGGCGAGGCCTCAGCAGGCCCAGACAGGACAGGGGTGAACGGACCAAGCAGCCCCGCAGCCCGGGGGCCGAGCCACCCCCCTGACCTTGGAGCCCCTGCTCTGCCCCCCATCCCAGTGCCCGCACCTGGGTAGGACCTGGTCCTTCCTCTGCACTACGGTGACTGTGCAGCTGGCCCGCGTCACTAGCTCATCACGGGGGGGGGGGGGGGGGGGGGACTGACCAAATGTCGGGAGAACCTGCTTGAATTTGGGTCCAAAGGCCTTGAGATGGAGGAAGGAAAATAGCATCTGGATAGAGTCCATCGCATGGCGGGCGCCTCTACGTGGAAGCTCAGAAGGCCCTGGGTGTTGTCATCTCCGTAAGGGCCCCCAGGCCTCCCACCCCACACCCTGGGGAAGTCCAAAGCCGTGTCTGCAAAACGTCCTGCAGCTTCCAGGGAGGCTAGCAGCCCCGCGGTCCCCGCAGCCCGGGATCCCGCCCCTGCTGCTTTCTGGTTGGCGGACCACCTCCTGGTCTCAGACACCTTGCATGCGGGCCTCCCCTCGTTAGCACCTACGTGAAGCTTAACGCCTCCCTCGGTTTCTACCAAGACACCAAAAACACACTCTTCAAAGGTGTCGGTGTGAGTGACCGACTTCATCAGAGATTTAGCCACAGGTGAGATGGTTTGGCCCTCAGTGCAGCACCCTGTTCGGACATCCCCATCCCAGGGCTTCACGGCTCTGTGGCCCTAATCACCGGGCATTTTTCAGTGTTCCACAACCCCAGCCTCAGACGATCTCAATAACCTGCACCCATTCTGATTTCATCCCTCCTCCTCATCAGTCTCCTTCCAAGGCCACCCCGTCTAACCCCCAGTGTAAACCCTTTTGTAGTCCTTAATGAAAGAGGTCCAGCTTACCTAAGCCGCTACTGCCTCAGGCTCCAGGAACACTCCTGCATGTGTTAATCCAGAGTCTGCTGACCCGAAGGGATTTCCCTTCAATGAAAGTTCTTCCCTAGGTCACTATGGCTTAAATTATTTCCTTCCTCCCTCCCGTGTATGAATGCATGTAATAAGAATAACCTTGGCCTTCACACTGCTAGATCCAATGGTCAGCCCTCAGGTCTCATCCCGCCTGACTTTTCAATAGCATTGGACTTCCACGGGCTACTCCCTCCCCTTGAACATTTTGCTCTATTGTTGACTTCCAGGACACCACACTCACTTGGTCTCCTCCCCCACCTCCCTGGCTTACTAGGCTCCTTTGCTTTCCCTACCATCTCAACCTCTAGACGTGAGTCCTTGGATCCAACGTCTCTGTTTTTAAATCTACATTTATCAACATTAGCCCGGATGCGGTTCTCATCTAGTCTCGTGGCTTTAAATTGCATCTTTTTGCAGGCAATCCCCAAATGTATAATGCCATTCCAGACCTCTTTTGCAAACTCCACACTTACATATCCAACTGCCATTGGATATCTCTACTTAGCATCTCAGATTTAAGATGTCCAAAAACAAAATCCTGATTCCCACTCCATGTACCAAAGTGACTTCTCCTGAAATTTTCCTCATCTTAGTAAATATCAACTCCATTCTTCCTATTGTCCATGATTCACCTTTGGGTCTTCTCTTTCCTTACTACCCCGTACCGAAGCCATTACCAAATCAGCTCTACCTTAAAAATACATACAGATATTTCCCATCTCTCTGTTTCTCATTAATAAAGGGAATAAAGGGGAAAGGATAAAAAATGTGTGGGAAATATCAGAAAGGGAGACAGAAGATGAGAGACTCCTAACTGTGGGAAACGAACTAGGGGTGGTGGAAGGGGAGGTGGTCGGGGGGGTAGGGGTGACTGGGTGGCGGGCACTGAGGGGGGCATTTGACGGGATGAGCACTGGGTGTTATTCTGTATGTTGGCAAACTGAACACCAATAAAAAATAAATTTAGAAGAAAGTATATTTTGATAAGACAGTAGAGATAAGATTTTCAACTACGCATTCCATCTTTCTTACTTGATATTTTTATTTTTTACTTATGTGATCAACTTTTTAATAAATGTCTGAATGTGAAAAAATAAATAAATAAAATAAAATGCTAGCAACTTAAAAAAAAAAAAAAAAACTACATACAGAACCCAACCACTCCTTACCACTTCCACTGCTACCTCTCTGATTCAAGCCACGGGTGTCTCTCATCTAACTGGTCTCCCTGGTTCTCCCCCTGCATCCCTACAATCTATTCTGAAGATAGTGGCCAGAATAACCCTATTTAACTACATGTCACTCCTTTATCCATAACCTCCTCCCGACCTCAATCAGAATAAAGGTCCTCATAGTGACGCATAAAATCCTACACGACCTGGCTCCTGTCCCCGTTCAGACCTCACGGACTACTACTCCCATCACCCTCTGCCCCCAGTGGCCAGAAGAGAGCCCAGCACACAGAAGGTACTCTGAAAATCTGAACGAACATCAACAGCCTTGTTTAAGGATGATTGTCCCATATTCTATGGATGAGGAAACTGAAGGTCAGAGAGGTTTCAAGTGTGTCCAGTTAGGAAGCAAAGCTGGCGTTCAAACTCCGCTTCAGCGCAACTCCAAGCGCCATATGATTTCATAACACGATATTGTCTTCTGGAGGGATCCAGAGCTTTGTAGCCGCAGGAGAGCGCTGACTCACTTCTGAGAGCTAGGAAACCAACTGACGCTTACTGAGCACTTGCGAATGTCTAGTAATGTGCATGTATTACATCATTCATTCGTTGAGTCAGCAAATATTGAGAATCTACCACATGACCGGCAGTGTACCAGCCACTGAGAATTCGAAGATAACAAAAACAGATGAGGTCTCAAGCTTCCCAGAGAGGTACTTAAAACCACACAGATCAATGAGAAAATTTTACCTGTCGTCAAGTCCGTACAGTTAGGGACAAGTACACAGAGGTCACCTTGGTCAAGAAATTAGAAAAGGCTTCTCTGGAGTTAGGGACATGGGAACTGAGTTTTAAAAAGTAGGTAGGAGTT